>NW_016107330.1:12221827-12231072 GCF_001604975.1 Cebus imitator | reverse complement strand
AAAAAAAAAAAAAAAAAACCTAATACTTCCTAAAAATAACATATTTTTTTTCTTTTCAAGTCAAATCCAATAAGCTAGATGACAAAGTTAGCTTTTATTTACAAATGTAGTTAAATATGAGGGGTGTTTTGTAGAAACTCAAATTTCTACAAATATTAGCAGTGCATTTTGGTAACATTGGCACAATAAATAAGTTATTTAATACATAACAATTTTAAGATAAAACATACCTCAAATGAATGTATGATCTCGGCTCACTACAACTTCCACTTCCCAGGTTCAAGGGATTCTCGGGCCTCAGCCACCTGAGTAGCTGGGATTACAGGCATCCAAAACCACACCCGGCTAATCTTTGTATTTTCAGGAGATGGGATTTCACCGTTATGGCCAGGCTGGTCTCAAATTCCTGACCTCAAGTGATCTGCCTGCCTTGGCCTCCCAAAGTCCTGGGATTACAGGCGTGAGCCACCACACTCAGCCAATTTTTAAAATAAAGTATATCTCTGCATGTGAATAGCAAAAGGCCTCTAAAACTTACTGAGTAATGAAAAATATGTACTAAACATGCGTCATATATATTTTATGTAAGTTCTAAAGGAATATATATGTGTATCTGCACGCGCACGCACACACATACACACACACACACACATAATTTGTATTTTATGGAAGGATACATAAAAAACTGTTAATAACATCACCAGGCGCAGTGGCTCATGCCTGTAATCCTAGCACTTTGGGAGGCTGAGGTGGGTGGATCACCTGAGGTCAGGAGTTCAAGACTAGCCTGGCCATCACGGTGAAACCCCACCTTAAAAAAAAAAAGAAACTGTTAATAACAAGAAGTGGGGCTTTACATTTTCCTTTTATATCCTTCTATTCTCCTGGACTTTTCTGTCCATATGCAAATATATATTTGTATATATAGTACATGTAAATATATATAAATTTATATAAAAACATATAAACATAAATATTTAAATATAGATATAAATATGTAAAACTATATATATATATATGTATTTTTTTTCTGAGACAGGGTCTCATTCTGTCACCTGAGTTGGAGTGCAATGGCACAATCACAACTCACTGCAGCCTTGACCTGCTGGGCTCAAAGGATCCTTCCGACAGCCTCCTGAGAAGCTGGGACTACAGGCATGCACGACCACACCCTGCTAATTTTTAAATTTTTTGTGGAGACAGGTCTTGCTATGTTGCCCAGGCTGGTCTGGTACTGCTGGCCTCAAGCGATCCTCCCATCCTGGCCTCCCAAATCGCTGGGATTACAGGCATGGCCTCTACTGACATTTTTTAAGGGTGAAAGAAACATTTGCTGGCCAGGCCTGGTGGCTCACACCTGTAATCCCAGCTAAGAATGACACCCAAGCTCTTAAAAAAAAAAGTCCATAGGAATTACCTGGGCAGTGAGATTATGAACCTTTTTATTTTCATGCTTTTTACCAAGTGAATCTAAGAAACATTATTTTAAATTGTAATATAGAGATTTTTTAAAAAGAAGAAGAAAAAACACTGTGCATACAGGAGATTATCAAAAAATGTTAAATTAACATTTCTATACTTGAGGGGTAAGGGCCCAAGTCTTGGACAAACGTCTAAGGCTCAGATCCTAGCTCCACACTTACTGGCCATATTGCTTAACTGCTGCACCTCAGACTTCTCGTCTATAAAGAAGATTTACTATTTACCTCCCATGATTGTTAGGACTCAATGAATCATAGATGCATCAGTGCAGACTTTGGCACACAGTAAACCATCCCAACTAAATGTTCTAAAGGTTGATGATTGGGAGAATTCACTCTTGTTGCCCAGGCTGGAGTGCAGTGGTGCCATCTCAGATCACTGCAACCTCCACCTCCTGGGTTCAAGCGATTCTTCTGCCTCAGCCTCCCGAATAGCTGGGATTACAGGCACGTGCCACCACGCCTGGCTAATTTTGTGTTTTTAGTAGAAATGGGGTTTCTCCATGTTGGTCAGGCTGGTCTCGAACTCTGAACCTCAGGTGATCTGCCCACCTCAGCTTCCCAAAGTGCTGGGATTACAGGTGAGCCACCACGCCAAGACAAGAGCTTCTTAAGGTTTGCTGGAGTAGGTGGCATTACTCAAGCACATAATAGGATTTTGTTGTTTTTTTTTTTCAGATAGAGTCTTGCTCTGTCACCTAAACAGGAGTGCAGTGGCATGATCTTGGCTCACTGTAACCTCCGCCTCCCAGGTTCATGCGATTCTCATGCCTCTGCCTCCTGAGTAGCTGGGACTACAGGCGTGCGCCACAACGCCTGGCTCATTTTTGTATTTTTAGTAGAGACGGTGTTTTACCATGTTGGCCATGCTGGTCTAGAACTCCTGACCTCAAGTGATCCGCCCACCTTGGCCTCCCAAAGTGCTGGGATGACAAGCGTGAGCCACCGTGCCCGGCCACATAATAGGAATTTTAAAGACCAATTTAATATATATACCACTCTTCCTACAGCATTCTCAGTTCAATCGCTAAGGCCAGGGATAAGAGGGCTGAGCTCCACGACCCACCAAATGGCCATGATGAACTCTCCTACATAATCAGTGGTTCTTGACCAGGGGCAATTTTGCGCACACCCTCTCACAACGACCCCCCAGGACATTTGGCAATGTCCGGAAACATATTTGGTTGTCACATCCAGACAGGTGCTACTGGCATCTAGCAGGTAGAGGCTAGGGATGCTGCTGAACATCCTTCAATGCACAGGGCATGCCCCCAAACAAAGTTATCTGGCCCAAAATGTCAATAGTGCCAAGGCTGAGGAACCCTGTGCTAGAGTCGCTCAATTCAAGAAACCTCTGCTGACCAGGTGTGATAGCTCGTGCCTATAATCCTAGCACTTTGGGAGGCCGAGGTAGGAAGACCATTTGAGCACAGGAGTTCGAGACAAGTCTGGGCAACATTAACAAGGCCCTGTCTCTACAAAAAAAATTAAAAATTAGTTGAGTGTGGTGGCATATGCCTGTAGTCCTAGCTACTTGTGAGGCTGAGGTAGAAGACTGCCTGAGCCCAGGAAGTCGAGGCTGCAGTGGGCGGTAATCCTACCCTTGAACTCCAGCTTGAGTGACAGAGTAAGACCCTGTCTCAAAATAAAAAAAAAAAAAAAAAAGGCCCAGCTCGATATCTGATGCCTATACTCCCAGCACTTAGGGAAGCCAAGGCAGGTGGATCACCTGAGGTCAGGAGTTCGAGACCAGCCTGGCCAATATGGTGAAACCCTGTCTCTACTAAAAATACAAAAATTTGCCAGGCGTGGTGGCATGCCTGTGATCTCAGCTACTTGGGAAGCTGAGGCAGGAGAATCATTTGATCCTGAGAGTCAGAGGTTGCAGTGAGCCAAGATCGTGCCATTGAACTCCAGCCTGGGTGACAAGAGCAAAACTCTATCTCAAAAAAAAAAAGGAAAGAAATCTCAGCTGTTGTGCCATAAAATCCCTGAGGTGAAAACCTCTGAGTCCACCTATAAACCCAGGTCCTTTACCTGCATATCAAATCCTAAAGCAGCTGAGAAACTGATGGAGGCCAGGAAATTCCTGAACGCCAGAGATCTGGATCCCTGCAAACTAAAGGAAACAGCTTCAGAATGTTTCAAAATACTACAACCCTATCAGAGTTACCAATTCCTTTGCCAATGTTAAATTTTACTATTCAAATTAAGGATAGGAAAGCTTACCTTACAGTGGCCAGACACGGTGACTCATGCCTGTCATCCCAGCACTTTGGGAGGCCAAGGTGGGTGGATCACGAGGTCAGGAGTTCAAGATCAGTCTGGCCAACATAGTGAAACCCCATCTCTACTAAAAATGCAAAAAATTAGCCAGGTTTTGTGGCATGCACCTGTAATCCCAGCAACCCAGGAGGATGAGCCAAGATAATCGTGTGAACCTGGGAGGTGGAGGTTGCAGTGAGCCAAGGTTGTGCCATTACACTCCAACCTGGGTGATAGTGCGAGACTCCATCTCAAAAAGAAAGAACAAAGCTTACCTTACAGTTAATAAAAGGCATAATTAATTCATCTTATAGTCACTATTCCCCAAACACTATAGACCTTTGCATTCCCAAGCTTTTACCTTCTGTCCAAAGATCTCCTAATTCTCTTCCAAAATTCCATTAAAATGTCACTTCTCCACCTTGACTGTCCTCTCTCCTCTGCTTGTAATATTTTTAAAAATAGGAAATGTTTCTTCTTGGTGCTATTTCAAAACCAGATACCAAAAGCAAGGTTAGTTTTACTCTGACATTTCTAACAATATTTTTTTAATGCTTTTTCCTGTCTTCAAAAATGACACACTTCCTTAAAAGTAGGTTTTATATTTCTGTTCTAGAACAGTCACAGAAGCACAGGAAGTACTTAACAAACCCGAGCAGAATCAACAAGAGTTCCAGCATGCAGCTGACCAGTCCCTGTACCAAAACCTGTTTCTGAAGTGGCACCAAGTTTGTCACAGGAGGAGCAGAGCTACAAGTCCTGGAGCCAGGCCTCAAAAGCAGACAGGTTCCTCCAAACAGGGTCGTGCTGGGGAGGCAGCTGCTGTCTGCTTGTCACAGATACAGCTACTGCTCTACCTCAGCTGTCAGCCACATAACAGGTCTCCACACACAGAAACAAGGATGACCTCTGTTGTGAGAAAAGCAAGACACAATAGTGTCAGGGAGCTTTACACTAAGCTCTCTTGCAGAAAGGCAAGCTATAGAACAAACGTGATGGACATGGTGAAACAGTCAATCAAACAATTCTGTGTATGGGTTACTTACCTCTTATGACCCTGTTTTGACCCCATTCTCAGTTTTGTACAGTCTGCATCCTGACTTTGAAAACAAAGGCCAGGACTGTTCCTATTTCCCAGCGTAATAAACACCATAGCCATAGTTCTTATCTCTAGCTCATATCTACACCTGATCATTATCTCACCTGTCTCCAACTGCTGACTACTAAGAGCTAACCTGATTAACCACCACAGGATGTATTTATTGAGGCCCAAACTTTCACATTTCAAGGGCACCCCAAATGAGTTACTGGTGGGGCTACATAAGCTTTCATTCATGCCACCAAACCAAGATTCATGAATTCTGAAAGTTAAAGCTGATTACCTCTTTGGATCATAAAAGACTATACATAGTCTTTTTTATATGTGTGTGTGTATATATACACATAATTTTTTTTTTTTTGAGACGGAGTTTCACTCTTGTCGCCCAGGCGGGAGTGCAGTGGTGCAACCCCGGCTCACCGCAACCTCCGCCTCCTGGGTTCAAGTGATTCTCTTGCCTCAGCCTGCCAAGTAGCTGGGATTACAGGCATGTGCCACCATGCCTGGCTAATTTTTGTATTTTTAGTAAAGATGGGGTTTCTCCATGTTGGTCAGGCTGGTCTCAAACTCCCAACCTCAGGCAATCCACCAGCCTCGGCCTCCCAAAGTGCTGGGATTACAGGCGTGACCCATGGTGCCCGGCCAAAAACAATATATTAAAGCATGTCACAAAGTGCCAAAAAAAAAAAAAAAAAAGAGGCATCCAGCAGATGAAAAACAGGCTCTTGGAAGAGCCCAAGGCAGCCGGATGATCATCCTAACAAGAGAACAGAGAAACTCTTTCTGTCCCAGGAACTAAAGCTGCCTCAGCCAAAAAGCGGTCCAGACATGGGTTTTGATGGATTCTTATTACAACCAGTCAAAAACAAGCCTGAAGAAAACGGAGGTTCAGATTTCCCATGGGCGCAGCTGGATCTTGATCCAAGAGAACCCCTGGTTGACTTCTCAGATGTAGGCTGAGCAAGAAGCAAGCAGCGAGACTTAGCCAGTGATTCTGATTCCAGCCTGACATCTCTGTGCTTGAGCTCTGAGCACCTTGGGCAGGACAGTCTGGAATTGCTCCTGCGCCAGCATTTCCACAATCTGCTCCTTTATGTGAATATCAGGTCTTAGCCACTGTCCAGCAAGGTCCTGGAGATGTCTGAGGCCATCCCTGGAGCCAGCTGCATCCTCATAGTGGAACTTCCTGAACCTCTGCCCAGAGGCTACAGAATTGGTAGGATTTCTTCCTGGCATGGTCTCAAGGTCTTCGACAGAGTCTTCATTGAGGCTCTCTGGTAGGAGCCCAGAATGCTTTCATGGAACCTGGACCTGGGAAGCAGACAGTGGAACAACTTCTGGCTCCTCAGCCATCATCTCATCAGGTAGTGGCCTCATTTGATCATTCTGGATCATTCTTTGTGTCTCTGGGTACACTTCAGTCTTCATTCCGGAACTGTAAGAAAAAACGTTTCTGACTTTAAGGCACAAAGATAAAAGAAAGAATCAGCAAAAACAGACCACAAAAGCTGTTAAACCACTCTGATCTCATGGATCTGGTCCAGACTCAGATTCCATAAGCCTTCCAGTCTTAACAGAGTTTCTTAATGAAGCTACTAGAACTTTTATTTTTCTTTTCTTGCTGGATCCACTGACACAATTGAGAAAACATCCAGTGGGTTACCAAAATAAGAAATGTAGGTTCTCAAAGCAGATTGAATACTGGCCTTGCTAGAGAATCTGGCATCCATTTAGTCCCTCGCTATGAAGTATTTTACAGTATGTTGAAACAATAATTGTATATGCACATGATTTGCTTTGCAGAGGGCTTTAAAATCATAGGTGTTTGCTTCCACCAACCATTTTTTTTTTGAGATAGAGTTTCACTCTTGTTGCCCAGGCTGGAGTGCAACGGCACGATCTCGGCTCATGGCAACCTCTACCTCCCAGGTTCAAGTGATTCTGCTGCCTCAGCCTTCCAAGTAGCTGGGATTACAGGCATGCGCCACCACACCCAGCTAACTGTATTTTTAGTAGAGACGAGGTTTCTCCATGTTGGTGAGGCAGGTCTTGAACTCCCGACCTCAGGTGATCCACCCACCTCAGCCTCCCCAAAGTGCTGGGATTATAGGCATGAGCCACCGAGCCCAGCCCCACCAACCATTTTTATACAACATTTGCTATATCTACAAAACAATTTATGAAGAGATGCTAAAAGAGGAGAAAAAGGTCAGTTCGTTTACATCTACTCCACTGACTTTATACCGCCCTCCATCTCTTTCATCACGATTAAGGAATAGCAAACATTAAAAGTACTTCAAGGCAGCAGTGTGCTATGATTGCACCTGTGAATAGCCACTGCACACCAGCCTGAGCAATATAGCGAGATCTCTTAAAAAAAAAAAAAAATAGGTGGGTCACTTGAGCCCGGGAGTTTGAGACCAGCCTGGGTAACATGGCAAAACCCTGTCTCTACAAAAAATACAAAAAGTACTTGAGTGTGGTGATGCATGTCTGTAGTCCCAGCTACTCAGGAGGCTGAGGTGGGAGAACCACCTGACCCCAGGAGACAGAGGCTGCAGTGAGCCGTGATCACGCCACTGCACTCCAGCATGGGTGACAGAGGGAGTCCCTGTCTCAAAAAAAGAAAAAAAAAAAAAGATCCCAGGTTAACATGAAGAATGAAGCTCCTCTGATCGGTATATGGGATTTGTCAAAATCCCAGTAGAGGCCAGGCATGGTGGCTCATGCCTGTAATCCCAGCACTTTGAGAGGCCAAGGCGGGTGGATCACCTGAGGTCAGGAATTCGAGCCCAGCCTGGCCAACATGGTGAAACCCCATCTCTACTAAAAATACAAAAATTAACCACCCATGGTAGCAGGTTCCTATAATCCCAGCTACTCAGGAGGCTGAGGCAGGAGAATCGCTTGAACCCAGGAGGTGGAGGTTGCGATGAGCCGAGATCACACCATTGCACTCAAGCCTAGGCAACAAGAGAGAAATTCCACCTCCAAAAAAAAAAAAAAAAAACCTAATAGAGTACACTTCCAACCCTTTGTATATTTGAGAGCTCTAGAATTATCGAACCAGCTGTAATGGGGATGCGGTAGCCAAATTAAATACCTGTAAAATGCCAGAAAAAAAAAAGTCCTTACTTTATTTGGGCTCGGGCCCCAGTTCAAAAGAGGGTTTATTTACAGGAAAACACATCCTATGTTAATTAACTTAAAATGATGTAGTCACTTTTCAAGGATCATCTTTTTCTTTAACACCCTCTTCCCTCAAAGAGCTAATCCCTTCCTTATATGTAAGACATAGCAGGAGAGTTGACTTTAAAATCCTTCCCACCTCAGAGAATCTCTCAAATCTGTTTCCTGGGCAACAATTGACAAAAGCCAACAATCACTAACACTGACCAGCTGCCATGCACCTAGCACCTAGTCATCCCTCCTCTAAAGGTTCCCTGACACATTTCTTTTTTTTTTTTTTTTCTTGAGATAGAGCTTCGCTGCATCACCCAGGCTGGAGTGCAGTGGCATGATCTCAGCTCACTGCAACCTTTGCCTCCCGGGTTCAAGCAATTCTCTGCCTCAGCCTCCCAAATAGCTGGGATTACAGGTGCCTGCCACCACACCTAGCTAATTTTTTGTATTTTTAGTAGAGATGGGGTTTCACCATCTTGGCCAGGCTGGTCTTGAACTCCTGACCTTGTGGATCCACCCACCTCGGGCTCCCAAAGTGCTGGGATTACAGGCATGAGCCACTGTGCCCGGTCAGCTCCCTGACCTATTTCTTAAGAGCCTTGAATTAATTCTAAACCCAGTAGCTTGGATATTCTTGGAGTACCTGAATTCTTCTCATATTATCTTGGTTTTTGCTCAGTTAAAACTGGTGTGTTCATCCCCCAGAGTGTGGTCATCCCCCAAAGTAAGCTGTTACTAACTTACGGTGGTGAGTAGGGAAAAGCAGAATCATTTAGAGGGTGCCTGGGACTAAAATATTTAGTCCGAGAAAGGTTGGGTGAAACCCTGTGGAAAAGCAAAATCTTGGGAACAACCTAAGTGACCATCAACAGGGAAATGACTGAAGTACAGTCAACCACTCAGTGGTGCCACCATGTAAAAAATGAAGCAGGCCTCTGAGTACAGAGAAGTAAAGCTGTCCATATCACAACATGACTAAGGTCCAGATCAATGTGTAGTATGACCCCCCATTCTGAGGAAATTAAAAATACATACATATAAACAAATATTACCTGATATATCCAAAGGATATATGGAAGGTTATCAAAGAAATTAATTGCATTTACTTCTGAAGAGCAGAAACAGTAGAAGGGGAAAACACTTTTCATTTTACATCTTTCTGTATTTTTTTTTTTTTTTTTTTTGAGACGGAGTTTCGCTCTTGTTACCCAGGCTGG
>NW_016107330.1:12218500-12221667 GCF_001604975.1 Cebus imitator | reverse complement strand
ACGGGGTTTCACCATGTTGACCAGGATGGTCTCGATCTCTTGACCTCGTGATCCACCCGCCTCGGCCTCCCACAGTGCTGGGATTACAGGCTTGAGCCACCGCGCCCGGCCTTCTGTATTGTTTTCTAACTACAAACGTATTACTTTTACGACAACTCAAGAGGAAGAAAACTTTGCAGGCTTTCCCCTCCTGCCCAAAAACCTTTCCGAGTGAAAACCCCTAACCCACTTAGGAAAACACCCTTTTGTTACTTCTTCCAGCTCCCAGCACCCAAAGTCTTTACCACCAGGCTTCTAGGAACAGTCTGTTGGTGAGCCAATTTTTTTTTTTTTTTTTTTTTTTGATTTTTTCTGTTTTTTGAGATGGTGTCTTGCTCTGTCGCCCAGGCTGGAGTGCAGTGGTACAATCTCGGCTCAGTGCCACCTCCGCCTCCCAGGTTCAAGTGATTCTCCTGCCTCAGCCTCCTGAGTAGCTAGGATTCCAGGCACACACCATCACGCCCTACTAATTTTTGTATTTTTAGTAGAAATATAAATCCAAATTTAGTAGAAATACAAATACAAATCCTGGTGGATCAAAAACCAGGACTCCTTGCTCGGGCCCTAGTAGAGAAAGGGTTTCGTCATGTTGGTCAGGCTGGTCTCAAACTCCTGTCCTCTTTATCTGCCTGTCTCGGCCTCCCAGAGTGCTGGGATTGGGCCGGGCAGTGCCTAATGCCACCGCGCCCGGCCACGGTGGGCCAATCCTTAAGGCTGGCTCTGAAAGATGGACCAGTACCACAATTTACCCGGCTTATAAATCCTATCAGCTTCAGAAGACGACTTGCCAAACACAGACTTATCCTCATCAGTTAATTACTCCAGTTTTCTTTTCTCAAAAACTCAACGTGAAAAAATAACTCCAGGCCAGATGCGGTGGCTCACACCTGTAATTCTGGCACTTTGCAAAGCTGAGTCGGGTGGATCACTTGAGGTCAGGAGTTCATGACCAGCGTGGCCAACATAGTGAAACCATCTCTACTAAAAATACAAAAAATTAGCCAGGCATGGTGGCACGCAACTGTAATCCCTGTTACTCAGGAGGCTGGGGCAGGAGAATCACTTGAACCCAGGTGGCAGAGGTTGTAGTGAGCTGAGATCATTCCACTGCTCTCCAGCCTGGGCAACAAAGCAAGACTCCATCTCAAAAAAAGAAAAAATAACTCCAGTGTACTGCGCCCTTATTTCCTATCTGACATGGTGCTGAAAGTTATACACAGATCCTCCTCTGTATGATCCTTTTAGTTCAGGTTAAACTCTTGATAAATTACTGCCCCAGGAGCCTTCACTGGCAACAACCGCTGCTAGCATTTGTGGAATTCCGCCGGCCAGACAGCCCATGGCCAGACACCCCACGCTGCATTCCCTCACAGCTGATCCCCCGATAGCCCATGGGGTAGACACTGTTATTTCCATTTACAGATAAGCAAAGTGAGGTTCGGAGGGAGGGGACTTGCCCAGGGCCACAAGGCTGGAAGGTACTGCGATGACTCAACCGATAAAAAAAAAAATCTCGGGGTCGGGCGCGGGGAGCTGAGCCGGACTTCTCCCACTATGCGGCCGCGGCTGTGAAGGCTTAGCCCAGTTCCGGAAATAGGCTTCTAGGGCTCCAGGACCAGGTCCACCTCCAGAGCTGAAGTGAGGTGCGAGCCAGCCCAAGGAGCCCGCAGGTCCCACATTTCAATCATTTCCCTACCCCATGGGCAGGGACTCCCGCTCCTGGAGCAGGCAGCCACCGTGGCCGCGAGCGTGAGCGAGATAGAAAAAAAGAAGGAAGGTGACAGAGGGGGAAGTTCACCTGCGCAGGTGCCACCTCGGAGGACTGGGGAGCGGGGGACGAGGGAGGATCAGGATAAGACTCTAACACCCACAACCGACTCCAGGAAAAGGAGACCACCGCTCTCTCCCAGAGCTTTGGAGCGCCCCGCGGGAACCGGAAGTCGCGTCCCGCCCGGAAGTTAAAAGGAGGAGCGTTGGAAGGGGGGCCGGGTTTCTCTAGGCCTCCGCGCTGCTCAGCAGCTTCATGATTTTAACCCTTGGTGGTGTTTTGACCTCATTCAGTCCTTACTGTGTGGAGTTTTGGATACATTCTAAGCAGCTTTTTCGCTCCGGAGAAGTTCTTTGTCTTTTTGAGCCGCAGTTTGCGCAACTGGAAAATGGAAAGAGATGAGGCAGGAATTAAGATACTCCGGGAGCTCGCCCGCAGCTGAGTTAGGGCCCCATTCTGAGGTTGCACCCGTGAACCTTTGCACCACTCAAAGGAAGGAAACCAAGAGAGAGGGCTGGCTGGCTGCTGTCTGGAGGCAGTGGTCCTTTATGGGCGCCCCGCGGAATCCAGATGAGTCAGTGGACACGATCTATAGGCCCTGCCTCAGTGTATGCAGACAGCAGTGAGCGTATGGCCGTGGGGGTTTGATACAGGCTGTCCGGTATGGGACTCTGTGTGTATAGGAGGCTAAATCTCAGCAGGACTTTTCCAGTTGCTACCAGACTACGCACTGTCGCCTGATGTTTGAGAACCGAAGCTTTGAAGTCATTCTGATCTGGTTTGCGTCTGATCACACAGGTTCAATGACACAGCCGCCTACAGGAAACAGAGATGCTAACCACTGTAGCCGCGATCTTAACCCTGAAGGGGAGGGATTTAGCTGTTAGAGAGAGGTACTCAGTTGACTTATCCCTCTCTCTTTCCAATTGGCGTATCCGAATGGGCTGAGCTACGGGATTAAGAGGGACACCCCAAAGCCCCCAAAGCTGGGTTATTGCTCCAGAGCCATTGTCCTTAGGGAAAGGACAATGCCTACACTGCCACTGCTGGACTGTAGACTCCTAGACGGCCAGCTGGTGGTTCAAAAACCAGGACTCCTTGCTCGGGCCCTACTCCTACCTACCAGAACGACCGTGAATCCTTCCCCACTCACTCCTACAACCGGGTTTCCACCTCCTCTCTCAGCTTTGGTTTCCCTCTCTGCAAAATAAGAGGGTTGGAATAGATTAAGGACTTCGAACTGTTTCTCTTTCCCAGACTCTAAGGTTCTTAATGTTTCACAAAACAGTAGGGGCGGGCCGGGCGCGGTGGCTCAAGCCTGTAATCCCAGCACTGTGGGAGGCCGAGGCGGGTGGATCAC
>NW_016107330.1:12212213-12216345 GCF_001604975.1 Cebus imitator | reverse complement strand
TGAGGCAGGAGAATTGCCTGAACCCAGGAGGCGGAGGTTGCGGTGAGCCGAGATGGTGCCATTGCACTCCAGCCTGGGTAACAAGAGTGAAACTCTGTCTCAAAAAGAAAAAAAAAAAAAAGAGAAGGCTTGAATTTTACGACAAAGCCAATCTAATAAAGACCACCAGGGATATAGATGTAGTTGAACAAAATTAGGCTCATTAACTTGATATAGCAAGAGAGGCAACACACCAGAGAAACTGTGGAGGGTCTCACCAAACAAAGGAAGAAACAGGGTTATCATAGAATGGGGGGAGGGTGGAGTTTAGGCGAAATTGAAATATGCTGTGCTGGTAGGTCCAAAGCAAAGTCGGCAATGTGTAAAGGGGTTAACATCTGGCTTGGGCTGAGAATCAGACCCAGAGTCTTGTTTCCTTGGACACCACAAAAGTAAGATAAATATAGACCATTGTGTTCAAAAACCTTTCATCTGAAGCTCTGTATCTGGGTAGAAAAATCCAGGCCGTGTCTCTGTGTCAAACCTGGCTCTTCTGACCCACCAGAGAAGAGTGAGATGTTCTGCTCTCACTGATGTGATTTCAAACAGCAAAGTTTCTAACAGTGTCTGATTTTAGAGAACAAGATTTCTTTTTTTTTAGACAGAGTTTTGCTCTTGTCGCCCAGGCTGGAGTGCAATGGTGTGATCTCAGCTCACTGCAACCTTCGCCTCCCAGGTTCAAGCAGTTCTCCTGCCTCAGTCTCCCAAGTAGCTGGGATTACAGGTGACAGCCACCACGACCAGAAAATTTTTGTATTTTAGTAGAGATGGGGTTTCACCATGTTGACCAGACAGAGAATGAGATTTCTCAGCACTGTCTTTTTTTCTTTTTCTTTTTCTTTTTCTTTTTTTGAGACAGAGTTTCACTCTTGTCACCCAGGCTGGAGTACAGTGGTGCAATCTTGTCTCATTGCAATCTCCACCCACCTGGTTCAAGCAATTCTCCTGCCTCAGCCTCCTTAGTAGCTGGGACTACAGGTGCTTGCCACCACACCCAGCTAATTTTTTTTTCTTAATTCACCTGGGTGCAGGTGGGCTGAGGTTGAAAACAGCATCAGCCAATTTTTGTATTTTTAATAGAGACAGGGTTTCACCAGGTTGGCCAGGCTGGTCTCAAACTCCTGACCTAAGGTGATTCACCCTGCTCAGCCTCCCAAAGTGCTGGAATAGCACTATGTCTTTGATGTTAATTGACAAAAGAAGGTTTGAAAGATTCACTTTTTTTTTTTTTTTTTTTTTTTTTTTTTTTTTTTTTGGACACAGAGCCTTGCTATGTGTCCCAGGCTGCAGTGCAGTGGCATGATCTCAGGTCATTGCAACTTTCTCCTTCTGGGTTCAAGCAATTCTCCTGCCTCAGCCTCCTTAGTAGCTGGGACTACAGGTGCTTGCCACCACACCCAGCTAATTTTTTTTTCTTAATTCACCTGGGTGCAGGTGGGCTGAGGTTGAAAACAGCATCAGCCAATTTTTGTATTTTTAATAGAGACAGGGTTTCACCATGTTGGCCAGGCTGGTCTCGAACTCCTGACCTCAAGTGATCCACCTGCCTCAGCATCCCAAAATTCTGGGATTTTAGGTGCAAGCCACTGCACCCGACCCAGATTCACATTTGATAGAAATTCCTTGATGCCTCAATTATCTGGATGTGAAGGCCCTCGAGAGTGCCAATCTTCCCCTCCCAGTGTGACCCCAGCTCCCTGGACCCCACGTCAGCCTGGCCTCCACTAGAAAACCACGAAACCGAGTCTTGATCCCTACATAGAGGCACCCAGCTTCCCAGTAGGACTGTGGGCTTGGCTGATATTGGGTCATCTGCCTCTGCCCTATACCCGACATGGGATACCATAGGTGCTCGGGCCGTGTCCGTTGAATCTAACTGCTGATGGGTTTTCTGAATGCAAAGAAAAGGAAGTGGCAGGGATCATGGAAATGAGGCCCACTATGTAAGGTAAGTGGGAAATGAGGCCCGCTGCCTAAGGTAAGTTGGCATGTGGGTGATTTTTGAAAATCTGTTTCCCAAAGTGGAAATCTCTAAAATGTGGCCATTAGTGATGTTCTGAAAAAGAAAAATAGGAATTGTTGACTATTTTAAGGTTAAAAGAATAAACTATTGACATTTCAATGATTTTTTTTTTTTCTGTTGCCAAGGCTGGAGTGCAGCGTTGCTATCTCAGCTCACCTCAACCTCTGCATCCCAGGTTCTAGCAATTCCCTGCCTCAGCCTCCTGAGTAACTGGTACTACAGGCACACACCACTAGGCACGGATAATTTTTTTGTATTTTAGTAGAGACGGGATTTCACCATTTGGCCCAAGCCGGTCTCGAACTCATGAGCTCAGGCAATCCACCTGCCTCAGCCTCCCAAAGTGCTAGGATTACAGGCGTGAGCCACCACGCCCGGCCGACATTTTAATGATTTTAAAATGAGAATGAAATTGTTGATAAGTAATTAAAAAGCAAGAATTGCAATTAATCCTTTCTCTCCCTCCCTGCCTCCCTCCTTCTCTCTCTCTCTCTCTCTCTTCCCCCTCTCTCTCTCTTTCTCTCTCTGTTTTTCTTTAAAGAGACAGGGTCTTGCTATGTGGGCTGGACTTGAATTCCTAGGCTCCAGCAATCCTGCCACTTCAGCCTGAGTAGCTGGAACTATAGGTGCTCACCAGCTTTGATTCTTTTTCTTTCTTTTTTGGGAGTGGGGGGAGGACAAGGTATTGCTCTGTCACCAAGGCAATGGAGTGATCTAGGCTCACTGCAACCTCTGCCTTCCAGGCTCAAGTCATCCTCGCACCTTAGCCTCCCAAATAGCTGGGACCACAGGCTCACACCACCGTATCCAGCTAATTTTTGTAAAGACAGGGTCTCTGTTGCCCGGGCTGGAGCCTAATGATAAAATGATAGCTTACTGCAGCCTCAAACTCCTAGCCTCAAGGGATCTTACCACCTCAGCCTCCTGAGTACCTAGGACTACAGGCCTGTGTCACCACACCCAGCTAATTTTTCAATTTTTAGTAGAGATGGGTTTTTGCTGTGTTGCCCAGGCTGGTCTCAAACTCCTGGGCTCAAGTGATCCTCCTGCCTCAGCCTCCCAAAGTACTGGGCTTACAGGTATGAGCCCCAATGCCCAGCCTCTTTCATTTTTAAAAGGGAATTGAAGTATTGACATTGTGCCTTCTCAAAAAATGGATTGTTGACTTTTCATGATTTAGAAAACAAAAGCTAAAAATTTTTGGCCTTGACATTCTAATCATTATTCAAAGAATTAAGTTATTGACTATATGGGTTTTAAAAGACTTGAATTCTTAAGACTTAGAGATTTGAACAAAGGAAAATCGAATTGTTGGCAGTTTTAGGCGAGATTCCCTGACTCTCTGCTGCCCATGTGTGGAGAGAACTGGGTCATCACAGCTCCCAGCCTCCCTTTGAGGATGAGTAGAGGTTCCCTGGGGGCCCACTGGCCAGCCACATTATGGAATTACACATATCCCACTGCCCTTTACTCTAAAATTATTTTGGAGAATTATCCAAGGGTTCTCCCCTGACTCATTGGGAGGAAGTGGACACTCAGCCTTTGTAACCCTACTGTGTCTTGGCAACGCCTGACAGTTACATGTCACCAGGCACTCTCTGTGTGACTCAATAAAAATGATTAATGCGTGTGGTTTCAGAACTTCTTCTCCACCTCCCCAGCGTCCCCATGATGCAGAAGTCTCTGCTCAGCTTCACTCTGTTTCTTCCCTGCTCTCACTCTGCCCTTGCCAGACCAGTTCTCAGGCTTTTTAAGAGCTGGAGTGAGGGTAAGGGCTGGAGGAGAGTTGTAGGGGAGGGCTGAGATCCAAGAGTGGTTTAGGAGAAAAACGGGGGCAGTTTGGAATGTGTTGGGGCAGTGGATGGGAAAAGGATAAAAAAGAGAATTTGAAAAAATGTTGATGCAATAACTTTGGAGAGCAATTTGGCAATTGTTAAAGTTGAAAATGAGCATGGCAGGCTGGGCGCGGTGGCTCAAGCCTGTAATCCCAGCACTTTGGGAGGCCGAGGCGGGTGGATCACAAGGTCAAGAGATCGAGACCATCCTGGTCAACATGGTGAAACCCCGTCT
>NW_016107330.1:12206155-12212053 GCF_001604975.1 Cebus imitator | reverse complement strand
AAAAAAAAAAAAAAGAAAGAAAAAGAAAATGAGCATGTCCTCCCAGTCAGCAAGTCCATTTTTTGGAATATACCCTGGAGAAACCCTTCCACATGTGCACCTGGAGACACATCCAAGGACATCCACTGAAGCACTGTTTGTAGTCACAAAAAAATAGCTCTGCTTTAAGTACCCATGAGCAGGGAATAAATGATAATAAAACTTGAGGCAATGGTATATGCTATAAACAGCCGCAGTGAACTAGAGATATATACAACAGCATGGATAGACCTCAAAAACACATTAAGGCTGGACAGGATGGTAATCCCAGCACTTTGGGAGGCTGAAGCAGGCGAATCACTTGAGGTTAGGAGTTTGAGACCCACCTGGCCAACATGTGAAACCCTGTCTCTACTGTGAAAAAAAAAAAAAAAATTAGCCAGGCATGGTGGTGGGTACCTGTAGTCCCAGCTACTCGGGAGGCTGTGGTAGAAGAATCACTTGAACCCGGGAGATGGAGGTTACAGTGAGCTGGGATTGCACCATACACTCCAGCCTGGGTGACAGAATGAGACTCTGTCTCAAAAAAAAAACCAACCAAACAAACAAAAATACCCCACAACATTGAGTGAAAGAAGCAACTTGCAGGACAGTCCATACAGCAGGAAGCTGTGCTTTTTGTGTGTGTGTGTGTGTGTGACTGAGTCTCGCTCTGTCACCCAGGCTGGAATGCAATGACGTGATCTTGGCTCACTGCAACTTCTGCCTCCTGGGTTCAAGCAATTCTCCTGCCTCAGCCCTAATTAGCTGAGATTACAGGTGCCTGCCACCACACCTGGCTAATTTTTTGTATTTTTCATAGAGACAGGGTTTCACTATGTTAGCCAGGCTGGTCTTGAACTCCTGACCTCATGATCCACCCTCCTCAGCAGATCCAAAAGTGCTGGGATTACAGGCATGTGCCACTGTGCCTGGCCTAATTTTTGACTTTTTGTAGCAATGGAGTCTCACTATGTTGCCCTGGCTGGTCTTGAACTCCCAGGCTCAAGTGATCCTCCCACCTTGGTCTCCCAAAGAGCTGGGATCATAGGTGTGAGCCACTGTGTCTGGCCCAAACCCAACTTTAAGAGGGCAGGAAAGAGATATCCTATTATGTGCCCAAAAGCGAAAGCAGTAATTAATGGATAAAACCCCCTATCCATCACGGTAATGACTTTTGGGAAGAGTACAAGGGGCTTCCACCTTAACTGTGAAAACTGAAAATAAAATCCTAAGCCTCCTCAACCACTGAATGGGCCTCCTCTTGGCCAAGGGGACCCCAAAGAAACCTTAAAATTTGAGTTCCCAGCCATGACAGGATGGGAGGTGAGACACACCTTGTTAGGTCTCCTTTTTGTGGTGTAGACACAGCTGAGTAGCATTAATGTTAAAAATTAAGCCAGGTGCCATGGCTTACACCTATGATTCCAGCATTTTGGGAGCCCGAAGTGAACAGATCACCTGAGGTCAGGAGTTCAAGACCAGCCTAGCCAACATAGTGAAACCCTGTCTCTACTAAAAATACAAAAAATTAGCCAGGCATGGTGGCAGGCACCTGTAATCCCAGCTACTTAGGAGGCTGAGGCAGGAGAATCACTTGAACCCGGAGGCAGAGGTGGCAGTGAGCAGAGATGGCACCATTGCACTCCAGCCTGGGTGACAGAGTGAGACTCTGTCCCCAAAATAAAAAATAAATGTTAAAAGAGAGATCATACAACTGACAGAACAGACTCTTTGTCTGTTGTAATTATAACAAGAGCTAAGATCATGCCAGATAAGGGTTAAGACACATACACGCCGGGCGCGGTGGCTCACGCCTGTAATCCCAGCACTTTGGGAGGCCGAGGCGGGTGGATCACGAGGTCAAGAGATCGAGACCATCCTGGTCAACATGGTGAAACCCCGTCTCTACTAAAAATACAAAAACATTAGCCGGGCATGGTGGCGCGTGCCTGTAATCCCAGCTACTCAGGAGGCTGAGGCAGGAGAATTGCCTGAACCCAGGAGGCGGAGGTTGCGGTGAGCCGAGATCACGCCATTGCACTCCAGCCTGGGTAACAAGAGTGAAACTCCGTCTCAAAAAAAAAAAAAAAAGACACATACACTTGAAGAATAAACTATGTTCTAATTACCACAAGATTGATTTTTCTTTCTTTCTCTCTCTCTCTCATTTTTTTTGGAGACAAGGTCTCAATCTGTCACCCAGGCTGGAGTGGTACAGTGGTGCAATCACAGCTCACTGCAGCCTCAGCCTCTCAGTCTCAAGTGATCCTCCCACCTCTCCCTCCTAAGTAGCTGGGACTACAGGCATATGGCACCCAGCCCAGCTAAGATGGGGTTTTGCCATGTTGCCCAAGCTGGTCTCAAACCCCTGGGTTCAAGAAGTCCTCTCACCCTGGCCTCCCAAAGTGCTGGGATTACAGGCATGTAAATCCCCACTGCACCCAGCCACGTGAGATTTTCCTTTTCTCTAGCAGCTGAGCAAGCACTGGCCTTGAGATAAGTAATATTAAAACAACTGCGGCTCACCCACCACCAGACACTAACAGACCCTCTGCCCCTGCTCCACAGCCATAACTGCAGCTTTGATTAGACAAGAAACAGATTTCAGTAACTTTCTCCTGATAAGACCACAGACCATGGACTGGTTCTGTCTGGTTTACAGAAGCTGCGCTTGCGTGCTTTCATGTCCCTGCTTCACATTTAGATGCACAGGGCCTGGTTTCCATGCTTAAAAAAAAAAAAAGAGATGGGATCTCACTGTGTTGTCCAGGCTGGAGTGCAGTGGCTATTCACAGGTACAATCATAGTGCACTGCAGCCTTGAGCTCCTAGCTTCAAGCCATCCTCTGTCTCCACCACCTGAGTATTAAGGACTAGAGGCACAGGCCACCATACCCAGCAGTAATGCATTTAAATGTCAAGTCCCCCACCCCACAGTGAACATGGGACACATGTAACATGCATGTTTGTTCAGTACACGTGTGCCAGGGCCCCCTTTGTTAATATTCAGATCCTTCTGTTACCTGTTGAATATGGTTTTTTTGTTTGTTTGTTTTTTGAGACGGAGTCTTGCTCTGTTACCCAGGCACCCAGGCTGGAGTGCAAAGGCACAATCTCAGCTCACTGCAGCCTCCACCTCCCAGGTTCCAGCAATTCTCCTGCCTCAGCCTCCCGAGTAGCTGGGATTACAGGCATGTGCCACCACACCTAATTTTTTGTATTTTTAGTAGAGATGGGATTTCATTGTGTTAGCCAGGATGATCTTGATCTCCTGACCTTGTGATCCGCCCACCTCGGCCTCCTAAAGTGCTAGGATTATAGGCATGAGCCACCACATCCAGCTGCCTGTTGAATATGCATGTTTAGCCAACTCTTTAGCATAAAGCTCCTGCTCCAATCCCTCCTCCTTGGAAGTGCCTGTTTCTGGCCTCTGCTCTGCGGGTAGCTATGCTTCCTAGCCTGTCAGCATGGCCACTGTACAGGTTGTAACCCTTTATAAGACATAAAATTTCCAAATTTATAGATCTTGACCAGGCATGGTGGCTCTTGCCTGTAATCCCAGCACTTTGGGAGGCCGAGGCGGGTGTGTCACTTGAAGCCAGGAGTTCAAGACCAGCCTGGCCAACATAGTGAACCCCCATCTTTATTAAAATACAAAAATCAGCCGGGCATGGTGGTGGGTGCCTGTAGTCCCAGATACTCGGGAGGCTGAGGTAGGAGAATCGCTTGAACCTGGGAGGCAGAGGTTGCAGTGAGCCAAGATTATACCACTACACTCCAGCCTGGGCAACAGAGGGAGACTCTGTCTCAAAAGAAAAAAAAAATTTATAGATCTCATGATTTTTTTAATGGATGATTATAATTATTATTTTTTTAAATGTGAAGCAAAAATGTGAACTTTGTTAATTCTGAAGGGAGGATACCTATCTGGGTATATTATTCACTATGTTTCATCTTTTTCAGTTGTAGCTGAAAGTATACTTTTCAAGGGAGGCTACAAATGGGCCATTAATATTAAAAGTCAATTGTGTGTGTCCTTGCTGGGACAATGTTTTCTTTCATGCTATTCAAAGAGAAATACGAGCCAAGAGATTCCTTTGATTTTTTTTTTTTTTGAAACAGTCTTGTTCTGAGCCCAAGCTGGAGTGCAGTGGCACAATCTCAGCTCAGCGCAGCCTCTGCCTCCTGGACTCAAGCGATTGTCCCACCTCAGCCTCCCAAGTAGCTGGGACTACAGGCATGCACCACCACACCTGGCTAACTTTTATATTTTTTGTAGAGAGAGGGTTTCACCATGTTTCCCAGGCTGGTCTCAAACTCCTGGGCTCAAGTGATCCACCTGCCTCAGCCTCTTAAAGTGCTGGGATTACAGGTATGGACCACCAGGCCCAGCCAGACTCCTTTGTTTTATGTTGCTTTTGTCTGTGTAACAGCTTCCTTCCTTCCGTCTGTCCATCCGTCCGTCCTGACGGAGTTTCGCTCTGTTGCTCAGGCTGGAGTACAATGGCGTGATCTCAGCTCACTGCAACCTCCGCCCCACAGTTTCAAGCGATTCTTCCACCTCAGCCTCTGGAGTAGCTGGGATTACAGGCGCCTACCACCACGCCTGTCTAATTTTTTGTATTTTTAGTAGAGACGGGGTTTTGCCATGTTGGCCAAGCTGGTTTCAAACCCCTGACCTCAGGTGATCCACCCGCCTTGGCTTCCCAAAGTGCTAGGATTATTGCACCCAGCCAGCATTCTTTCTTTCGAAACTCAGCAGTTTGCTGGGCTCTGGGCTCATGTGCAGCCCTGTGTGTACCTGTGTGTGTGCCCTGTCTGTGTGTCTTCTCTCCCCTGCAGCAAGGGCTCTCCCTGGGGTTGCCTGACTTGTCTCTATTTTTCCAGCCCTGAACTTGCCACAAGGCAGGTACCTAATACATGTTTAACGAATGACCCTTATACGCTCATGACATGGTTAGGCTTTGTGTCCCCACCCAAATCTTATATCTTGAATTGTAATCCCCATAATCCCCACATGTCAAGGGAGAGACCAGGTGTAGGTAATTGAATCATGGGGGCAGTTTCCCCAATACTGTTCTCATGATGTGCGTTCTCACCAGATCGTAAGGTTTTATAAGGGGCTCTTCGCCCTTTGCTCAGCATTTCTCCCTCCTGCCGCCTTGTGAAGAAGGCGCCTTGCTTCTCCTTAGCCTTCTGCCATGATTGTAAGTTTCCTGAGGCCTCTCCAGCCATGCTGAACTGTGAGTCAGTTAAATCTCTTTCCTTTATAAATTACATAGTCTCGGGCAGTTCTTAATAGCGGTATGAAAACAGATGAATAGACCCAGTTCTCTTTAAATAATGAGCCACTTCAGGGCAGGAACCATGTCTCCTTCCCCCTCTGAGTCCTGCCCTCCTCTAAAACAAGGAATAAGTGTTTGTTGAATGAATAACCAAAGGCCCCCATCTCCAGCCCATCAATGGAAGCAGAACACACACTGTCCTTCCCACTCTACCATGAGCCTCCTGAGGGGCTGGCAGGGTCTGAGGTCTGTTTATCTGCATTTTTATTTTTGAGACGGAGTTTTGCTCTTGTTGCCCAGGCTAGAGTACAATGGTGAGATCTCGGCTCACTGCAACCTCCACCACCTGGGTTCAAGCAATTCTCCTGCCTCAGCCCCCCAAGTAGCTGGGATTACAGGGGCGTGCCACCACACCCGCTAATTTATATATTTTTAGTAGAGACGGGGTTTCTCCTTACTGGTCAGGCTGGTCTCGAACTCCTGACCTCAGACGATCCACCCACTTCGGCCTCCCAAAGTGCTGGGATTACATGCGTGAGCCACTGTGCCTGGCAAATAGCTTTGATTTTTTTCTTTTCTTTTTTATTAGTCCA
>NW_016107330.1:12200171-12204379 GCF_001604975.1 Cebus imitator | reverse complement strand
TCAAGAGATCGAGACCATCCTGGTCAACACGGTGAAACCCTGTCTCTACTAAAAATACAAAAAATTAGCTGGGCATGGTGGCACGTGCCTGTAATCCCAGCTACTCAGGAGGCTGAGGCGGGAGAATTGGAGGCTGAGGCGGGAGAATTGCCTGAACCCAGGAGGCGGAGGCTGCGGTGAGCCGAGATCATGCCATTGCACTCCAGCCTGGGTAACAAGAGCGAAACTCCGTCTCAAAAAAAATAAATAAATAAAAATAAAAATAAAAATAAAATTAAAAAAAAAGAAACAAAAAAATAAATTTTTTGTAATGGAAGCTTCATGAGTTTGCATGTTATCCTTCCTCAGGGCCAATGCAAATCTCTATTGTTCCAATTTTAGTATATGTGCGGCCAAAGCGAGCACTACTGGTTTTTTTTTTTTTTTTTTTTTAAGAGATGGGGTCTTGCTATGTTGCCCAGGCTGGAGTAGAATGGCTATTCACAGGTGTGATCCTACTACTAATCAGCATGGGAGTTTTGACCTGCTCCATCTCTGACCTGGACAGTTCACCTCTCTTTAGGCCACCCGGTGGTCCCCACTTCCAGGAGGTCAGCACATTGATGTCAAATTTAGTGCACAACCTGGTGGGCATAGCTCACTACAGCCCAGAACTCCTGGGCTCAAGCGATCCTCCTGCCTCAGCTTCCTGAGTAGCTGTGACTACAGGTGGGCATCACCTGTAGTATCACTGACCAGTTTTTTGGTTTTTTTTTTTTTTGAGATGGAGTCTTGCCCTGCTGCCCAGGCTGGAGAGCACTGGCTCAGTCTTGGCTCACTGCATTCTCCACCTCCCAGGTTCAAGCAATTATCTGCCTCACTCTCCGAGTAGCTGGGACTGCAGGTGCCTGCCACCACGCCCAGCTAATTTTTGTATTTTTAGTAGAGATGGGGTTTCACCATCTTGGCCAGGCTGGTCTTGAACTCCTGACCTCATGATCCACCCACTTCGGCCTCCCAAAGTGATGTGATTACAGGTGTGAGCCACTGCTCCTGGCTCTTACTCTTTTTTTCTTTTGGTTTAGCTATTACTGTTACCACGAGCACTATTAGTCCTCTCTGATCGCCCATCCCCAGATGAGGTCTGGGGCCTGAGCTCCCCGCCCTTGGCTCTCATCAGACTTCATCATTATCATTCATGTAATCGCCTGTCCCCCACCAGGCAGCCTCTTGTCTGGCATGTCTCTCTATCCTCCCTGACAAGAGAGGACAAGACCAGAGGAGATACTTTATAAATACTTGCTGAAATAAGGAGGTTCAGCTGGAGTTCCTAGCTCCACCCAGAAACCATCTCACTGTAGCAGAAAACATCCCTGAGCCCCTCTGGAATGCGCCCAAGGGCCCCTCCCCACTGAGCTGCTAGGATCCTTTCAGGCCCCGCCCAGATCCAGTGTTTCTCACCTGTCACCTCTCAGGAGAGCCACCACCCTGGAGCCCTCCCAGCTGCCCTGACCTCCTCACCTCCTCAATCCAGTTGTTGAAGGCCGAGACTCGAGTGAACACCGTGGGCTTCCGGAGGGTGTTGCAGCCAAAGGCAGAAACAAAGCTGGTCACACCATGGACCTGCCAGGCGCCATCCTCCGTGGGGCAGTTGAGGGGTCCCCCAGAGTCACCCTGGAACCGTCCGAGAGGGGTGGGGGAATGAGCCTTGTCTGAGGTTTATGGAACTGGTTTTGAACTTCAGGGACTTTGAGAAATTCCAACATTACTTGACCCCTCTGAGCTTGAGCTTGCTCATTTGTTTATATTTTTTATTTTATTTTTAATTTGAGACGGAGTTTCACTCTTATTGCCCAGGCTGGAGTGCAAGGGTGCAATCTCAGCTTGTCACAACCTCCACCTCCCAGGTTCAAGAGATTTTCCGGCCTCAGCCTTCCAAGTAGCTGGGATTACAGGCACCTGCCACCACACCCAGATAATTTTTTTGTTTGGTTGGTTGTTTTGTGACAGTCTCGTTCTGTTGCCAGGCACCAGGCCTCCCAGGTTCGAGCAATTCTCATGCCTCAGCCTCCCAAGTAGCTGGGACTACAGACTCGCACCACCACGCCCAGCTAATTTTTATATTTTTTAGTAGAGATGGGGTTTCACTATGTTGGCCAGGATGGTCTCGATCTCTTGACCTTGTGATCCATCAACCTTGGCCTCCCAAAATGCTGGGATTACAGGTGTGAGCCACCGCACCCTGCCTTATTATTAATTCATACTCAATTATAACACAGTGAGGGTTTTTGATAGTATTCTTTTTTTGTCTTTAAGAGACAAGGTCTTGGCTAGGCACAGTGGCTTGCATCTGTAAACACACCACTTTGGAAGGCCAAGGCAGGAGGATCACTTGAGCCCAAGAGCTAGAGACCAGCCTGGGTAACATGATGAGACCTTGTCTCTACAAAACATTTAAAAATTAGGCATTGTGGTGTGCACTTGTACTCCCGGCTACTCAGGAGGCTGACGTGGGAGGATTGCTTGAGCCCAGGAGGGCAAGGGTATGATGAACTGTGATGGCGCCACTGCACTCCAGCCTGGGCAACAGAGCAAGATCCGGTCTCAAAAAAAAATGATTTCTTGCTCTGTTGCCCAGGCTGGAGTGCACTGACAAAATCACAGCTCACTGTAAGCTTGAACTCCCAGACTTAAAAAATCCTCCCACCTCAGCCTCTCCAGTAGCTGGGACTACTAAAGAGTGCCACCATGCCTAATTTTAAAAAATTATTTTTGTAGATAGGCATCTCACGATGTTACCCAGGCTAATTGCAAACTCCTGGCCTCAAGCAGTCCTCCCGCCTCAGCCTCCCAAAGCACTTGGATTATAGGCACGAGCCATTGTGCCCAGCACAATGATAGTATTCTTAATGTTAATTATAACTTTAGAACCACAGAGTCGACTTGGCATTAAAGGTCATGGTACCAGTATCTCCTGCTGTGCTGATGGGGAAGCCTGAGGACCAGGTAGGGACAGTGACTTGTCCAAAGTCATGTCAGTGTGTGAGCTGAGACTGCAACCCAGGGATCCTGACTCCCACCAGGGCCTGAGCTCTGTGTCTGGACTACGTTGACTTTCTCCACGTCCTGCCTGGCCTGGAGGCTGAATGGGGGAAGCGGGCGAGATCCTTTCTCCACCTTCCAGGCAGACGGCCCCATTCCAAGGTCCTGCACACCTAGCACCGCCTCGGGCAGGTAAGAGATGACTCACGTTGCAGCCGGAGCGGATGTCCCCTCCAGCACACACCATGGTCTTCTTCACAGAGGAACCCCACCAGTTCCACTTGGAGCAGTGCTCATAGTCCACCACGGGCAGCAGGGCCTGCTGCAGCTTGTCCGGGAGCGGCCCATTGGCTGCAGGGATAGAAAGCACTGAGTCAGGGGTCTGGGGCGCGCAGGGCCAGGAGCCCCGGAGGAAAGCGGCATTCAAGCCGCACAGCTCTTCCGCCCTGATGAGGACTCTCCTCCCACCTGCTACATGGTCCCGCATGCTTTGTGCACCATGACATCCCCAGCACCTGGCACACAGGAGGCACCAAAACATGTGCAATTGAGCACATTCATGTTTTGGAGGCCGGTGGGAGAAGGCTGCGGCTGGAGAGAAACGGGAGGAAAGTACAAGGACCAGTCCTGGTGTTACCTTCAACCTGCAGCCCCACGCCCTGTCTTCCTGCTACTGGCCCTGCGGCCAGCTAGAGGAGTCAGCACGTACTATAGAGACGGCCCCAGCCGCTGATGTAGCAGGGTGTCTCGTTGGGAAGGATGTCACCAGCAGGAGGGAGGCAGGCAAGCTGGACGGCGTCTCCCAGCTGGGCGCTGCGTGAGAGCTTGATGAGGGCGATGTCATTGCTGGGGAGGAGGGAAGAGTCACGGGGGCTGGTCCTCCAGCCGGCCCAAGTCCTACCTCCCAGCTGTTGCTTCAGGCTGCTCTACCTCTGAGATGCCCCGGCTTCTTTACCTTCCAAATCCACTCTTTCATTATTATATTATTATTATCATTATTATTGAGACAGAGTCTCACTCTGTTGCCCAGACTGGAGTGCAGTGCCGCGATCACAGCTCAGTGCAGCCTCCTGGGCCCAAGGGATTCTCCTGTTTTTACCTCCCGAGGTGCTAGAATTATAGGCATGAGCCACTGGACCTGGCCCAAATCCGTTCTTAAGGCCGAGCAATTTTTTTTTTTTTTTTTT
>NW_016107330.1:12198744-12200156 GCF_001604975.1 Cebus imitator | reverse complement strand
TGCCCAGGCTGGAGTGCAGTGGTGTGATCTCGGCTCACTACAACCTCCACCTCCTGGGTTCAAGTGATTCTCCTGCCTCAGCCTCCCGAGTAGCTGGGACTACAGGTGCATGTCACTATGCCTGGCGAATTTTTTTTATTTTTTATTTTTAGTAGAGACAGATTTCACCATATTGGCCAGACTGGTCTACAACTCCTGGCCTCAGGTGATCTGCCCCCCTTGGCCCCCCAAAGTTCTGGGATTACAGGTGTGAGCCACTGCGCCTGGCCAAGGCTGAGCAATTTTAAGAAGCCCTTCTAGCCCCTTGGCTCACTCTTGACCCTTCGCCTTCAGAATTGTCCTTTCCTTTGACCCTCGAAGTTCGGCTGTCTCAGAATCCCCCGGAGGGCTTATTAAAACACAGACTGCTGCATCCCACCCCGTTTCTGATGCAGTGGATCTTGGCTAAGGCCCAATAATTCACAATTTTTTTGTTGTTGAGATGGAGTCTCGCTCTGTCACCCAGGCTGGAATGCAATGGCGCGATCTCGGCTCACTGCAACCTCCGCCTCCTGGGTTCAAGTGATTCTCCTGCCTCAGCCTCCCAAGTAGCTAGGATTATAGGCATGTACCATCACGCTCGGCTAATTTTTGTATTTTTACTAGAGATGGAGTTTCACCATGTTGGCCAGGCTGGTCTGGAACTCCTGGCCTCAAGTGATCCACCTGCCTCGGCCTCCCAAAGTGCTAGGATTACTGTGTCCGGCCAATAATTCACATTTCTACAGGTTCACAGGTGATGTTGATACTGCCAGCCCAGGGGCCACACTTTGAGAACCACTGCCCTCTGTCTTCACCTGCCTGTGTGTCACTTCAGTCCTTTCATCTGGGTCTCCTTTTTCCCTCTGCTCACCCCAGAAGCCCTGTGAAGAGGGGCTGGGGTTTTCATCACATGGCACCTCGCTCCTCCACTGCATTTGCAGTGGTTCTGCACCCTTCCTTGACCCTCTTGTCAGAAAAATCTGAGCCACTCAGACTTAAGAATTTTTCATACACTTGAAGGGCATAAGATTGTCTCCTTGGCCTTCACAACCACCCAGGAAGCCCAATTTCATGGTCACCTTTTGACAGATAGCAAAACAGAGGTGCAGAGAAGGCCAGTGACTTGCTTAGGCCACACAGAGAGTTAATGCCAGAGCCTGACTCTCAGCCCAGTGCTCCTCCGTTTGCCCATAGTGCTGGGAGCCCAGGATGCACTGGGTGAGCCATCTGTTGGATGGAGAAGCCCTTGGATTTGGGAGAAGGGTGCCAGAGGAACCTTAGGCTCTGAAGCCAATAGCCAAGTGGCCCTGGGGTAGTTCCTGCCCCTCCCTGAGCTCTGCCACCCTTGAGATGGAGTTTCGCTCTTGTTACCCAGGCTGGAGTGCAATGGC
>NW_016107330.1:12183183-12196134 GCF_001604975.1 Cebus imitator | reverse complement strand
TTTTAGTAGAGACAGGGTTTCACCATGCTGGCCAGGCTGGTCTTGAACTCCTGAGCTCAAGCAATCCACCTACCTCAGCCTCCCAAAGTGCTGGGATTACAGGCCTGAGCCACCGCACACCCAGTCCCCATATTACTTTCAGAAAATTTCTTCCTGTGTGCTGCATGAAGAAGGGTTGTAGGAGTGAGGGTGAGGGGGACCAGATGGGACGATTTCGGTCACCTGGGTCAGGAATCAGTGGAAGAGCTTGGCCTGGGATGGTGGGGTCAGAAATGGAGCTATATGGGTGGGATCAGTGTAGTCTGGAGCTGGAACAGCACCTGAGGTCATCTCTGCAGAGGGTGAGTACAGTGCCTGGCACTAAATCAGTGAACTTTATTCACATTAATCTGTAGGAAAGACTGCTGGCAAAAGCCTCCCAGCCCCGGGCCTGCCATGTGTAGGTCCACCACGTTTGCGAATGCGAACCAGCCCCCGGGACTTTCCTGAGTCACCCCTCATCCTTTACACCCAATACCCTGAGAATTGCCAGGCTCCTTCCCGCCAGAGTGTTTCTGACTCAGCGTCTGCTCTTCCTTCGGGGTTCCTACATTTGGGAAGCCTAAGATGAGACAATTTTTTTTTTTTTTTTTTAAGGACGGGGTTTCACCATGTTGGCCAGGAGGGTCTTGATCTCTTGACCTCGTGATCCTCCCACCTCGGCCTCCCAATGTGCTGGGATTACAGGCGTGAGCCGCCATGCCCGGTCCCTGATTCCACTTTTAAGTTGCAAATCCCCCAGTGAGGGTTACAGATGGAATGGGCAAAACCTCCATGTAAAGTAGAAGGTCCAGGGGCTTCCTGGTCTTTGGAAGCTGAAGTGGATATTGCAAAGGGATCAATGGTGTCAAGGCTGGATGCCTTGGCACATCATTAGAGATTAGGGTCCAGAGCCCATGGTGGGAATTAATGCAGCTGGTGCTCTTACCTGCCAGGGCCAGCTGTAGGGGACCGCGTCCTCACCATTGACAACGCGGCTAGAAGGGTGAGAGGAAGGTCGGCCACAGCCTAAGGCTAGAGGGGAGAGGAGAGCTGTCAATCAGCTGGAGGGTCCCCAAAAGCAAAGAGGAGACCAGTGTCCCAGTCCAAGCTGTGGCTTCAACTGGCTGTGTGACCCCATGTAAGCCCCTGTCACTTCTGGACCTCAGTAACCACGTATGAACAGTGAACATTTAAACTAGAGTAGGAATTTCCAGAATCCCAGGAGTCCAGGGATAGAGATTAAAATGTGGCCTCCTTCACTTGGAGGATTGAAGAGATTGATACACTTTGAACAATGCCTGGCCCTCAATGGAGCCCTCAAAAAGTGATAGCTATTGTCATACAGAGTGGAGGCTTTAAAGGACTTCCTGGGTTCAAAGTGCAGCTCTGGGCTGTGTGTGGTGGCTCACACCTGTAATCCTTGTGCTTTGGGAGGCCTAGCATGGAGGATCACTTGAGCCCAGGAGTTTGAGACCAGCGTGAGCAACACAGCAAGACCTCATCTCTACAGAAATAAAGTAAAATAAAATAAAATAGCCAGATACAGTGGCAAGTGCCTGTAATCTCAGCTACTCAGGAGGCCAAGGTGGTAGGATTGCTTGAGGCCAGGATTTTGAGACCAGCCTGGGCAACAACGCAAGACCCCATCTCTACAAAACAAAGCAAACAATAAAAAAATTAGGCGCAGCTCTGCCTTATGTTCTGTGATAAGCTACTTTACTTCCCTGAGGGTCAGTAAAATTGGATAATGATAGTTCTGATCTCATGAGGCTGTTGTGAGAATTACGAGAAAATATAGGAAACACCCTGAACATTCTGCCTGGCACATAGTAAGCACTCAACCAGTGTTATCTATTACCAATATTGTCAGTCAAGGGAGGCTGCTTGGAAGAGGTGGCACTGAGCTGGAATGCAATATGGCAGAGAGACCAGGAAAAGGCTAGACCATAGTATCTGGGGCCAGGTAGGGGGAGTGTGAGAGGAGAGCTGGAGTGAACAGTGGAAATTCCAACCTAAGATGTCCAGCCACAGAGCCCAAACTCTTAACCATTTGACTTTGTTTACGGCCCCCATCAAGGACTTCCACCACAGTCCTTTGGAGTCCTTCTCCACCCATGGCTTCCCCTCCCCTCTCCTGCTCCATCATGAGCTAAAAGCCCCCACAGTCATGCCCCCAGGTACAAGCGGAGACCCCCTCCTGTGGCACCAGGCGCTGGTGTCATGGGACTCAGAGCGGGTGGTAGATTTCAAGGATTCCTAGTCCAGGGAGCCCAGGGAGCACACACACAGGGTGGGGTCTTACCAGCGGCCACAAGGAGGAGGGAACTGAGCAGCTGGAGCATCGTGTGTTTCTCGATGATGGGAAAGGGGCACAGAACTCGGGGCTCTAATATAGGCAGAAGGTGAGTGGGGGACAGAGTAGGCCCCATTCCCAGAACAGATGGTGGAACTCCAAGTCTCCCATGGTCCAAGGCCACAGTCCTCACCCACTGCAGCTGGAGGAGTGCCAGCCAAGGGAAGGACCCAGGGTTCCCTCCAACAGGTGGCTGCACAGGTGGCGTGGAATGGCCAGCTGATAACAGGGGAGCAGGAGGAAAAGTTTATGTCAGGACAAGACCTCATCCTTCCAAAAGAACAGGGACACTGGAACTGGTCAGACTAGGGCTCAGTCCTGGTTCTGCCACCTCCAAGCTCTGTGACCTTGGACACACGGTTTACCCTCCCTGAGTCTCAGTTTTCTCATCTCTAACATGAGATTTAGATTAGTACCCACCTCCACAAAAATTTTTTGTTGAGCACTTTTTGTCTATATATCAGGCACTGTTCTAGGTGATACAGCTGTTAAAAAAAAAAAAAAAAATACATGGTCTCAGCCTTTCTAGAGTTTGAGTCCAGGCTGGGAGCAGTGGCTCACACTTGTGATCCCAGCACTTTGGGAGGCTGAGGCAGGAGGATCACTTGAGGTTGAAGATAGAGGCCAGCCTGGCCAAAGTGGTGAAACGGTGTCTCTACTAAAACTACAAAAATTAGCCTGGCGTGGTGGTGGATGCCTGTAATCCCAGCTACTGGGGAGGCTGAGGAAGGAGAATCAATTGAACCCAGGAGGCGGGGAGGCAACGGTTGCAGTGAGCTGAGATCATGCCACTGCACTCCAGCCTAGGGGACAGAGCAAGAATATCTCATTAAAAAAAAAAAAAAGAAAAGAAATAAAAGAAAAGAAATGAAACATGGGTGATTGGGGCAGGAATGGGAGTAAGTCATTTAGATGGGGGGACAGGGAAAGTGACATTTGGGCTGAGGAGGTCACAGCTGATGAAGTCCTGAGGATAAGTAAAAGCCAGTTATGGGAATCCCAGAAAGAAACACACTCTGAAGGGAGGGGTTGTGGGTGCAAAGTTCTGGAGGCTGTGATGGGTTTGCCTTGTTCAAGGAAAGGGAGGCTGGTGTGGCTGCAGCTTGGTAGTCAAAGTAGAGAGGGGAGGGAGATGAGGTCAAAGAGGAGGCGATCCCGAAAGTTGAACTCACACGTGACCCTGCAGTTCCACTCCTGGGTCCACACCGTGGGAAAATCTTACACACGCACTCCAGGAGATGTGGATGAGAATGTTTGCCGCAGCCTCTGTTCTCAAACCCAGAAACAACTCCCACGTCCATCAAGGCTAATAGGTGAATATATGTAGCATATTCACACAATAGATTATTATTTTTTTATGGTGGTGCAATCTCGGCCCACTGCAACCTCTGCCTCACGGGTTCAAGCGATTCTCCTCCCTCAGCCTCCCGAGTAGCTGGGATTAGAAGCACGCACCACTGCGCCCAGCTAATTTTTGTAATTTTAGTAGAGACAGGGTTTCACCATGCTGGCCAGGCTGGTCTTGAACTCCTGAGCTCAAGCAATCCACCTACCTCAGCCTCCCAAAGTGCTGGGATTACAGGCCTGAGCCACCGCACACCCAGTCCCCATATTACTTTCAGAAAATTTCTTCCTGTGTGCTGCATGAAGAAGGGTTGTAGGAGTGAGGGTGAGGGGGACCAGATGGGACGATTTCGGTCACCTGGGTCAGGAATCAGTGGAAGAGCTTGGCCTGGGATGGTGGGGTCAGAAATGGAGCTATATGGGTGGGATCAGTGTAGTCTGGAGCTGGAACAGCACCTGAGGTCATCTCTGCAGAGGGTGAGTACAGTGCCTGGCACTAAATCAGTGAACTTTATTCACATTAATCTGTAGGAAAGACTGCTGGCAAAAGCCTCCCAGCCCCGGGCCTGCCATGTGTAGGTCCACCACGTTTGCGAATGCGAACCAGCCCCCGGGACTTTCCTGAGTCACCCCTCATCCTTTACACCCAATACCCTGAGAATTGCCAGGCTCCTTCCCGCCAGAGTGTTTCTGACTCAGCGTCTGCTCTTCCTTCGGGGTTCCTACATTTGGGAAGCCTAAGATGAGACAATTTTTTTTTTTTTTTTTAAGGACGGGGTTTCACCATGTTGGTCAGGCTGGTCTTGAACTCCTGACCTCAGGTGATCTGCCCACCTTGGCCTCCAAAGTGTTTGGATTACAGGCATGAGCCGCTACGCCTGGCCAATTTTTTTTTTTTTTTTTTTGAGACGGAGTCTTGCTCTGTTGCCCAGGCTGTAATGCAGTGGCACAATCTCGGCTCACTGCAACCTCTGCCTCCCAGGTTCAAGCAATTCTCCTGCCTCAGCCTCCCAAGTAGCTAGGACTACAGGCTTGCGCCACCACGCTCAGATAATGTTTGTATTTTTAGTAGAGATGGGGTTTCACCATTTTGGCCAGGCTGGTCTCAAACTCCTGACCTCATGCAATCCACCTGCCACGGCCTCCCTAACGTGCTGGCTTTACAGGCATGAGCCACCACGCCCGGCCTGGAAGGGGCAATTTAAATGAATCCCTACAGGGGAGAGTCAGGCATCTCACTGGGAAGGTTTTCTCTTAGGAGTGAACCCCCTCCAATCACACCCTAGCCACTCCAATAGCCTGGGTTTGTGGAACGTGTGTGAACACAGCAGAAGCAGCTGTGAAAATCCTTCATTCTGTGATAAAAATAGCCATGCCTTCCCCAGCCCCCTGTTCCCTATGGGCCTGGACACGTTTATTTGCTCAGCTTGAAAGCTCTGAGCCATTCCCCAGAATCTAAGCCAAGGAAGAAGGCGGGGGTGGGGGGGGGGCCAGGAGATGGCTGGGGAGAGGGAGAGGGGTAGGTCAGATACGCCCAGATTCCACTCTAGAGTGTCTGAAACATACAGGGCCTAAAAGATAATCTAATCCAACCACTTCTATCTGACAGAAGGGAAAATGACCCAGAGAAAACCCAGGACTTGCTCAAGTCTCCCTGGTTTGTCACTGCTTGGCCTGGTGAATGGCAGCCCAAGGGCACAGGGAGGGTCCACTCTCCCTCCCCCAACTTCAAACAAGAAGCCTTCCCAGCTACTTCTTTTTTTTTTTTTTTTTGAGACAGAGTCTCTCACTGTTGCCCGGCTGAAGTGCAGTGGCACAATCTCCACTCACTGTGACCTCCGCCTCTCGGGTTCAAATGATTCTTCTTTCTCAGCCTCCCGAGTAGCTGGGATTACAGACACCCACCACCATGCCCAGCTAATTTTTTGTGTTTTTTTTAGGAGAGATGGGGTTTCACTATGTTGGCCAGGCTGGTCTCAAACTCCTGACCTCATGATCTGCCCACCTTAGCCTCACAAAATGCTGGGATTACGGGCGTGAGCCACCACACCCCATCAGCTGCATCTTCCCAGCTTCTTTCCCAGGTGACCTTGAGATCACTGTCATGGCCATCTCGGTTTTGGTGGGTTTTAGCCGGCTTCTTTACAGCAAGCTGTTTTATCAGCAAGATCTTTATGACCTGTATCTTATGCTGACCTCCTGTCTCATCCTGTGACTTAGAATGCCTTAACCTTAACCTGGGTCCCCAGGAAGAGGGGCTCCCTGAGGCCGCTGAGGCCAACTGTCCCATCACAGCCCCTGACTGGTTGGCACTTCGAGGCCTTATGGACGGACACTGTCAGTCGCACGGCTGATTAACTCTCTGAGGGTTTTCTGGCCTAGGAGTAGTCTGAGTAAAATCCCTAAAGAGGAACCCCCTCCCAACACCTGCCCCCGAGAGGGAAGATGGAGGGGTTAGATCCACTTTAGGTTGCAGCCTGAAGCCAAGCAAGCCATTTCCTGAATGGGAGGTGGAGGTCGGGTGGGAGGGTATGGAGAATTAGGAGAGGGAGGGCAGGAAAGCTGGGGAGGGCGGGAGGGGAAGCTGGTGAGCCTTTTTATTGGGACCAGGGGAGTTCCATTATTTCTAGTGGGAACTAGTTACCACCCGATGGGAAGCTCTTTGAGGGTCAAAACTTGATCTTATTCGTCTTCAGATTCCCGGTGCCTAGAAGGGAGCTTGGCACACAGTAGGTTTTCAACAGCATTTATTAAAGGAGGCAATAAAGGAATGAAGGAAGCAGAGGATTCTTCAAATGCCTTCCTCTTCCTGCCCTGAAAGCACAGTTGGCCCTGACATTCACACAGGGTGCACCTGGAGGGTGTCCCCTCTGTGTGGCCGGGAAAAGCACAGCAGTATCTGGATGGTGTCCTGATGGGTAGCATTCTAGAGGATATTAATAGATGTTTGATGATAAATGGACCCACTAGAATGGAGCCCCCATGGGGCAGGGGGTGTGTGTGCTTTGTTTCACTGCCATGGCCTCAGCTTTCAGAATATAACCCAGTGGGCTCTCAATAAAGTACTAAAGGTCAGATGGGATTAGGAAATACGAGGTAAAATGAAGTTCAAGTTGTAATTTCCTGCAGGACTTCTCAGAGACTTTGATATGCCAGTGTTTATGGTGAATCACACACAGTGGTCTTAAGTCCAGGACTCTGGTGTCTTATTGCCCTGTAGTTTCTGTGAAAATAAGTAACTCAAAATCTAAGCTGTTGGAACTTTAAAATACCTTAGACTTAAGGGAACGAGATTATGGGAGCTGAGTCATGTAAACAGGCAGCCATAACTTGCGTTTGTTTTAGATCAGCTTTTCCTTACCCACATTGTTTGTGAAATGTTGTAAATGACTAAAGGGTGGCCGGGCAGACTTTCCCTTTTAACTGTCAATCTTCATTATAGATTAACTTCTTTCTTTTCTCTATCACACAAAGACTTCCTGACTATTACATTATCTAAGATAGAATGTTAAATACACAAATTGGAAAGGAAAATAAAACCAACTGTATGGAAAAGAAGAAAAATTGTAACCAGCTATATTGTAACTCATAAGCCAGCCTGCTATAGAAAATGTTATAGTCCTACTAAATTTCTTTGTTTTCCACCTATATGAGCAAGATCTTAATTATTATTATTTTTTTGAGATGGAGTTTTGCTCTTGTTGCCCAGGCTGGAGTGCAGTGGCACCACGTCAGCTCACCGCAACCTCCACCTCCCCGGTTCAAGCAATTCTCCTTCCTTAGTCTCCCAAGTAGCTGGGATTACAGGCATGCGCCACCACACCCAGCTAATTTTGTATTTTTAGTAGAGATGGGTTTCTCCATATTAGTCACGCTGATCTCAAACTGCTGACCTCAGGTGATCCGCCCACCTCAGCCTCCCAAAGTGCTGGGATTATAGGCCTGAGTCACAGTGCCTGGCCATTTTTTTTTTTTTTAAGAGAGACAGTTTCTCGCTCTGTAGCCTAGGCTGGAGTGCAGTGGTGTGGTGATAGCTCAGAGCAGTCCCCAACTCTTGGGTTCATGCTGTCCTCCCGCCTCAGCCTCCTGAATAGCTGGGTCTTCAGTTTCACGCCACACCACCTGGCTCCAAGACCTTAGCTTTTAATTTTGGAGCACTGACTCCATTTCTCTGGAGCCCATGTTTCTGGATGGCTATTCCCAGATTTTTGCTTGGATAAACTCTTTAAAACTGGATTCTGATCTTTTTGATGATTACTGGTCAACATTCCCCAGCTACCAGGCCTGCCTGTCTCTGATTGGACAGCTATGCCAGGGATGGGGAAGGAGGCCCTGCAGGTGCCCCACTTGTACAAAGAAGCCACCACAGGAACCCAGGGCTAGGACAGTACACAGGTATCTCTTGTCCCAGGGAAGGCATCGCCCCAGCTGGGACACAAGGAGGTCGTTGGCCAATAGCAGTGGGGACAGGTACAGCCCTTTTCCCCGGGTCACAGGAAAGGGGTCCCAGTCCAGACACCCAGGGAGGATTCTTGGATCTTGTGCTTAAAAGAATTCAGGGCAAGTTCGTAAAGTGAAAGCAAGTTTATTAGCAAGCTTATTAAGAAAGTGCCAGGCGCGCTGGCACTTGCCTGTAGCCCCAGCTACTCAGGAGGCTGAGGTGGGAGGATCACTTGAGCCCAGGAGTTCTGGGCTGTAGTGCGCTATGCCAATCGGGTGTCCGCACTAAGTTCAGCATCAATATGGTGACCTCCCGGGATCAGGGGACCACCAGGTTGCCTAAGGAGGGGTGAACCGGCCCAGGTTGGAAACGGAGCAGGTCAAAACTCCCATGCTGATCAGTAGTGGGATCGCGCCTGTCAATAGCCACTGCACTCCAGCCTGGGCAACATAGCGAGACCCCGTCTCTTAAAAAAAAAAAAGAAAGTAAAGGTGGGGTGGCGGGGTTAAAAGAAGTAAAAAAAAAGAAAAAGAAAAAGAAAAGAAAGAAAGCAAAGGAATAGCCAGGCACGGTAGCTCATGCCTGTAATCCTAGCACTTTGGGAGGTTGAGGTGGGTGGATCACCTGAGATCAGGAGTTCGAGACCAGCCTGACCAACTTGGAGAAACCCCACCTCTACTAAAAATACAAAAAATTAGCTGGGCATGGTGGCGCATGCCTGCAATCCCAGCTACTTGGGAGGCTGAGGCAGGAGAATCTTGAACCCAGGAGGCGGAAGTTGCAGTGAACCAAGATTGTGCCATTGTACTCCAGCCTGGGCAACAAAAGCAAAACTCTGTCTCAAAAAAAAAAAGTAAGTAAAGGAATAAAAATTGGCTACTTCATAGACATGCTCATTTTTATGGTAATTTCTTAATGATATGCTAAACCATGGTGGATTATTCATGCCTCCCCGTTTTAGACAATATAGGGTAACTTCCTGACGTTGCCATGGCATTTGTAAATTGTCATGGTGCTGATGGGAGTGTAGCAGGGAGGATGACCAGAGGTCACGCTCGTGGCCATCTTGGTTCTGGTGGGTTTGACCGGCTTCTTTATTGCAATCAGCAAGGTCTTTATGACCTGTATCTTGTGCCGACCTCCTATCTCATCCTGTGACTTAGAATGCCTTAATCTTAATTGCCTGGGAATGCAGCCCAGTAGGTCTCAGTCTCATTTTATCTAGCTCTGTGGCTCAGGCTGGAGTGCAGTGGCACAATCTCAGCTCACTGCAGCCTCCACCTCCCAGGTTCAAGCAATTTTTGTGCCTCAGCCTCCCCAGTAGCTGGGACTATAGGCACGAACCACCATGCCTGGCTAATTTTACTATTTCTGTAGAGACCTGGTTCCCCCATGTCGATCAGGCTGCTCTTGAACTCCTGACCTCAGGTGATCTGTCCACCTCAGCCTCCCAAAGTGCTGGGATTACAGGCTGAGCCACCATGCCTGGCATGAGACTGGGACACAGAGAAACCTTGTAGAGGAAAGGTGGCCATCTGCAAGCCAAGGTGAGGGAACAGAACCTTCGCTCGGAAGGAAACAAGCTGCTAATCCCCTGACTTGCTTCTTCTGGCCTCTGGGACTGTGAGACAATCAGTTTCTGTTGTTTAAGCCATCCAGTTTGTGACACTTTGTTCCAGCTTCCCTGCTATTAAAAGCGATGGCAAAAACTGCAATTGTGCTTTTGCACCAACCTAATGACAAAGCATGCGCTGGCTCCTCCAGGACAACCACATTCCAGATGAAAAATGGGAAAGGGCAAGCTTCACCTTTACGTGGTCAACCTGAAATTTGCACGCATCTTTTCTGCCACAGCCAGAACAGCCTCATCTGGCTTCCTGGGAGACAGGCAAGTGTGGTTTCCATTCTGCACGGCCCCTGGACATAATAAAAAGTCTTCTTTTTTTTTTTTTTTTTTTGAGATGGAGTTTCGCTCTTGTTACCCAGGCTGGAGTGCAATGGCGCGATCTCGGCTCACCGCAACCTCCACCTCCCGGGTTCAGGCAATTCTCCTGCCCCAGCCTCCTGAGTCGCTGGGATTACAGGCACGCACCACCATGCCCAGCTAATGTTTTGTATTCTTTTTTTTTTTTTTTTTGAGATGGAGTTTCGCTCTTGTTACCCAGGCTGGAGTGCAATGGCGCGATCTCGGCTCACCGCAACCTCCGCCTCCTGGGTTCAGGCAATTCTCCTGCCTCAGCCTCCTGAGTAGCTGGGATTACAGGCACGTGCCACCATGCCCAGCTAATTTTTTGTATTTTTAGTAGAGACGGGGTTTCACCATGTTGACCAGGATGGTCTCGATCTCTTGACCTCGTGATCCACCCGCCTCGGCCTCCCAAAGTGCTGGGATTACAGGCTTGAGCCACCGCGCCCGGCCTGTTTTGTATTTTTAGTAGAGACGGGGTTTCACCATGTTGACCAGGATGGTCTCGATCTCCTGACCTCGTGATCCACCCGCCTCAGCCTCCCAAAGTGCTGGGATTACAGGCTTGAGCCACCACGCCCGGCCAATAAAAAGTCTTCTTATCAAGCTGGGTGCAGTGGCTCATGGCTGTAATCTCAGCACTTTGGGAGGCTGAGGTAGGTGGATCATGAGGTCAGGAGTTAGAGACCAGCCTAGCTAACATGGTGAAACTCCATTTCTACTAAAAATACAAAAATTAACCAGGTGTGGTGGTAAACACCTGTAGTCCCAGCTACTCAGGAGGCTGGGGCAGGAGACTTGCTTGAACCTTGGGAGGTGGAGGTTGCAGCAAGGTTGTACCGTTGCACTCAAGCCTGGGCGACAGAGTGAGACTCCATCTCAAAAAATAATAATAATAAAAGGAAAAGAAAGGGAGAGCCAATATTGGGCACCTACAGGTCTCTGCCACAAAATACAAATGTTTTCAGATGCAAACATTAGGACACCCAGCCTAAGTGAAACAATTAGGATTTTTTTTTTTTTTGGAGATAGGTCTCCCTTCGTCACCTATGCTTGGGTGCAGTGGCATGATGAGAGCTCACTGCAGCCTCAACCTTCCTGACTCAGGCGATCCTCCCACCTCAGCCTCCAGCGTAGCTGGGACTACAGACACAACCACCGTGCCCCACTAATTTTAAAATATTTTTCGTAGAGATAAGGTTTCGCCATGTTGCCCAGGCTGGTCTTGAACTATTGAGCTCAAGCCATCTGCCTGACTCAGCCTCCCAAAGTGCTGGGATTACAGATGTGAGCCACCACGCCCAGCCACAGATAGGAAATTGACAATCTCACAGGATTTGACTTTAAGTGGAGAGGCAGGGGAGCCGAGGCAAGGTGGATCACGGCTCAGGCTTAGGATTTCTGCCGTTCCCCTGGCTCTGCCTCACACAGGCTGCTGGCTTCCTCCTCAGGCTGGAAGCCTGCCTGTGTAAGTCAGAGTCAAACCAGAAAACAGAAATCTCAAGTATTTGAAGTACAGGGAATTTAATCTGGGGAATTGGCTGCTTAGGTGAGGGAGGTGCAGAGAAAGCAGCAGGGAAGACATGGGAACCCAGAGATGAGCACAGCTCCCTCCCAGGAGGGTGGGACAAAGAGAGGAGATGCTGGCAGCTGGAGCCGAGGAGCAGAGGTCACCTCACCAAAGCTGGGCCCAGCCCAGGCAGATCTGGTGGGAGCCGTGGAGGAAGTATGTAGGGTGAGAAGTACCTTTTGGAGGACAGGAGGGTGTCTCTCTCTCCTCTTGCCTTCCAGTCTCCCACTGGAACCCTGCTATCATCGGTGCCTGGGAAATCCAGCCTGCCCCTGCCCAGCCACGATACAGCGAGGAATAATTCTAAGGGCTGGAGCTCCTATGGGACGGGAATGGGGAGATGGGGCTGGAGATTCCTGTAGGGCAGGCACACACGGCCCCAGGCAGCCTTTGAAGGGTTTTCCACAGGAAAACATGAACCAGCTTACATCTTGAAGCGTATCTCTGGCTGCTGAATGGGAAACAGTTTGAAGAGGAGCCAGAATGCCATCAGGGAGGCTAGAGTGGGTTCTGCAGAGGTTGTCCAGGTAACCAGGCTGGGGGCAGTAGAGGAGCAGATGGGCTGAGGTCAAGGGAGGCTTTCAAGAAAGACAAAATCTGAGTCCAGGAACAGTGGCTCACATCTGTAATGCCAGAGCTTTGGGAGGCTGAGGTAGGTGGATCACTTGAGCCTAGGAGTTCAAGACCAGCCTGGGCAACAGGGTGAAACCCCATCTCTACAAAAAAAAAAAAAAAATGCAAAAATTAGCTGGGGGTGGAGCTACTCGGGAGGTTGAGGTGGGAGGATCACTTGAGCCCGGGAGGTCGAGGCTGCAGTGAGCCGTGATGGGGCCACTGTACTCCAGCCTGGACGACAGAGCGAGACTGTCTAGAAAAATAAAATAACAAATAAAAACAAGCTTTGAACAGTGGCAGTATCGTAGCCAATGAGGTTTATCCGAGGCATGATTATTGCTAATTGAAAACTTTTCCCAATACCCCACCATGATGACTTGAAAAATAGTCGGCATTGGCAATTTTTGACAGTCTCTACGGAGACTGAATTAAAAACAACTAACTAAATAAATAAAAATAAAAACAAAAATTTTTAATGAATTTCAGAAGTATTTGGCTTTGAAATAAAAGCTGGGCATAGTGGCTCGTGCCTATAATCCCAGCACTTTGGGAGGGTGAGGTGGGCGGATCATGAGGTCAGGAGATCGAGACTGTCCTAGCTAACACGGTGAAACCCCATCTCTACTAAAAATATTAAAAAA
>NW_016107330.1:12173448-12182573 GCF_001604975.1 Cebus imitator | reverse complement strand
CTCCTGAGTAGCTGGGATTACAGGCACGCACCACCATGCCCAGCTAATTTTTTGTAGCTTTAGTAGAGACGGGGTTTCACCATGTTGACCAGGATGGTCTCGATCTCTTGAGCTTGTGATCCACCCGCCTCGGCCTCCCAAAGTGCTGGGATTACAGGCTTGAGCCACCGCGCCCGGCCCATAATTATTTTTTAAAGAAAATTTAGTGCTTCATTGATTTAAAGAAAATTATCCTTGGTATTTTAGTGTGGGAATGCATCAAAGCATGACTATAGCTATCTTAAAAGCAGATACTGTTTTGTGATATCAGCACATCTAGACATCCTGCCATCCTAAGAGTTTGCCCTTGCAGGCATTACTAAACTGCTTCCTTAGCCAGAACCATCCCATGACCATGAGTCGTGACTGGCAAGGAATGTGTCTTGCTAGTTTGAAGATGCAGTTGATTTTATTATTTTATTTTATTTTATTTTATTTTATTTTATTTTATTTTTTGAGACGGAGTCTCACTCTGTCACCCAAGCTGGAGTGCAGTGGCACGATCTCAGCTCACTGCAAACTCTGCCTCCCAGGTTCATGCGATTCACCAGCCTCAGCTTACTGAGTAGCTGGGATTACAGGCACCCACCACCATGCCCAACTAATTTTTGTATTTTTAGTAGAGACAGGCTTTCTCCATGTTGGTCAGGCTGGTCTCAACTTCCTGACCTCAGGTGACCAGCCCGCCTCAGCCTCCCAAAGTGGTGGGATTACAGGCATGAGCCACCACACCTGGCCACAGTTAATCTTAAAATGGTGTCACCCTGACTCTCTTATGCTCCTGTTTCCCTAACAGTGTCACCGTGGACCCGGACCCAGGCTCTTGCCGTCTTTGCACTCTGCTAACCTCAGTGTGTTGCCCTCTTCCTCCTGCCCCCCACCCAGCGGGCTGCCTCCTTCATCTCTCTGGAGAAGACTCTGAGACAGGATTTGAGTGCAGGTAATCTACGTGGGAGGAGATCCCAAGAAAGACAAGTGGGGGAGCGGGGAAGTGAGACTGGGAGGAGAAGGAAGCCAGAACAGGGGATGTTCATGGACAACTGGCACCCGATCCCACTAGGGAGCTCAGAGTGAAATCCTCAAAGTTGCTCCATCTAAGGTGAGAATGCTGCCCATGCACCTTCCATGCATATACCCAGAGAACATCTAGTGTGCAGAGGTAAGCACTTCTCCGTAGCACCAGAGCAGGCTTGTAGGCGAACAGCCTGTTGCAGGGCAAGAGTGACGTCATCATGAAATGAAACTGCCAAGATGACCAATGTCTGATTCCTGCATACCACAGTGTTTTGCAGCAATTTTATTTTTTTAAGATAAGGTCTCTCTCTGTCACCCGGCTGGAATGCAGTGACCCAATCACTGCAGCCTTGGCCCCTAGACTTAAGTGATCCTCTCGCCTTAGCCTCCCAAGTAGAGGGGAATATAGATGCACACCAGCACACCCAACTAGTTAAAAAAATTTTTTTTGCACGTACAGGGTGTTACTGTGTCCCCCTGGCTGGATTCAAGCAATCATTCCAGCTCAGTCTCCCAAAGTGCTGGGATAATAGGTGTGAGTCACCGTGCCTGGCCAGCAAGTTCTTAAATTCTGCAACAAGTTCTTAAGACAATGACCGTAGCATGGATAATTTTTCATAAAAATGCTAATCTGGACTCCCCAGTGGTCAAGAGCTTCAGAATATCTGAGGCATGACCAGTTGCACATGTCTTTACCCTAAAAGCTTGCTATAGAAAGGGTGTTTTCTGCCGGTGCAGTGGCTCATGCCTGTAATCCCAGCACTTTGGGAGGCTGAGGCAGGCAGATCACCTGAAGTCAGGAGTTCGAGACCAGCCTAGGCAACATGGTGAAACCCCATCTCTACTAAAAATACAAAATTAGCTGGGTGTGGTGGCACATGCCTGTAATCCCAGCTACTCAGGAGGCTGAGGCAGGAGAATTACTTGAACCCAGGAGGTGGAGGTTGCAGTGAGCCGAGATCATGCAACTACACTCCAGCCTGGGCAACGAGAGTGAAACTCTGTCTCAAAAAAAAAAAAAAGAAAAAGACAGGACATTTTCTGGAGGCAGGAACAGGGATGCACCATCTTGCAATTGCTGGAGACCTCACTTCAGTTTGCAAGTCCCCATTTTCTTTCCAAGAAACCAGAGTCATCAGCCTTTCTTTGTCCTCTCAGGTCCCTCGGGCTTCCGTGGTGGTTTGCATAGGCCGGCTCACCGCAGGACAATGATACACGAGCACAAACTCAGAATGACACCTGGACACCACGGTGTACACACCCCTCCCGCGTACAGCACTGGAGCACACACATCCATGATGCACATACGCATTCCAGAGCACACACCCCGTTCCCCTTCCCAGTAGAACAAACATACATCTGTAACGGCTTCTTACTCTTGTCTTTGGCTTGGGCCTGACAAAGGCTAGGGCATTAGGCCAGCCATGGTGGCTCATGCCTGTCATCCCAGCACTTTGGGAGGGTGAGGCAGGTGGATCATCTGAGGTCAGGAGTTCAAGACCAGCCTAGCCAATATGGTGAAACCCCATCCCTACTCAAAAATACAAAAATTAGCCAGGCATGGTGGCACACACCTGTAGTCCCAGCTACTGGGGAGGCTGAGGCAGGAGAATCCCTTGAACCAGGGAGGCAGAGGTTACAGTGAGCTGCGATTGCGCCACTGCACTCTGACGGGGGCAACAGAATGAGACTCGGTCTCAAAAAAACAAACAACATCAACAAAAAGGCTAGGGCATTAAGCGTTTATGACAGTAACTGTACTCTTAGAAGCCCCTAGAATGGAATCGCTGGCAGAAGTTGCAGTACACCGGGAGTTAGTGGGGAGTCAGGACAGCCCCCTTCCCGGAGTCACACTTGGACTCTCCAGCCCAGGATGCAACATCCCAAATTACCAGCAAGGGGCACCCGAGAGCCATGACTGTCTCCAGCTGTTTTCCAGGCAGTTGCCAGGTGTGAGAGTGTTTATCTCTGGGTGCGTCTAAAGGAGAGGACAGATCTCAGGGCCTCCTCTTAGGGGTTGAGTTGAGTGTGGTGGACACACTCACCACCAGTTCTAGGGACTGCCTCACTCAGGCTCCAATGCCCTGGCACAGAGCTGGTACTCAGTTCCTTCCTGTTAGAGTGGATGAATTAGCAATGAATGAACAGATGCATGGATGATCAGGAAATGAAGAGGGAGGAGAGAACTCAAGAGAAAGAAGGTAAAAAGAGAAGGGTGGACTCCAGAGATCAGAGGGGATTGGAGGAAAGAAATACAGGCAATGGCAGGGAGGAGTCAAGGAGTTAGTGAGTGACTGGGGGCAGGGACTGTCTACCAGCCTCCAGGCCTTGGCCTGAATGTCTCCCTCCCAGATGCCTCCCACTGCTGCCCTCTGCAATGTTCATCTTTCTAGATCGGTTGGCACTGGTACCTCCTCCAGGAAGCCCTCTCTGAGCACCTCCCCATGGGGACCAGTCCTTCTTGACTCTGTGCTTCTAAAGCTCTGTGGGATCATAGCAGGGGCTCTCTGCTCTGGCTGAAATGTGGGCAGTTGTATCAGACAGACCCAGATTTTATTTGAATTCCTGCTCATGATTGTGTGATCTTTGTCAAGACACCTAACCTCTCTCTCTCTCTTTTTAGACTAAGTCTCACTCTCATTCTGTCACCCAGGCTGGAGTGTAGTGGCGCCATCTCTGCTCACTGCAACCTCTGCCTCTTGGGTTCTCACAATTCTCCTGCCTCAGCCTCCTGAGTAGCTGACATTACAGGTGTGCACCACCATGCCTGGCTAATTTTTGTATTTTTATTAGAGATGGGGTTTCACCATGTTGGCCAGGCTGGTCTTGAACTCCTGGCCTCAAGTGATCCACCTTGATCTCCCAAAGTGCTGGGATTACAGGCGTGAGCCACGGCACCCGGCCTGAGACGCCTAAACTCTCTGTGCCTCCGTTTTTTCACCTAGGGTAACACTAATAGCTCCTTACAAGGTTTTTGGGAGAATTCAAGGAGATAAAGCACTGGGCACTGGGCTTGGCCCATAGGAATCACTGAACAGAGGGCAGCCATGATTCCTCTTCTGTCCCAGAGACTCCCAACCTCAAGTGGTCCATCTCATTGTCAAGTCATTTGCTATAGTTAGGGGTTAAAACATATTGTCATCAGAGTGTGTAGTGAACACCACTGCTCAGTGAATGCATGCTCCCTGATAACACTCATCTGTAATTCATTTCTTGACATGTACGAGAATATTTATTTCTGTGTTGCTTGAAATAATGAAACATAATTGGAAATAACTGAAAAGCATACATATTGACAGGAGAATGGATGAATTGTGGCGTATATAAAACGCCATGTTAAGCGGTGAAAATGATTAGAGTCACATGTGTGGCTATGGATAGATCTCAAAACCATTTTATTGAGTAAAAAGCAAATCACAGAATAATGCGTTCAGTGTAGGAATAGGATAAATACGCATATTAAAGATAATCAGGGATTAGAGAGTGCCACCCTCCGAGAAGAAAGGGAGTGAGGTTGGCGAGGGCTTCCGCTGTCTCTGGAAGCTTAACTTGTTTTGAGCTCCTTGAATATGGTAAAGGAAGAGAATTCATGTGAGGCCTTCTCTACTTTAATCCCTAAGTGTGAAATAGGATGAAGCAACTGAGGCTCAGGGAGGTGTGGCAAAGTGCCCACGCTTTCCCAGCCATTGAGAAGTAGAGGTAGGAACTGAACCCAGATCTCCTGACCCCAGCTGCTTTCCCTGCCAGAGCAGGCTGCTTGGAACTGCTGGTGGTGGTTTCAGAGGCAAAGAATGTGCCCACATTGGTACAGCAGATCAGCTCTGCCAGGCTGAGCAAGAAGGGTGGGCTTTTTGGTCCACTGGCTCCAGGGCTCAGCCTATGCCTGGTAGGAGCTTGGGCCCAGGCCAAGCCCAAGGGAGGTTTCCGGCCTTAAGGTCTGTTTCCTGGCACTCTCCTGGTGAAGTCAGAGGTCAGGGCTGGAGCCAGACTTGGGCAGGGTCTCCATTGCAGGAAGCGGAGGCCTCTGAGCCTCCGAGCCTCTGAGCAATCCAGCTTCCCTTTTACTCCTGGCACCCCCCACACCTCTCAGGGCATCCAGGGGCACAGGCAGGAGGAGGTGCATGAGTGGGCACCAGTCCCAAGGAGATGCAAGACTTCCTGTCCAGGAACCCCAAACCCTTCATGAGTGGAGATGTTTTGGGACACAGGCTGGCCCTCATTCATCTGTCCTCTCCTCCGTCCATAAACCCGCTAAGTGCCAACAGGCCGTGGGAAGACAGCCTCTGACCTCCAGGGGCTCAGGGGCTGGCGAGAGGAGATTTGATATGTAAATAAACAGACACCTAGTAGACAATACGTGTGTAGATTGAAGTCAGTGAAAACTATCCAATAAAGTATGACCTCTGGCCGGGTGCGGTGGCTCACGCCAGTAATGCCAGCACTTTGGGAGGCTGAGGCGTGTGGATCACGAGGTCAGGAGTTCCAGACCAGTCTGACCAAGATAGTGAAACCCCATCTCTACTAAAAGTACAAAAAATTAGCTGGGTGTGGTGGTGTGCGCCTGTAATCCCAGCTACTCAGAAGGCTGAAGCAGAAGAATCAAGTGAACCTGGGAGGCGGAGGTTGCAGTGAGCCGAGATCGCGCCACTGCACTCTAGCCCGGGCGACAGTGTGAGACTTCATCTCAAAAAAAAAAAAGTAAATAAAGTATGAGCTCTGGAAGGGCCACTGGAGACTGGCTAGTGTGGCCCAGAGAAGGGCTGGTATTGCTCAACGTCATAGAATGGGTTTGATGGCATAACACTGACCATGGAAGCCAGGACGCCAGGCACCGTCCAGAGCCCTTTCTGCTGCACCCTGCCCCTGCATTTTCTTTCCAAGTGTATCACTGTGAAACATTTCAAGTGAGCAGAAAAGTGTCAATGGAAACATGTCCCTTGGGAAGCCACCAACAGCTTTGTCACATCCTCTCAATGATCACAGCGGTGGCTCCCCTTCCCAGTCTGAACAGGATGCCCTCCTCCTTTCCTGGGATGTATTTCATTTTGTGGGTAGGCGCTTCTTTCATTCGTTTTATTACTGTTATTATTATTTTTTCTCACTCAGGCTGGAGTGCAGTGGTGCGATCTTGGCTCACTGTGGCCTCCGCCTGCTGGGTTCAAGCGATCTTCCTGTCTCAGCCTCCTGAGCCTCTGGGACTACAGGCACGCACCACCACACCCGGCTAATTTTATATTTTTTTGTAGAGACGGAGTTTCACTGTGTTGGCCAGGAAGTTCTCGAACTCCTGACTTCAGGTGATCCACCTGCCTTCGTCTCCCATAGTGCTGGGATTATGGGCGTGAGCCACTGCGCCTGGCCTTCTTTCATTAATTTTAATTTTAATTTTTTAAAGTGTTATTTTTTGTTTGTTTGAGATGGAGTCTCACTCCGTCACGCAGGCTGGAGTGCAGTGGGGCAATCTGGGCTCAGTGCAATCTCCACCTCCCAGGTTCAAGTGATTCTCATGCCTCAGTCTCCTGAGTAGCTACAATTACTTGCAGGCACCATCACACCCAGCTAATTTTTAAAATTTTTTAGTAGAGATGGGGTTTCACCATGTTGGCCAGGCTGGTCTCAAACTCCTGACCTCAAGTGATCTGCCCACCTCGGCCTTCCAAAGTGCTGGGATTACAGGTGTGAGCCACTGCACCCAGCCTAAAAGTATCGTTTTTGTTTTTGTTTTAATTTTTGTAGAGACAAGGTCTCAATCTGTTGCTCAGGCTGGAGTGCAGTGGCACAATCATGACTCACTTGCAGCTTTGAACCCCTCAAGTGATCCTCCTGCCTCAGCCTCCCAGGGGAAATAGCTCTTACCTCACAATGTTATCGAAAGGGTGTGTTTAACTAAAGTATCCTCCCGCCTTGGCCTCCTGAAGTGCTGGGATTACAGGCATGGGCCACCACATGTAGCCAAGAGCTTCTTTAAATGGAGGCTGGGAGGTGTTTTCTACACCAACCACTTTTTCAATTATTTGACACCAACTGGATATGCAACAATTAAATTTTAGTCTACCTGATTTTAGCATCAGATCCTACAAGTTAAAGGGCTCAGGGCTCAGCCCCACAAGACTGCCCCCCTTCAGACACCATTTGAAAGTCCCAGGGCCACCTCACTCCCCATAATTCTGGCCAACCAGCTATAAATTGGAGACTCCCACAACTCCCTCCTCAGGATTAATCATTTGCCATTAATAACAGCTCACAGAACCCAGGAAAGTGATTCACTTACATCTACTGGTTTATGATAAAGAATACAAATGGCCAGGCATGGTGGCTCATGTCTGTAATTGGGAGGCAGGAGGATCACTTGACTCCAGGAGTTCAAGACCAGGCTGGCCAACATAGTGAGACCCCCATCTCTACAAAAAAGAAACAAAATTAGTCGGGTGTGGTGGTGTGTACCCGTAGTCCCAGCTACTCTGGCTGCTAAGGTGGGATAGGATGGCTTGAGCCTGGGAGTTTGAGGCTGCAGGGAGCTCTGATCATGCCACTGCACTCCAGCCTGGGCAACGGAGCAACACTTTGTCTCAAAGCAAACAAGCAAGCATACAAACAAAAAAGGCACAACGAACAGCCAGTTGCAGAGGTTGGGAAGGGTCCGGAGACTGGAGGATGCCATTACTGAGAACAATAGGCCTGGAACAGGCTTTGGAGACCATTCGGTTCCCCATCTGGTCCTCTAAACTCATCCTTCTCCAGTTGGGCAAACTGAGACCCAGCTCATTCAGCAAATTAATAACAGAGCCGGGTCTGGAACCCAGTTTCCTCGACTGTCAAATAATGGTGTCAACAGCTAGTATTGCTTGAGAGCCTACTATATCGGGGCTCAACCTCGTGGGGCAGATATTATCTCAGATAAGGAATTTGAGTGCCAGAAAAGAGAAATAGGACGTCAGCGCGCCCGTGCCATCTGGCCGGACGCCCAAGGCTTCCGCGAGATTTTCGTAACTTTATGTAAAATAAAACATCTTCAAAAGAAAAAAGAAAAAAACAATAAAAAAAAAAAAAAAGAAAAGAGAAATAACTTGCCCACGGTCTTCCAGTGGTACAACTGGAACAAAGAACCTCAATGCTAAATTCCTCTCTTGGGAACATGATTCTTTTGTTTTTGATACAGTCTTGCTCTGTCCTCCAGGCTGGAAGGAAGTGACATGATCCCAGCTCACCGAAGCCTCGACCTCCTGGGCTCAAGCGATCCTCCCACCTCAGCCTCCCGGGGGAAATAGCTTTTGCCTCACAATGTTATTGAAAGGATGTGATCGTCTAAAGCATATCTGCAGGAAGGAAAACGTTGTCATCGGTTGCTCCTACATCTCCGTGGGGCTGGCAGAAGGAAGTCTGCTCTTTTGTCAAGGAAACCCCCCATCCCCACCCCAGCTGAGAATCAAGAGAGGCAGGAGCCACTCCACTGGCTACAAGGAAGAATGGGAAATGTTGGCTTTTCTAGTCAACAGCTGAAAGCCATCCATTTTTTGGGCTCAGCAGCCAGAGGATGGGAGGCTCAAGGGGGCGATGGGAGCCCCGCAAGAAGGGCAAGGGGAAGAGAGAAGCTGGAGAAAGGTCTCCTGGGGGAGTGACAGTCACAGAGCAGTGTGGCAGGGGCTGCGACTTTGCTGACAGAACGTGACAGTCACAGAAGATACGGTGGCAGGAGGGGCTGAGCATGGATCCAGGAGCAGAGATTCAAAGTAAGGGGTGACAAAAGGCCATAACAGCCCCCTGGGCTCCCTGAGAAATAGCAGGGAAGGCTCTGGACTTCCCACAGCCCAAGGGATGGAGACTTGAGCCATTATATCTGACTATTAAAGGCAAGGGGCTGGGCATGGCGGCTCACACCTGTAATCCCAGCACCTGGGGAGGCCGGGGCAGGCAGATCATTTGAGGTCAGAAGTTTGAGACCAGCCTGGTCAACATAGTGAAGCCCCATCTCTATTTAAAAAAAAAAAAATAGGGCCGGGCGCGGTGGCTCAAGCCTGTAATCCCAGCACTTTGGGAGGCCGAGGCGGGTGGATCACGAGGTCAAGAGATCG
>NW_016107330.1:12169740-12172762 GCF_001604975.1 Cebus imitator | reverse complement strand
ACCCCCCCCCCCCACCCCCCCCCCCCCCCCCCCCACTTCACAGAATAGGAGATTGTGGTTTGGAGAAGCTCACCTGTTTGCCCCAGGTCACAGCACAAGCCACTTACTTGCCATCCTACCTTCCATGGGCACTGTTCTCTCAGCAAGGTTGTACATAAGCCTACATGTGACCGTAATCCTGCACCCTCCCTACAGGAGATTTCCCAGGCCCCATAAAGATGGAAGCCCTGCCGCCTCGCAGATTGGCTGCTGTATCCCCAAAGCCTTCAGGTAGCTTGGCAGGCAGGAATCTCTCACTGGCAGGTACTCCTGCCAAGCCACTCCTGCCCCAGTGCTCCTGAGCTCAGATCTGCCCCGGCTTGTGCCTGCCATATGGGGAAGCGCTGTTTTTGGCAGCTGATGAGCAGGGGCCCCTTATCCCTGAGGATGTTAGGTGATGAGGATCCGTGACTCACTGTGCTCTAGTGGGTGTGAGGCTGCAGCCAGGGGAGGGCCAGATCCTGGGGCAGGAGAGATTTTTCAGTCCTGCAGGCAAGTTGGCTCAAGGCTAGGTAAAGGCTCGGGCCACAGCACCATAGTTGCCTGAGGCTGGACACAGGTGCCCCTCAGGCAGGGTGGGGGGCTCTTGGCGCTAGCTGTCCCCTGGACTGAGCTGGTTGTCACACACATGTGGCTGCTGAGCTGGGCTTATAAGAGCCACGTGGCTGAAGGGATAAAGGGACAATTCCCAGGGCAGGAGAGAAACTGCTGAGTGGCTGGTGAGGGGTTAATGAGCAGCATCTGCACTGAGGCGGGGTCCTAAGGTCTCTGGAGAAGGGAGCTGCTCCTCCTACCCAGGGGAGCCCAGGAAATGAAATACGCTGGAACTTTTGTGCTTGGGGTTGGGGAAGAGCCCCTAGTTGTCTTGGTGAGCATAGCATGGGGAGAGATGGTGGTGGGATTGTGGCCCCTGGGAGGTGGGAGGGGGGATAGGTGAGAAGGGAAAGAGCACGTGGGAGGGGTAGGGGGAGGGGGAGGGATGGTGCAGGGCTACTTTCAGCTACTTTGGCAGTGAAGCCAAGGGCCCAATGCTGGATGTGGCAGAGAGGGGCCAGGTGGGGCAGGGAGGGGGTGGCATTGTGGCTGGAGACTGCAGGACAAGGCACCCCACCACCCAGGACCTTCTGAGACTCTGGCCTCTTCTCTGCAGTGCTGCAAGTGGGGGCAGTGGGCTGGGCTGGGGACTGGAGGATGGGGCGAGTGGGGGGTAGGACTGTAGCTACCCACCTTCCTGTGTCTCCACGCTGGACCCCTCCCAGTGCTGCTCAGTTCACAGGGCCACTTCCTGAGTCCTCATTGAGTGAGAGGGACAGCCTACCCTCTTTTGCACTTAAGAAGGCCAGATTCTCATCCAAGCCTGCTGGGCAAGCTTGGGCAAGTCTCTAGCCCTCTCTGAGCCTCAATTACCTCATCTGGAAAACAAAATACTTCTTAGGGGTGCCATGAGGATGAAATGGGAGAGAATGAGGCTGGGAAGGGCCTGGGACCCACAGTGTCAGGTTCTATGGCACATGGCATGTGCCCCACCAATGTCAGCATCTCAGGGATGAGCCTAGGAAAGAGGTGGGGCAGACCTCTTCCTCATATCCTCCCCATCATGTGCCCTGGGCTTGGAGTCAGCTGGACTGCAGCCGGCCCAGCCTAACTCCAGGCAGTGCTCTAAGAACCCAGGATGGAAGGCCAGCACCTCCCATCCCCCACCTGGAAAAGGGGCTCCCGCTTCCCACTCTTGACTACCAGTCCCTTCTGGCTCTGAAGGCCCCTGTGACCCTCCATGGGCCTGGAGGTTCCCCAGAGGTGGGAGGCTGCAGAGGGACTGTCCTGATCTAGAACACAGCCTGGCTTTCTGGGAAGATGGAGGAATATCACATTCTTCCTGAAATAATTGTCCTAGAGCTATTTCTAGCACCTCTTAGTGCCCAGGCCAGAAATGGGTAGTGATCTCGACGCCTGGGACCTTCAGGACAAACAGCCCAGAGAGGCCCAGCCCTCTCACTGGGTGCCTGCCCACCCAGCCCCCTGCCCAGAGCTGAGCCAAGCCCTGACTCAGGCCCCGCAAGGGAACTGTGGACACTTCCCTGGTCCACTGAGCTCCCTCACACTCCTCTTCTGCCTGCTTCGGGCAGCCCATCATCTGATCCCTCCTCCTGGCTCCCTGTTTCAGCAGTTGTAACTACCAAGCCCAGGCAAAAGAGCCTTCACCCCTAGTGACGTGGACTGTGGACTGTCACGGGCTCACACAGGAGCTTATATTACTAAAGAACTTTGTAATCTTGGATCTGATCATTAGCAAACATCAGATAAACCCAAACTGGAAAACATTCTCTGGAATAACTGGCAGGTGCTCTTCAAATATGTCAAGGTTATAAGAGTCAAAGAAAGGCAATGATTCCAGGTTGAAGGAGTCCAAAGAGTCATAAGAAGTAAACACAATGCCTGATCCTGAAATGAATCCTGGATCAGAAACATAATCGCCACCAAGAACATTAGAGGGACAACCGGCGAAATTTGAATAAGGGCTATATACTGGATAATAGTACTGTAGCAAAGTTAAATGTCTTGACTTTGACGATTACAGGGTGCATATGTTAGAAAGTGTCTTTGTTGGGCCGGCGTGGTGGCGCACACCTGTAATCCCAGCACTTCAGGGGGCCGAGGTAGGTGGATTACCTGAAGTCAGCAGTTTGAGACCAGTCTGGACAACATGGTGAAACCGCATCTCTGCTAAAAATACAAAAATTAGCTGGGTGTGGTGGCTTGTGCCTGTAGTCCCAGCTACTAGGGAGGTTGAGGCAGGAGAATTGCTTGAACCTGGGAGGCAGAGGTTGCCGTGAGCCAAGATCATGCCACTGCACTCCAGCCTGAGCAACAGAGTAAGACTCTGTTTCAAAAAAAAAAAAAAAAAAAAAAAAAAAAAAAAAAAAAAAAAAAAAAAAAAAAAAAAGAAAAGAGAAATAACTTGCCCACGGTCTTCCAGTGGTAC
>NW_016107330.1:12165977-12169715 GCF_001604975.1 Cebus imitator | reverse complement strand
CAAACCCTAAATTTAGGAGAAGAATACATACAGCTGTAAGAGAGGGGGTGATAAATATGCCAAAAGTGTTCATGATTAGGGGATCTGGATGAAGAGTATAGGGGAGTTCATTGTCTTATAAGTTTTCAGTAAGTCAACATGTTTCAAAATAAAAAGTACAACTGTATATATTCAACATCTGAGGGAATAAAATCATGGTGGGTGTCTTTTCCTGGCACCTACCACGAGACCTCAAAGGAGAATGTTGTTCATTCATTCAACAAATATATACTGGATGCCTTTTATAGACCAGGCCTCAGTGAGGGCCACTGGGTTTTGAAAGGTTCTGAAATTTGCTCCCGGAAGGGTCCAGAGATCAAGGCTGACCACCTCAAGCCGGAATTATATTTGAGCTAGCATAGATCTTCCTGGCTCTCACTGTAATTAAACACGAGAAAACCAAGGGCAAAGGCTGGAAAACAGCCACCCCAGCCTTGTTTCAAAAATAGGGCCCATCTGTCCTGGCAGGCTTAAAGTGGCTCTGGCCCTGAGGCAGGAGCTTGACCACGATGACCTCAAAGGCTCCTCCCACCTCTAGGATTCCATGATTCTATGACATGGTCAGCAGTCCAGAGTGGCAACATGAGGGCATCCCTCGAGGACAGCAACAGGAGGTCTAAATCATCTACCTCCTAAAACACAGAGTGAGAAGGGAGAGGCCCCCGGTGGCAGGCTGGGGCCAGGCAGCCAGGGAAGGGAGGGGCCCTGCGGGGATTAGTCCTCCCTGGCCTCTTACTTTTCCAGAGGAGGAGATGGGGTGGGGTTGGACCAGGCAGGGAAGAGGCAAGGGTCTGGACATTCCACCCATATCAGACCCAAAAGACAAGGGCAGCTGGGGGCCCAGGCTGGGAGGAGGGCAGGCAGCTGTTTTATGGGTGGAATGTGCTTAAACACTGCTCTGTTTTCACTAGGCAGACGTGGAAAATTCACTTTGAGCTGGTAGCAGTAGGGGAGAGAAGTCAAAGCCTGCCTTCCGGCCGGGGAGGGGTGGAGTGAGTCTTGGGGAGCCAAGGAACAATGGGGCCCATGGAGACTGGCACTATTCCTGGCTGGGCCCGGGGACAGGAGGTGGGGTTAAGTGGATGGGACATCTCTTTGGCCTGGTCAGGTCTCCATCTCTGAGAAGTGCCCACGTTCGGGCCAGGAAGAGTAGGAACCTCTCCCCTGCGGCGTGGGTGAGGAGAGTCTATACCCAAATCCCACGAAAAGTTCTGATCTCATAGTCCAGCCCCATCAGCGGGCTTATCACACCACCTGGCCCTCAACCTCATTTGGGGTTTTTAAAGTCAGGATCCACTTAGTACAGGGTTACTAGAGCCCCTGCTTCTCACCAAGGCCCCATCTAGGCAGGCAGAGCAGGTGTGGTGAGAATTCAGCCTTAGCAGGCTACAGCGGAGGCCAAATTCATCCTGACGACGTGGCCTTGTCTGTTAAGGGTCAACAGACACACCCAAGATGCCACCCTGACCCCACCCACTTACAAGCTGTGTGGTCTTAGGCAAGTCACGTCATCTCTCTGAGTCTCAGTTTCCCCAACAACTAGGAATAGAATAGTAACTACCTCCTTGATTTGTAACAGGAATTAAAGGAGTTAGCCCACAGGGGACACCCAGTGAGGACTGGGCACACAGTGAGAGTGTGTATAATGTTGCATCCATGCTAAGATACAGTTTTTAGTATCAGGGTGCATTGGACAATTGATGGTTAGCTTTTTTATATGACCTCCAAAGAAGGTGTGTCTCTGCTTGGAATTTCACCGTTAGAGATTCAGTCATTGGCCTCTGTGGTCTTTTGGAGTCCCTGCTTCAAGGAGGAATGGGAATTTCCAAATGTGGGCTAAAGCTGAAAGTAAAAGAAGGCATTGCCCCACTTCTTCTAGGGGGGCTCCTGGTCTCAGTCATCCACGTGGTCTGGTCTGTGCCCCCCTGTCTTATGCCTCCCTGGTACATTCGGAAGAAGAGGCTGTCAGTTTTCCAGTGTGAGAATCCCTGGGCCTGGGAGGAGGACGGGGAGAGGAGCAGGGCATTGACCCCTGGGAGCAGAGGGAACACCTGGAGAGAAAGCCTGGAGGGTGGAGGCAGGGACCCCAGCTAAGGTGAACTAACTCTGTCTTTGCCAGGCCCCGGTAGCCAGTAACCAACGTCCAGACGCTCTCACCGCTCAGCCACGAAGCTTTGTCCACCCAGCCAGGACGATGTCTGGATACCAGGCGAGCCATTCCAGCCCTCACAGCCACCCGGGCCATCCCAACAGTACATCCTTTCGAGCCCAAACTCCAGGCTGGACCAAATGCACCGGCCGGAATAAGGCGAAGAGCCTCAAGCGCCACCACACCCTGAGTGGCTCTGGCTCAGAGTCCGGCAGCTATGGCAGCTGCTCTGAGCAGCCCTTCAACCTCGGCTCCAGTAGGCTTCCACTGGGCAGAATCTGCATGGGCCGGCCCTACTACTCCGAGTATGTAGAAACAAGTCACCTGGTGAAGCCCAAGGTGGCCAGAAGGCCTGCTTGCCAGGAGAGCCCCAGCTGCCCGCTCTGTATGGATTGCCTCTCAGACCCTTGCAGCCACACCTTCCTGGACCAGCTCATCCAAGGCATCAACTACCTGGACCGATCCACCAATGCCTTTAACAGCTGCGACAGGACACTCCAGAGCTTGCCAAAGCTTGCAGCCAACTACCTGGAAAGGGCTGCCAACTCCCTCGACCTAGACCACCAGGACCACCCCTTGCCCCGAAGCTACTCCAGCCCCAGCACCAGCGTGGCCATCTCCAACAGCTCCACCACCAGCACGTGCCTGGTGCCACCCCTCAGGGGTGCCAATGCCCTGCAGTGCCTGGATGACTCCACCAACACAAGTTACCTGCGCAGATCTCACTGCCAGAACTTCACGCGTACAAAGCTGCCCGAGCTCCCTTTGCTTGGCAATGGCCTCTTTGCCTTAAGTCGCCTGCCCAAGGTCTGGGAAGCAATCCGCTCAGGCTGGAGTGCCCCCGAGTCCATCTCCAAACCCCCAAGCTGGTGGTGATGCTGACGCCAACCGTGAAATGGGCACGTGCCCCTCAGGCTACAGTTGTGGAAAATAAATCGTCTGTGGCAAAATACTTCTTCCAAGATTTTGTTGGCGGGGAATGGCCATTTAGGTCAGGGTTATAAGCTCAAGGGCCTCTGGGGCCAGGCAGGGAAAAGTGAACTGAGAGAATTAGGCTGGGCAGTAGCAGGGGGTGAAAGAGGCTGCGGCTGGGTGGAGAGGGAATGCCTAGTCTAAACCCGCCTCTCGGATGGGTTGAGGCCTTTACAAGAGCATCCAGGGACCTGGTTTTTATGTCAGCGACAAATTCAAAAATATCATGATGATCTGTGGGCTGAGCAAAAATACTTGCAGGCTAAATGTGAAGCCACAGGTCTCAGCTTGGAATCTCTGGTTTAGATCTTGAATGGATCACTGGGGAGGTTGCTAGCCTCCCTTAGCCTCAGTTTCCTCATGTGAAGAAACAGACTGGCTGTCCATTCCCAACTCTTATGTGTATTTCTCTCTTTTCAGGATTGTTGATTTAGCACAGTCCAGTGTGAGCGGAAATGTAGAATCAATACTAATTATAAGAAGAACAGAAAAAAAAAAAGAATAACAAACACTCAAAGAGTACTTATTATATAGCAGGAATTGTTCTAAGTACTTGATACATTTTTATTCTTTTTTTT
>NW_016107330.1:12161982-12165947 GCF_001604975.1 Cebus imitator | reverse complement strand
TTTTTAAAGACGGGGTTTCACCATGTTCGTCAGGCTGGTCTTGAACTCCTGACCTCAGGTGATCCGCCCGCCTTGGCCTCCAAAGTTCTTGGATTACAGGCATGAGCCACCACGCCCGGCCTTTGAGACAGAATCTTGCTCTGTCACCCAGTCTGGAGTGCAGTGGTGTAATCTTTGCTCACTGCAACCTCCACCTCCCAGGTTCAAGCAATTCTTCTGCCTCAGCCTCCCGAGTCGCTGGGATTACAGGTGTGCACCATCACATCCTGCTAATTTTTGTATTTTTAGTAGAGACAGGGTTTCACCATGTTGGTCAGGTTTCACCATGTTGGTCTCCAGCTCCTCACCTCCTGATCTGTCCGCCTCAGCCTCTCAAGGTGCTGGGATTACAGGTGTGAGCCACTGCACCCGGCTCGTATTTATTCTTTTAAAGGTGTGATTTTAATAATCAGGGCCTAGGTTACACATAGAGTAAAGCTTCCTGGTGGCTAGCGGGAGAGGCATTGGAACAGGCCTCCAGGGATAGTGGCAGGTAGTGGGATGGCCCTTTTTGGGAAATCTCTGCAGAGTGGTTCTGTCTGTGCCAGGGGTGGGCTGGAAGGGTCACAATGAGCTGGTCCCCTTTTCCCACTGTGCTGAATTTCTTGCTGGGAATATCTGGGAAAATGTTCCCTGGGCTACCTGGGCCAAGGGAACTTGGTGCTGGAACATAGGGTGTCCAGCAACCCACCATCCCGCTGGCTGAAGGACCCTGGGGATGGGGATTCCAGCCTAGTCCCACCAGTAGCCTGCCCTGAGATCCTGGATATATCATATCACTCCTCACTCTGGCCCTCTGATTCCCCATCTGTAACAAGGGTGCAGTAGCTTTGATGATCGCTAAGGGTCCTTAGACTCCGATGTTTCTGAGTGTCTCCTCTTGGTCCTAGGCCAGGCCTGGAGCCTCTCAGTTTGAGGATTGAGAGTGCGTGCACCCACGAACTCAGGCCTCCTGTATTCTGAGCCATCTTCCCAGGCTACCCAGGGGCCGTTTCAGGCCTCAGCGCCCTTTTCGAAATGGTAATAAATTTCAGTCTTCAGGTCTCTTACTGCTTGAGCTCTCCTCGTCACCTTGGCAATGTGAAGGCCAATAGCAGCTGAGACTTCAGAATGGGGCTGACCTTGAGATAATGCAGAACCTGGGGGCCCACCAGGTTCCGTGGCGTTTAGAGGCAGTGGCCAGGCAGAGAAAGTGACAAGCCTGAGTATCCCCACCATGAGATCACCACAGCGGTCCCAGGGTAGGAGGAGGGGAGGGGTGCCCAACTCCTGGCCCACTTAATTCCCCCCACTTCTATTCCATCTCTGGAGGACAAAAGGGAACCTCCCTGGGCCCATAGTGTGGCCTACTCCTTCCTCTGTGGACCCCTTCCCTCCTCAGGGAGAAGACTGGCCCTGGTCTGGTGGGTCCTCATCTTAGCAGTGACCCATTCCCCAGGCAAACATTCACAGGAACACAGCTTGTTAGAATCCATTTGGCCTGGTTCAAGAGATAGTTCAAGGGTGTCCTGACTTCCAAAGCTTCTGTGTGTCCATCCAAAGTCACCCCTTCCCATTCCAGGACTGTATTTTCCCAGAGCGGTCTGTCTCTGACTCTCCTGGAGATGCTCACCTACAAAACCTTGCATTTTCTCCCAGTTAGAGTGTAAGATCCTCGCCTAGGGTGCTGCTCTTAAGGTCTCCAGTATCTAGCCCATTCTGGTTCATGACAGGGACTTAAATATTAGATTAACCTTGATTACACGGACTTGCGCTCAATAGGTGCTCAGTAATAATAAGTACTATTATCCAAAGGATGATTACAGGGTCTCATGCAATGGATGTTCCATAATTAACAATGGTAATGATGACAACTAACATTAATTAAGCTCTTGTTTTTTTGTTTTTCGCTTTCTGTTTTTTTTGAGACAGAGCCTCACTCTGTTGCCCAGGCTGGAGTGCAGTGGTGCGATCTTGGCTCACTGCAACCTCCACCTCCTGGGTTCAAGCAATTCTTCTGCCTCAGCCTCCAGAGTAGCTGAGGTTACAGACATCCACCATATCAGCTAATTTTTGTATTTTTGGTAGAGACGGGGTTTCACCATGTTGGCCAGGCTGGTCTTGAATTCCTGGCCTCAAGCGATCCACCCGCCTTGGCGTCCCAAATTGCTAGGGTTACAGGCCCAAACCACCGCACCTGGACTGTTTTTTTTTTGTTTGTTTTTTTTTTCTTTTTGAGATGATGTCTCGCTCTGTCGCCCAGGCTGGAGTGCACTGGTGCAATCTTGGCTCACTGCAACGTCTGCTTTCCGAGTTCAAGTGATTTTCCTGCCTCAGCCTCTTGAGTAGCTGGGATTACAGGTGCCCACCACTACATCTGGCTAATTTTTGTATTTTTAATAGAGATGGGGTTTCACCATATTGGTCAGGCTGGACTTGAACTCTTGACCTCAAGTGATCCGGCTGCCTCGGCTTCCCGACGTGCTAGGGTTACAGGATGTAAGTCACTGTCCCCGGTCACACATCAACTCTTTAAGGATCGTACCATTATCCTTATTTTACAGATGAGCAAACTGAGGCACAGAGTGACCAGGTATAAATGATCACGATAAAGATGATTAAAGTGCACAGAACACAGTGGCTTTTCAGAAAATGGTTGGTATTAACACTACAGAGCACTATATACAGAATAGGTGCACAATAATATAATTATCTTCACAGGGACAACATCTTGTAAGCAGGTGTTCTGTAAATGCACACAGTAGGTGCTCAGTGAATGGTAGATGTCATTATAGAGCCCTGTACCCAGTAGGTGCTCAAATGAGGTTTTCCCATTGGCTGGGGATTGGATTGTATCCCAGAGAGACAGGATTTCTGCCCTTGGACCAAACGCTTCTCGGGATAGATACTCACTGTTCACAAATCCCTTCCACAGGTTATTCAGCCGGAGTCCAGGGAAAATAAGCCTGTTGGGGAGGGTCCTCTGCTCCATATGGCCATGCAGAGGCCACAGGAAGTCTCCCGGGTCTATAGTTCAAGCCATGCATCTGCAGGGTCCATGTAAACAGGAAGCAGCATGCTGACTGCAGACAATGCCACAGCCTGCTGTGCTGTGTCCCTTGTGTTCAGGAGTAGCCTTGGTGTCCCCGTGGCTGGGAGTGGCCGAGGAAAGTCTTTCACACCTGCTGAAGTATGTCACCATTGAGCACTCACACTGTGTGCCAGGCATGCTGCCGAGGCCTGAAACATAGGCGCTCAACACCCCCCAGCCTGTCAGCTAGGTTTCAGTGCCCCATTTTGCAGAGGGGGAAACCGAGGCTTAGTGAGGGGAAGTGACTTGCCCAAGCGTCTGCAGCTGGTAGCAGAGTTAGAATTTCAACCCAGGGTTCTAACCCCCAACCAATGTCCTTTTCATACAAAATGCAGTTCCTTTTTGTTTATTTATTTTTATTTCAATAGTTTTGGGGAAGAGGTGGTGTTTGCTTAGCTGGGTAAGTTCTTTAGCGGCGATTTCTGAGATTTTGGTGCTCTCATCACCTGAGCAGTGTACACTGTACCCAGTGTGTGGTCTTTTATCCCTCACCTGCATCCCATCCTTCCCCCAACCAAGTCCCCAAAGTCCATTATAAAATTCTTATGCCTCTGCATCCTTAATTCCCCCTTATAAGTGAAAATATATGATGCTTGATTTTTCCATTCCTGAGTTACTTCACTTAGAATAATGGTCTCCGGCCGGGCGCGGTGGCTCACGCTTGTAATCCCAGCACTTTGGGAGGCTGAGGCGGGTGGATCACGAGGTCAAGAGATCGAGACCATCCTGGTCAACAACGTGAAACCCCGTCTCTACTAAAACTACAAAAAATTAGCTGGGCATGGTGGCACATGCCTGTAATCCCAGCTACTCAGGAGGCTGAGGCAGGAGAATTGCCTGAACCCAGGAGGCGGAG
>NW_016107330.1:12158984-12161892 GCF_001604975.1 Cebus imitator | reverse complement strand
AAAAAAAAAAAAAAAAAGAATAATGGTCTCCAATGCTATCCAAGTTGCTGCGAATGCCATTATTTCATCCCTTTTCATGGCTGAGTAGTATTTCATGGTCAAAGTGCAGTTTCTTTTCGTTTTGTTTTTTTTTTTTGAGATGGAGTCTTGCTCTATCTCCAGGCTGGAGGGCAGTGGCAAAATGTCAGCTCACCACAACCTCCGCCTCCTGGATTCCAGTGATTCTCCTGCCTCGGCCTCCCGAGTAGTTGTGATTACAGGTACCTGCCACCATGCCTGGCTAATTTTTGTATTTTTTAGTAGAGATGGGGTTTCGCCATGTTGACCAGGCTGGTCTTGAACTCTTGACCTCAGGTGATCCACCTGACTTGGCCTCCTGGAGTGCTGACATTACAGGTATGAGCCGCTGTGCCTGGCCCTGTTTCTTTCTTAGTATTTATTAAACAAATTCCAAGAGAAAGAGGAATAAATCTTGGCCTCCAAAATATGTAGTAAATTAGACAAAGCAAGGATGGTATTTAACATGGGTTTGTGTTGCCTCACAATACCATTGTTCTAAGCAGGGCAGGGTAAACCTGGAACGTGCTCTTTCCAGTAAATAGTAAACAAAGGAAGAAATTTCCTCAAAGGTCCCCTATGGCATCAATTGCCCAATCCAATGGTCTCTGCATCATTTAGCATAATTGGGTACAGGTTCCTGACATTAAATTTTTTTGTACATTAAAAAAGATCTGGTGTGGTCCTTTTCAGAGAATTCGATGTCACTTCAATGATTCTAGAAAATAAATGCAGCTTTTTGGCTGGGCACAATGGCTTATGCCTGTAATCCCAGGGCTTTCAGAGGCCGAGGCAGGAGGACTGCTTGAGCTCAGGAGTTCAGAACCAGTCTGGGAAACATGGTGAAATCCCATCTCTACTGAAAATACAAAAATTAGCAGGGCATGGTGGTGTATGCCTATTGTCCCAGCTACTTGGGACACTGAGGTGGGAGGATTGCTTGAGCCTGGGAGGTGGAGGCTGTAGTGAGCTGAGATTATGCCACCATACAACAGCCCAGGAGACAGAGTGAGACCCTGTCTCAGAAAAAAAAAAAGAAAAGAACAAAGAAAAAAAAAAAAATGCACGAAGGTATGTGTGCCAGAGAGCCGCTCATGCTCTTCCTCATCCTCACTCCGCTTCAAACCTTTCCTCATGGGCCTGACTCTCCTAAGCCCCAGCCCTCCCCATCCTCACCCCATTCCTGGGCCCTCTTTATCCCTTACTGCCTCTTCTGTCTACACAGGACTGATCCTGCTTGCTCTACCTAAGAAACATAAAAAGGAGGCCCAGGTGGCCACCCACCCCCACCTCAAAATGCATCCACACCACTCTCTTCTCAGCTGAAATCTGCAGGAGCAGCCCAGAGGCTTGGCCATGTGCTGTGCCTGAGCGGGTACCACCATTTTTGGCAAACTCTTTTACAGCCTCCCAGGCCCCTCCCAACAGGGCAGGAATTTCTGGTGAACAATTGAACAAAGCCGGGAACTTGGAGAGAGAAGGCACAGGACATTCCAAAAGGATTTCTCTCAAGCTCCAAAAGACAACATGCAGGAACACTGCAGAAAGCTCACAGCCAAGCAAAGACCATCATGAAAGGGACGGAAAATCCGTCTGGGAGGAAGGGTAGTGCAGGCTGTAGGAAGGACCGAGGGGGTGGGGGTGGTCAGGAGGGCTGGGTGGGAGGCCTCTCTCTGCCACCTGTACCCCTGCGGAGGCCATTCCACCTCCCTAGCCTTGGATTTGTGGTCCTTAAAAACTGAGGGAGCTGCAAAGTGAACACACGGCCCCGCACACAGCCATTCATTGCAGCGCTGTGTGAATAACACCTGGAAACAGCCTGAACATCCAACATTTCCATCATTCACATAATGAACGGTGGTGTGTTGATGAGATAGGATACCAAATGATTATCAGAAATATTATGTGCAATGGCAGTGTCAATACTACTCAAAGTAGCCGGCCTAGGAATCATTCATGGGCATCACCTGTCACAAAGAGCAGAATATAAATCTATGTGCTTCTTCCAATATGGGACAAGAATGGACAGGAAACGCCAGGCGAGGTGGCTCACACCTATAATCCCAGCACTTTGGGAAGCCAAGGTGGGTGGATCACCCGAAGTCAGGAGTTCAACACCAGCCTGACCAACATGGAGAAACCCTGTCTCTACTAAAAATACAAAATTAGCTGGGTGTGGTGACACATGCCTGTAATCCCAGCTACTCAGGAGGCTGAGGCAGGAGATTCGCTTGAACCTGGGAGGCAGAGGTTGCAGTGAGCCGAGATCACGACATTGCACTCCAGCCTGGGCCACAAGAGTGAAACTCCTTTAAAAAAAAAAAAAAAAGAAAGAATGGCCAGGAAAAAAAAAAATGTCAACTGAACTAAACTGTCACTAGCTGTGCTTATTGAAACAGTTGATTTACCCTCTGGAGCAAGCTCCACATCTTGTCTCAGACTGGTGATAAACAGTTTGGGGACTGGCACCACAGACTCATTTTTAAGTAGCTCTGATCCTTCTTGACACATAGAACATGTTTATCTAAAAAATCTTCAGTGAGAAAAGCAAGACATGAAATTGTACATATGCATCTAAATGTACACAGTGAGACAGTAGATCGAAGGCATAATGTCTACATTGACGAGGGAGTAAAGGAGCATTTGCGGAGCTCTAACCATGAACCCTGCACAGAAGTCTACAGCTGAAGCAGGGGCTCGTGGGCAGGAATGTGAGGGCATGTACGGAGCCATAAGAATTCCACCCTGGGCCGGGCGCGGTGGCTCAAGCCTGTAATCCCAGCACTGTGGGAGGCCGAGGCGGGTGGATCACGAGGTCAAGAGATCGAGACCATGCTGGTCAACATGGTGA
>NW_016107330.1:12141161-12158734 GCF_001604975.1 Cebus imitator | reverse complement strand
AAAAAAAAAAAAAAAAAAAAAAAAAGAATTCCACCCTGGCTGGACGGGAGTCGTGGGAGGGGAGAGCCAGGAGTGCAAATTCAAATTACAAAAGACCATCTATGGTGAGCTCAGGAGCCAGGCTGCAGGGCAGCATTCGAAAAGTGTTGTGAGAAACCCCAGTCCTTTAAGATTTTAAAAGGTTTTTCCATAAAAACCAGCGGGTTCCATTCTCAAAGAGGTTGCAGAAGGTCGGATTAAACACAGTTCCACAGGCGACTTCACGGGAGGCCTGTTCAGAAATCTTCCTGCTGTGGTGTCTCTTGAGATGGTCAATGTGGGAAAGGGTGCAGGGTCCTCACTTTGACCAAAGAGCCTCTTTTTCAAGGAGTATCTCAGATGGCAGGTGACTCATGCATGAGGCACAGTGTGGGAACCCTGCCTTGGGCCTGGGACCCCAGTCCAAGAAAGTGATTGGTAATGATGAAGGGTAGTGGGGAAACAGCAAGTGGGGGAGGGAGGGTCAAGTCCAAGGGCACGTTCAGGAGACTCACACTTCTGCCTGAGCTGGGAAGAGCGCACTCCTGCCAGGCCAGAGCGGAGAACAGCCCAAGGGAAGGCAGAATGGATGTGGTTGAGAACGCGAGTTCTAGAATCAGACAGACATGGACATGAATCCTGGTTCTACCTCTTACTGAGTGCATGACCTGGGCAAGCCACTTTGACCCCTGGGCCTCGGTTTTCTCAGCTGGAAAAGGGGGATAATAAAGTAGCCTCCCTTGCCTACTCCCCAGAGTATGTCTTTGTTCCAAGCACAAACCAGAACAGGGACATCTACACTGTGTGCCACGTTTGAACCCACTTACTTCTTTCATTTAAGCAACAATTATCCAAATGCCAACTCTGTGCCATACACTGTGCCCTTCACAGGGGGTATAATTGAGACCAAAACAGAAACAAGACCTTCATGCCCTCTGCCTTCATTATGCCTCATAATATTAAATGATCTTCCAAATAATTACAATGGTCAAAGATGCCACAAGAGACGCTTGGCGGGGTGCTGTGGGAAAGTGTGGTGGGGAACACGACCCAGCTGGGGAGGTTAGAGAAGGCTTCCATGGTAATGTGATGTTTGGACCGAATCTTCTTTTTTTTTTCTTTTTGAGATGGAGTCTTACTCTGTTGCCAGGCTCAACTGCAGTGGTACGATCTTGGCTCTCTGCAGCCTCCACCTCCCAGGCTCAAGTGATTCTCCTGCCTCAGCCTCCTGAGTAGCTGGGACTACAAGCATGCGCCACCACACCCGACTAACTTTTGTATTTTTAGTAGAGACGGGGTTTCACTATGTTGGCCAGGATGGTCTCAATCTCTTGACCTTGTGATCCACCCGCCTCGGCCTCCCAAAGTGCTGGGATTACAGGAATGATCCACTGTGTCCGGTCGCGACTGAATCTTAAGGGAGAGTAGAGTGAAGTGGGATGGGCGTTAAGTGGGAAAAGCACTTGAGAAGGAACAGCATCTGCAAAGACTATGGTGGGGAAGGGATGTGGCTGGATTGATGGGCAGGGCTAGATCATGCCAGGCCCTACGGGGTCCCCGCCCTCTCCATGGGAATTTTGCTGCCTGCTTAGACCCACATCCTTCCTCCTCTTCCTCCCTTCTCCAGCACTATCTTCTTGTTTCCTCCCCTTCATCTCAACTCCCTTTCACATCAATTTCTGACTCTCCATTTTCACCCAAGGACATACCGTTACTCTGTTAGCATTTATTTCTCCACACAGGCACGGAAACTCTTGTGGGCAGTGTTTAGTGTCATTGTTGAATGAATGTAGGCCGCAGCTAGCCTTATAGCACCTTCACTCACATCAGCAAAAAGTACCCATTCTGGGCCAGGTGCTGTGGCTCATGTCTGTAATCCCACCACTTTGGAAGTCCGAGGCAGGTGGATCACTTGAGGTCAGGAGTTCCAGACCAGCCTGGCCAACGTGGTGAAACCCTGTCTCTACTAAAAATACAAAAATTAGCCAGGCGTGGTGGCGCACGCCTGTAATCTCAGCCACTGGGAGGCTGAGGTAGGAGAATTGCTTGAACCTGGGAGGCAGATGTTGTAGTGAGCTGAAATCCTGCCACTGCACTCCAATCTGGGCGACAGAGTGAGACTCTGTCTCAAAAAAAAAAAAAAAAAAAAAAAGTATTCATTCTGGGTAGATATAGTCCCACAACAGGGCCCATTACAGTTCCCATTTGCCCACTTGGCTGCACACCCTTGTTCAGTGAACAACTTGCCCAACTGTCCACTGCAGCCCTGAATGAATGTATAAATGAATGAACAAAGGAATGTGATTAACATGAGCGATAAGCTCTCAGGCAGAGAAAAGATTTGGAGTGGGAATGGAAGCCAGGAAAAGATGAGTCCTCTTGAATTTGGAGGAGTGGACAGATAAGCCACAGATTCCAGCTGTTGGTTCCAGAACCCCCAACACCTATTCTCAGAAGCCAGGCTGTTTGGCTGTTCCTGCCTATCCAAGCTCTTGTAGTTTCTCCGTGCCCAAGGAACCTTGTGCAAGACTTGAGTTGTTTCTCTCCTCAAGTGTGACCAGCACCCTGAACTCTGTGTACGTACAGCGAGATTATGGGCACCTTCAAGGTTTTGCTAAGTCCAGAAGGCCTTGCGCCTGCTCCTCTTCTTAGCCATATGAGGAGATAGCCAGACTCTAGACAAAGCAGCTTGAGAGCATTCGCTAAAGATACCGAGGACTGCAAACTAAAACAGACCCAGCCAAATCCCTCAGTGGGAAGGAGAGGACGCAGAATAAATAGGTGGATGACCAGTCCTCCGCTGCTGGAGCCGCCCTGGAAGACTTTCTCGACAGGCCATATTTTTCTGCTTTCTGTGTGTCGGCTCTGCTCCTTCCAGTCCCTAACCGGCCTTACCATCTCTTTCCTCAACCCCTGTGAGGAAGCAAGACTTATAGCTCCGGGTTAGTCTTGACCAAACATCTACAAAGACTTGCTTGTTTCCCTTTTTTTTCCCTTTGCTCATGAGCAAATCATCCAAGAAGCTAAAGCTCTGGGACTTAAAGGGCCCGAGGTAGGGAACAGACACTGAGGGAGCTCATGAAATGCGATTTGTCACGGATGCTGACAAATCCACGGACAGGCAAGGCCTTGGAAAAATCCTGCTGCTAGGGCTGGCCACCTGCCAGCTCTGAAGTCAGTGAAGTTTTGAAGCCTTTCTCAGCAGACAGGGAGTTTCCAAGAGCAAACCTGTACTCTCCCATCAGACTGGAGGTCCCCGGGGTGGGTGTGGAGGCTGCTCCTCTATCAGCCCCGAGCTCCCCAAGGGCAGTGTCATGTCTCTTTCTTTAGAGTGGGAGCACACCAGAAATAGTAATAAGAGAAATGGCGCTGGGCATGTTGGCTCACACCTGTAATCCCAGCACTTTGGGAGGCTGAGGCAGGCAGATCATGAGGTCAGAAATTCAAGACCAGCTTGGCCAACATATTGATACCCCATCTCTACTAAAAATACAAAAATTAGCCAGGTGTGGTGGTGGGTGCATGTGGTCTCAGGTACTTGGGAGGGTGAGGCAGGAGAATCGCTTGAAACTGTGAGGAGGAGGTTGCAGTGAGCTGAGATTGCGTCACTGCACTCCAGTCAGGGCAACAGAGCAAGACTCTGTCTCAAAAAAGAAAAAAAAAAGAAAAAGAAAAAAAGGGAAATGGATACCATTTATTTTGCACTTACCATGTGTCTGAAATGGCTGTTTTTTAAAAAGAGAAATATATTAATTCATCTCAATTCTCATAACAGCACTGAGAGAAGTCTTAACGTTATTCTGATTTTCTGCATGCAGAGACTAAGACATGGAATTTGAATAATGTGCTCAACGCTGCGCAGTGAGGTGGTGGAGGCAGGATTCTCCATCAGACTGAGAACAATAGACGGACAGGAACGCTCTTCCCCACACCTCTATCAGATTAGGAGTTCACTGAGGGCCAAGACTGGGCGTTCCTCCTCTGTCCACCCCTATCTGCCTGTGTGGAGCACAGATAGACCTCATTCAGTGCTGTGCCTGGAGCCTGGGTTGGGCGGGAGAGTTGGCCTGACTACTGTGGATGCAGTTTCTGCTCTTTGCGACTCCGAACTGGTCCCCCAGGGCAGAGAAACACCCAGTCTTTTGGAGATAGAGCATCTATCTGGGATGGGGGTCAGGATGCCAGAGTTTTCTCAATCCCCCAGGTGCCTGGATGGGAGGCCTCAATGTGTCTGGGAGCCTGCGGGCCCCTATCACAGGGAACACAGCTTCCGGAGCCAGGCCTGGTGCCGCCCGGTGAGCTGGCCATTTCCTTCTGTCCACAGCTCACTCCTGGCGGCAAACCCAGCCCCGAGTCTCTGGAACCTAGCAACTCTCGCAGGAAACAATGGAAACTAGTTTTATTCTCCTCCTCTTTCATTACTCAAAAGGTTTTCCTCAAAGCTACACACACACAGTTTTCCTTTCCACCCCAGCCTGGGGCTGCCCTGGAACTTTCAGGCAGAGGAGGGGAGCTGGGAGTAGGTAGTGGAGAGGCCCTGGGCTTGGTGGTGGTTGCTGCCTGTGGCTGGGTCAGCTGGGTCTGAGACAGATCATGGGGCTGTGATGTTACCACCCACCCGAGCATCTGTGATGGGGCTTTGGCAGGGTCTGTCTGTGTCTGGGCCTGGGTGTGTGAGTTGGTGTGATTCTGGCTCTGGGGCTGTGATTTACGTGACTCAAAATTGGTGTGTGGGTGATTTACATTTAAAATGGTGCAGGTGGGGCGGGCAGCTCAGTAGTACCCAGTGCCCACTGTGAGGCACTGGGATTAGTGGGTTGAGAACAGGCTGGTAAGCGTGCAAGCGTGGGCCTCGGTGTGAAATGTGCGTGCCTGAGAGGAATCTGTGTGAAAAGGCGTCCTCCTGCTCCGTGACTTGTTGGGATGAATATGTGAGTCCGTGTGACATGGGAACAAGCCTGTGAGCGGCTGAGTGCGGTGTGAGGGCTGTCCCCTGCGTCCCCGGTGGAGGTGGGAGTTTGGAAGAGAGTCAGGTGCGCGTGAGCCGGTGAGGATTGTTCGTATCAGCGAGTTGGGTGCAAGAGTGTGAATGTGTGCCCGGAGGGTAGTGCACGAGTGCGTTCGCGCAGGAAAGTTATGATGCGAAGGTGCTCTTGGGAGTGGAAGTTGGCGTGCGCGTGTGGCGAGGAGTGGCAGCTGCATGCTGCGAGTGTGGGAGGGAGATCCTGGGGTCCGAAAAAGCTACACAGTGGAGGCGGCCGTGCGGGGCGCGCGGGGGAGCGCAGGGGAGCGCAGAGGCGAGGGCTTCTGGCCCGCAGGCCCCACCCCGCGCCCGGGCCCCTAGCCCCCAGCTCCCCGCCCCCTGCCCCGTCCCATCCCAGACTCCAGGCCGGGTTTGGCGGGGAGCCGGTTTGGGCCGCGGCCCGTGCGGGGGGAGCTGGGGACCCAGACAAAGGCCCAGTGGGCTGCGCGGCTGGCTGGGGCGAGCGGAGCCCGCGGCCCGGGGGCGGTCTGGGGGCGGGGCCTGGAGCTCCGGGGCGGGGCGGTCCTGGGGCGGGGCCGGCCCCGCGGGGGCGGGGCGGGAGGGGAGGAGAGGGGGCGGCGGGGAGCGGGCCGCGCTGTCCCGAAGACTTTGCTGGCCGGCGAGCGGGCGGCTGCGGGCGGCACTGAGTGAGCGAGCCAGAGAGCTGCGCGGGCCGGGCCATGGGGCGGCGGGCGGCGAGCGCACTGCTGCTGGCGCTACTGCTGCAGGGGCGGCTGCTCGCGGTGAGTGTGCTGGGCAGAGGCTCTGGGGGCGGCGAGGCGGGGGGCGCCCGAGTCCCGCTCGCAGCGCCCGCCAACTTGGCTGGGGCAGGCAAGGCTGCGCTGCTGGGACTCTGGCCCGGGCCGGCGGCGCCCGCCGGGGACCCCGGGCCGGCGCCACCCTGCCGCATGGAGTTAATCCTGGTGGGGGGCACCCGTCGGGATCCTGCGTGGGGTCGGGGCGGGGCTGGCCCGCGTGGAAGCCTGTGGGTCCCTTGGCCACGTTGCCGAGTGCCGGAGTCGCGCTGGGCATGACCCGGCCTACCATTCCTGGGGACCAGGAGGGGGGAAACTTGGAGCAGGGTGGGAACTTGGCAGGACGAGGCTAACCTTCTGCGCCAACTGGGCAGAAGGGCGACTCAGTGGTGATGGGGACCCTATGAGTCTCGCTGAAACTTTACCACGCCATCTATCACCTTGGGGAACTTGGACCCAGGTAAGCAGAAGCAAAACTTTTGGGACAGAATTGAAGCTTGTGGGGAACACCCACGGGCCTTGCAGTCATACAGCGCAGGAGTTGAATCAGTCCCTGGCCTTCACTGAGTAACTGTGTGACCTCGGGCAAGCTAGTTAACCTCTCGGAGGCCAGCCCCACGTGGGTCAAGGGAACTCCAAATGCACAACCTCAAAATGCATAGCTGCAGGGCGTTACTGGACTGGGTGGAATGAGCTGCAGAGTGCGTGGTACAGGATACGGTAGACACGGGGGACCCGTGTTCCCCAGCTTTCCTCTTCGCAGGGCTCCAAGGGGCAGGGATAGGCCTTCCCTTGCAGTCTAGTTCCCTACGCTGAGCTTAGGTGGACCCATTTCGAGGAAAAGCGAATTCTAGGGTCAGGAATCCCGAGGCTTAGAATGCAGTTGGCCAACAGAGGCCCTGAGGACCTGAGTGAACTTGAGGAGGACTGGTCGGGTCAGTGGGCAGGGAGCTAGTGCCAGATGTGGGTGGGGGCACATCTGGGGAGCCTACCTTGGTGAGCCACAGAGCCACTCCCACCCTCTTTGAGGTGCTCCTAGGCAGTCCCCATGCCTGCCCCCCGTTCTCTGAGCCAAGAGAAGGACTTTATTAACCAGGCTGGTGTTTACCCAGGGACTGCCTGCCTGGCCTCACCTTGCTGGCTTCATCTCACCTCTCCCCTCCTGAGTCACTCGTCAAACCCCCACCCAGACCTGGCTCCTCACCACTCTTGCCCCACCCACCCAGCACCTCTCCTCCCCGACTCTGGGCAGCCTCCTCTGTCGTCCTGTTTCAGCCTCTCACCCCAAAACATTCAGCAGGGCCATTCAGTTGCTCCCTAGTCTTGACCTGAACTTGCACTCCCAGCGCTGACTTCTACTTTTCCTAAGGCACCAACCTAGCACATGGGATGTCTTCTGAGGCCCAGCAGTCTTTCCTGACCTTCCCCCAGCTCTGCCCCCTGATGAGGGGCTCCTCCATGTCCCCAAGGTAGGATGGCAGTGGGTGGAGTTGTTTGCTGTGTGCCTGAGGAATTTCCACAGAAATGCCCGGACCAAGGCGGATCATGGCATTCACTGGTTCATTCAACAGATACCACTGAGTGACATTCCGTGGCAGTCACCGGGAATACAGGGGTTCATTCTTTGGGCAGATATTTGTCATAAACCTACTGTGTGCCAGTGAACCTGGCGAGGTGCTGGGGGTGGGGTGGTGTGGACCAGCAAGGACAGGCACTGTCTGTGATTTCCAGAATTCACCGGCTGGTGGGCTGCGATTTAGACAAATAAACAGGCAGCTCCAATCCTGTGGGATTAGAGAGCCTTCTCAGCAACACCCGGAGGGTGGCTGTCCCACCCAAGGCTGCTGGTGTTGGGCTGGAAAGAGCTTGGCCCGTCTTTATAAAAGCCTTTGTAAAAAGTTTTTCATTTTGTGACTGGGCGCGGTGGCTCAAGCTTGTAACCCCAGCACTTTGGGAGGCCGAGGCGGGCAGATCACGAAGTCAAGAGATTGAGACCATCCTGGCCAACATGGTGAAACCCCGTCTCTACTAAATATACAAAAATTAGCTGGGCGTGGTGGCGTGCGCCTGTAGTCCCAGCTACTCGGGGGGGCTGAGGCAGGAGAATTGCTTGAACCTGGGAGGCGGAGGTTGCAGTGAGCCGAGATTGTGCTACTGCACTCCAGCCTAGCACCTGGCGACAGAGTGAGACTCTGTCTCAAAAAAAAAAAAGTTTTTTATTTTGTAAAGAGGGTGTCTCACTTTGTTGCCCAGGCTGGTATCAGACACCTGGCTTCAAGTGATCCTCTTGCCTGGGTCTCCCAAAGTGTTGGGATTACAGGCATGAATCACCATGCCTGGCCTGCCCGTGAAGTCTTACAGACCCAGGTTTGAGTCTCAGGGCTGCCGTTTCTGACTGTGTGATCTTGGGCAAGTTCCTCTCTCTGAGCCTTAGTTTTCACATCTGTAAAATGGGGCTGAGGAGTTTGTTGCAAGTCGGAAATAAGATCGATTCCTAGCCCAGGGTCCCAGCAAGCCTTGGGCCCCTCTTGCCTGCTGCCCTCTTCCTCTGCCCTTCAGTTAGGTCTGGAGCCGTGGTGGGTGGGGAAGGGTGGGGCACAGGAGCAGGGTGAGATGGGCCTTAGGGAGCTGAAGACCTCCTGGGGATGGGAGACGGTACTTCAGGAAGCTGGTCTGTGATTAAGTGTGGGTGTAATTTCAGCTGTCGGAGGTGGGAAGGCTTGCTGGAGGAGGGGGCTGGGCCTGGGTGACTTGGCTTGCCTTGGCCTGCTGACCCCTTTGCTTCCTGCTGGGGCCATGGCCTGTTTTTTGGGGCAGCCCTGCAGGGGACAGGCGTCTGGAGGGAGCCTCGGTGGTGATTAAGGTGTTTTCCAGGGCTGAGGAGGGAAGTCGCTGAGATACCTGTTTCCTGCCTCAGCTGGATTTCCTCGCTGGGGAGGCTGCCAGCGCGAACTGGAGGAGCCTCCCCTTCCTGGCGGCCCCTCGGCCCTCCCCTCCACACAGCCGGCTGCTGTGTCCCCCGACACTGGCACACTCATTCCATACCTGCAGCCGGAACAGGACGGGGTTTTGAGTGCGCCCTGGACATTCCCGGAGGAAAGCGGGGTGGGCTGCAGGTCTGCCCGCAGGGTGGAGGCTGGAAGGGGCAGAGATGGCCCACCCGCCATCCCTTAGGCCCAGCTCCCTGTGTCTGCGGAGTTGTGGCCCCTGCCTGGCTGGGCCCGGGCCTGTTCTCAGGCTGAGTGCAGACAAGTTAGGATCTGTGGGTTTCAGGCCCTGCCCGGGAGACAGTGGAGAGGTGGCAGGAGGTGACTGGGTTCAAGGGCCTGGAAGATGTGCGAACAAAGTGGAGAGGAAGGAGCTCTTGGGGTGCTAGACTGGATGATGACAAAGTAATGTGGGTATGTCACACTTGCCCAGCACCACCGTCTGCCGGATGCTAAGTTTCTCGGGAATCCTCCCATTCACCTGTGTTTCCCGCTACCGCCTCCCTATGGTGCTCAGAACCAGATCCCAGCCCCTGACTCAATAGAGTCTACGAGGCCCTTAAAGTAGTGTGACACCTGGCCTCTTGCCACCTGCCCCGCTCAGACTCCTCCAGCTGCACCAGTCTTGGCTTCTTTTTTTTCTTTTCTTTTTTTTTTTTTTTTTGAGATAGGGTCTCACACTGTCACCCAGGCTGGAGTGCAGTGGCACAATCACAGCTCACCACAGCCCCAACCTCCCAAGCTCAGGTGATCCTCCCACCTCAGTCCCCTGATTAGCTGGGGCTACAGATGCCCTTCTATGCCTGTCTAATTTTTGTATTTTTTTTTTTTTTTTTGTAGAGACAGGGTTTCGCCATGTTCCCCAGGCTTGTCTCAAACTCCTGAGCTCAAGTGATCCACCCGTATTGGCCTCCCAAAGTGCTAGGACTATAGGCATGAGCCACTTCGCCCAGCCTTTTCTTTTCTAATGAATATAAAAATTTAAAAACAAATGGAGATGAGGTCTCATTATATTGCCCGGGCTGGTCCTGAGCTCTTTAACTCAAGCTGTCGTCCCAGCTTGGCCTTTCGAAGTGCTAAGATTACAGGTATGGGCCACCTCCCCTGGCCAGGTCTTTGCTGCTTTTTTTTTTTTTTTTGAGACGGAGTTTCGCTCTTGTTACCCAGGCTGGAGTGCAATGGCGCGATCTCGGCTCACCGCAACCTCCGCCTCCTGGGTTCAGGCAATTCTCCTGCCTCAGCCTCCTGAGTAGCTGGGATTACAGGCACGCGCCACCATGCCCAGCTGATTTTTTGTATTTTTAGTAGAGATGGGGTTTCACCGTGTTGACCAGGATGGTCTCGATCTCTTGACCTCGTGATCCACCTGCCTTGGCCTCCCAAAGTGCTGGGATTACAAGCATGAGCCACCGCGCCCGGCCATCTTTGCTTCTTGAGCATGTGAAACGCATTCCCATCTTAGGTCTCTGCATCTGCTGTTCCTTCTGCCTGGAACACTTGTCCCTGTAGTATCCATGTGACCCTCTCCCTCTCCTCCTTCAGGTCCTTACTACTCTGCCTGTAATGGTTGTCTCCTTAAAGTGCCTTATTTTTGTTCTTGTCATCGTCTGACCTGTATTTGTTTGTATTTGTTTATGTGTTTATCTGCCCCCTCCTGCCCCGTTTAAGTTCCACGAGATGGGGACCTCATCTGCTTTTGTTCACTGTTGTATCTTCAGCACCTGACAGGTAGTAAGTGCTTAGTGAATATGTTTGTTGAATGTTTTAAGCTATAGCTGCTAGCCTGATCCCCATTCTCTAAGCAGAGGACATTGAGGTACTGAGAGGTTACATAACTTGCCCAGTGACTTACATGTCCACGCACTCAGAGATGCTAGGAGCCAGGGTTTGAATCCAGACGAAGCTCTCCTAATCACTCCACCTACTGTCCCATGTGCTTGTAGCGGGCAGTCAGTAGATACTGCTAAAACTTGCCACTGATATTGCTTAAGAACTCTGCTCTCAAGGAGTACAGGGGCTCCCTCAGGCAAGGACTAACAGGGATTGGCTGTGGGGACAGAGGCTCTTAGGGTGGGTGTGTCTCAACATCTGTGGGGTCTCCTGGGGACGCTGGTGCCTGGGGAAGCCTAGGAACTAAACTCTAGGGTGGTCATTTTTAGGTTTGTTAAATCATTAACATTCTCATCAGGTATTCCTTGGGACTCTACAGTTGACTTTATCCGGGGGCTTTAAGGCCTGAGTGGGCCTGGCTGGCCCCGCCCCTGCCATGCAGCTGGTGGGGGAAGGGGAAGAAGACCCTCTTAGTTGCCCTGCATGGAGCCTGCACTGGTTTTTCTGGCTGTCCCCTGGGGGCTTACAGTTTAGGGTGAGTCTGCAGAGCTTCAAGTGCTGCCTGGCCTTGGGGTGACAGTCTCAGGAGGGAGAGTGGGAGGGCCTGCCCAGGCTATGGAAAGATCTGGAGCAATGATTCAGAGGCTACTTGGAGGCCAGACATGTGGGCTCTGCACCCTCAGACCACTTGGGGTGTACGGGAAGGGTTCCCAGCCTGGCCTGTTGCCCCCCACCGCTCCTCCCAATCCAGTCCCAGCTGTGAGGGGTCAGGCTGGAGGAGGAGCTGAATATGACCTGGTTCCCCCGGCAGCTTCCCAAGGATCTGCTGGGCCCACCTCTCCCGGTCCCAGCACCTACCCTGGCCTTCCCCTCCTCTCACTTCTGCTCCTGCCAAGAAGAGGGAGGCTGTGCCGAGGGTCCCGGCCCTGCTGGAATGTTGCCTTGGCCTGGGCCTTGGCCTCTTTGGCCCTGCCACCCCCTCCTGCTCCCAGGGCCAGCTGCCCCAGCGCCCAGAGCTGGCTGACTGAAACCCAGAAGTATGTGTGGAACTCACTTCGCGGGGAGCCGCCGGCCTCACTGCCCAGCCTGGTGGCGTCAGGGCAGTGTCAATAGCAGCCTTGAGAGGGGAGTGGCTCAGGGCTGCTGGGGGTGGCTGGGGGTGGCTGGGGCCGGGGGTGCCGTCATGAAAGCCCTGAGAACAAGGTGGCCCTTTGAGGCCTGGGAATGTGGGGCCTTTGAGTCTCAGCCTCCCCCAGAACCACCCTCCCTGCCCTTCTGTGATGCTCATCTGTGCCAGACCTGCAGGGACCTCAGAGCATCCCGGGGGCATCTGTGGCATCCTGAGATAGCCTTACGACCAGCTCCTAGCTCCTGACCAGAGCCCATTCCCTGAGCCATGGAGGAGGGTGTCCTGTTGCTCTGGGTTTTAGGGGAGTATCTGGTGCCCAAAGCCTTGCAGAGTGTACTGAATGAATGAATGAATGAATCAATAATGTATGTGCTTAAGCATTTGTTAAAATTCATTTCACAATACCTGTGGAGCATCTTCTATGTATCTGACTCTGTTCTAGATTTTTTTTTTTTTTTGAGATGAAGTCTCACTCCGTTGCCCAGGCTGGAGTGCAGTGGTGTGATATTACCTCACTGCAACCTTCGCCTCCTGGGTTCAAGGAGTTCTTTTGCCTCAGCCTCTCAAGTAGCTGGGATTACAAGCATGCACCCCCATGTCTGGCTAATTTTTGTATTTTTATTAGAGTCAGTGTTTTACCATGTTGACCAGGCTGGTCTTGAACTCCTCACCTCAAGTGATCCACCTGCCTTGGCCTCCCAAAGCGCTGGGATTACAGACATAAGCCACCACACCCAGCCTGTTCTAGATCTTGAGGTTATCGTAGAGAACAAAAATGGCAGATTCCTTCCTTTCATGTTGCTTGCATTTTAGCTAGTGCAGGAAGGCAGACAACAAATAAAATGCATCGGGTGGCGATAAGTGCTCAGAAGAAAAAATAAAGCAGGGAAGAGGTAATGAGTGATGAGGCGGCGTAGGGTGGGTGGTCAGGAAACGCTCTGATAAGATAAGTTTGAACTGAAGGAGACCTGAAGGAAGGGAGCGGGTGAGCCCCGCAGATATCAATGGAAAGGGCGTTCCAGGCAGAGGGCGCAGCGTGTGCAGAGGCCCAGAGGTGGGAGTGTGAGCTTGCCCTGTCTGTGGAAAAGCAGGGAGGCCCGTGGGGCTGGGGCAGCATCAGTGAGGGGGGAGCGTGGCGGACGCAGCAGGCAGGGGGGTGGCAGAGGGTGATTGGCAGAGCCTTGGCTGTGGGAAGGACCTTGGATTTGTGTCTGAGTGAATTGAGAAGTCATTGAAGGGGCCTGGTGTTCCATAGGACTGCCCCGGCTGCTGTGTGGGGAGGAGAATGGGGAGGGCCTGGGACAAAGGCAGGGAGGCCGTGACCCAGGACAGACAATGGGAGATCGAGCCAGGATGACGGAGGTGGGCGATGGTTGAATCCCCAGTACATTTTGAGGATGGGCCGCTGGGATTTGCTGGTGGGTTGGATCTGCGTGAGGCAGAAAGAGGAGTCCAGGAGGCCTCCACAGTCTTTGGCTTCAGCATCCCAAAGGATGGAGCTGCCGCTACCTGAGATGGGAAACTCCAGGAGGAGCAGACTTAGGAGGAAGATCAGCAGTGGCAGGAGGTGGAATCCAGAATTATCAAAACAGTTCATCTATTTGTGTCTTCTCTTATGATCTCTTGTTTGGACAATAAAAATCCTTAAAAAAAAAAAGTGGGGTGGGAGAGCAGGTGGGCCAGGAGTGGTGGTTCACGCCTGTAATCCCAACACTCTGGGAGACCAAGGTGGGAGGATCACTTGAGCCCAGGAGGCAGAGGCTGCAGTGAGCCATGAACTCCAGTCTGGGTGACAGAGTGAGATCCTGTCTCTTAAAAAAAGAAAAGAAAAAAAGAATGGTAAGTGATGGAGGGGACAGCATGGGTGGGGGTTGTAATGGCTCACATGCCTGGCCATCATCCTCCTACCCATCTCTAGCTAGGAGGTCTCCTGTCCCCACCCAAGCTGGGGCCTCTGCATTCGCTTGTGGTGTAGGTGGAGGGGATCTTGCTGAGTGTTCATTTGTGGAGTTGCAGACTCTGCCTTAGAACCCCACAGCCAGAGCTCATGGCTTACAGATTTATTCTTACCCCTCATCTAGAGTGTAAGCTCCATGAGGGCAGGGACTTGGCTTTGTTCATTGCTGTTTGCCTGGTGCTAGGCAGATAGAAGGTGAACACATTAAAAATTCGAGTGAATAGGCCGGGCGCGGTGGCTCACGCTTGTAATCCCAGCACTTTGGGAGGCCGAGGCGGGTGGATCAGAAGGTCAAGAGATCGAGACCATCCTGGTCAACATGGTGAAACCCTGTCTCTACTAAAAATACAAAAAATCAGCTGGGCATGGTGGCGCGTGCCTGTAATCCCAGCTACTCAGGAGGCTGAAGCAGGAGAATTGCTTGAACCCAGGAGGCGGAGGTTGCGGTGAGCCAAGATGGCGCCATTGCACTCCAGCCAGGGTAACAAGAGCGAAACTCCTTAACCAAAAAAAAAAAAAAAAAAAAAATTCGAGTGAATAAAGGCCAGATGCAGTGGCTCATACCTGTAATCTCAGCACTTTGGGAGGCCGAGGTGAGCGGATCACTTGAGGTCAGGGGTTCGAGACCACCCTGGCCAATTTGGTGAAACCCTGTCTCTACTAAAAATACAAAAAGGTTAGCCGTGCCTGGTGGTACGTGCCTGTAGTCCCAGCTACCTGGGAGGCTGAGGCAGGAGAATCTCTTGAACCTGGAAAGAGGACGTTGCAGTGAGCCAAGATGCGCAATTGCACCCCAGCCTGGGCGTCACAGTGAGACTCTGTCTCAAAACAAACAAAAAAACCCAACCAAACACACAAAAAAATCAAGTGAATAAATTAATGGCCTTGAGGAAGCCAGCAGGTCAAAGCCCAGGCTCCTTGCTGGGATTGGAAAGGGGCGTGCCCTGGCCCCTGCACTTGGGAGCTGGCTGCCCAGCCATGCTCTCCGCAGGGGCCGAGAAGATGTGGACAAGCCGGGATGTCCACTCTGCCCTCTTTCCCTTGTTTGTGTCCTCATTGGTCTCGGAGCCCCCTTTCCCTGGGCACTGTGGTCAAGGGAAAGACGTGGGCTTAAAAGGCCCTGCCTTCAAGTCTTGCTCTGCCCTGACTGGCTCTGTGACCTTGGGCAAGTTGCTTTACCTCTCTGAGCCTCAGTCGACTGTGAAATGGGGCGGTCTGCTTCCTGATGGTTATGAAGTGACCAGCTGGGCGCACCTCGGTCAGTGCCTGAAACGCGGCAGGTGTTTGACAACCCATGATTATGCTAAGTCTTGTTCCTGCTAAACACAAGGCCTGTGGAGTATCTGACGCAGGGTTCCCAGGGCCCAGCCGGGCACGTCTTCTCTATAACCCAGGCCCTGTCCTGGGCTTGTTGAATGAATGGCTGTGTAAGGGGATTGTCCATTCCGTCAGCCTCTTTTGCAGTCTCAGAGCTCGAGGTTTAACTGCCTCTGATCTGTCACGGCCCCTCCTTCCCCTGCGAGGCTGCAGCTGTAGGACAGAGTCCACCCTTCCACCCTGATTGCTCCTTCCTGGACCGGGAGAAGGAGGGGGCACACCCCAGGGTGTGGCCTGGGAAAGGCTGGAGGCTGTGGACGCCTTGTCCCCTTCCCAGATGTGTGCAGTTGGTGGGCCCTGAGCAACAGGAGGTGTGGCCAAGTGGCTCCCATGGGCATAGAGAGGAAGTTCATGCATATTGAGGGTAGCAGCGGCAGGGAGGGGGCGTCCTGGGACCCCATTCTAGCCCCATCCCCACTCTGGCCTACCCTGGAGGAGGCAGGACCGTGTTCAGGGAGCTTTGGGTAAACCGTAGCTGGTCCTCACTTGGTGGGGTGTGGGGCTCACAGCTCTGAATCTGGCATGCGTGGGCTCAGAGAAACAGCAGGACCCAGGAGAGACACACGCGGGCCTGGCAGTCTCGCCCCACCCCACCCTGTGCTGTGGGCTTGGGCTATTGGGTAGAGATGTCCCCTCCCCACCAGGCAGGTCACACCTTGGTGTTTTTTTCACATTTGGTCCCTTTCCTCATCCTTCTCCCATCCCAGTCGGTGGGGAAGAGGAGGCCTAGCCGGGGACTGACCCTGGGGAGGACTCCAGAGGTGGCCTCGGGTGACCCCACAGATGCTTCTCCTCGGGTGGGGCTGGGATTCCCAGCTGCCTCTGGCCCCTTCCCAACCCACCTCCAGGTCCCTGTCCTCACCTCCCCTTTCCCTGCGCCTGCGCCTGGCTCTCCCCCAGGAAGCCGGCTCCGGCCCCCACCTCCTGGTCCTGGCCTCCCCTCCTAACTAACCCCAGCTGACTCACCCTCTCCTTGTTTGGCATTTCCAATTTTCAAATAGTTGGGAACTGGGATCATGCCTCGTCTTGGATCGCTCACTGGGCTGGATGGATTGAAATTCTGGCCTCATAAGTCCCCACCCCAGTGGCCTCTACTCTATCACTTTCTTTTCTTTTTTTTTTTTGAGACCGAGTCTCACTCTGTCACCCAGGCTGGAGTGGCTCGATCTTGGCTCACTGCAACCTCTGCCTCCTGAATTCAAGTGATTCCCCTGCCTTAGCCTCCCAAGTAGCTGGGATTGTGGATTACAGGCATGCATCACCACACCTGGCTAGTTTTTGTATTTTTAGTAGAGATGAGGTTTCAGCATGTTGGCCAGGCTGATGTCGAACTTCTGACCTCAGGTTATCCACTGGCCTCAGCCTCCCAAAGTGCTGGGGTTACAGGTGTGAGCCACCTCACCCGGCAGCCTCTTGTCCTTCTCCTGCCTTTTGCCTTCCTATGACCCTCAAGCCAGAGGGACAGAAACCCAGGAGTTTCCTGGGGACAGACCAGTCTCTTCCCTGTCCTGGGAACTGCAGGTTCTCCTCCCAGTGACCTCAGTCACATAGGTCACGAACCAATGTTCCCTGAGTGCTGATACCTTCTCATTAAAACCGCCACCCTCTTTAGAGCCAAGCCTCCCACTGGGCTCTTGCCAGGCATTAGCTCATAGAATCCTTGCAGCAATCTTTCGAAGTTGGCATTATTATCTCCATTTTGCAGAGCAGGAAACTGAGGCATCAAGAGGAGGAGTGGGGGGCCAGACTCACACTTGTAATCCCAGCACTTTGGGAGGCTAAGGCAGGCAGATCACCCGAGGTCGGGAGTTCGAGACCAGCCTGACCAACATGGAGAAACCCCATCTCTACTAAAAATACAAAATTGGCCGGGCGCGGTGGCTCACGCCTGTAATCCCAGCACTTTGGGAGGCCGAGGCGGGTGGATCACGAAGTCAAGAGATTGAGACCATCCTGGTCGACATGGTGAAACCCCGTCTCTACTAAAAATACAAAAAATCAGCTGGGCCTGGTGGCGCGTGCCTGTAATCCCAGCTACTCAGGAGGCTGAGGCAGGAGAATTGCCTGAACCCAGGAGGCGGAGGTTGCGGTGAGCCAAGATCACGCCATTGCACTCCAGCCTGGGTAACAAGAGCGAAACTCCGACTCAAAAAAAAAACAAAAAAAACAAAATTAGCCGGGCGTGGAGGCGCATGTCTGTAATCCCAGCTACTCAAGAGGCTGAGACAGTAGAATTGCTTGAACCTGGGAGGCGGAGGTTGCTGTGAGCCCAGATCGTGCCACTGCACTCCAGCCTGGACAACAAGAGCGAAACTCCGTCTCAAAGAAATAAAAATACAAAAATTAGCCGGGCATGGTGGCTCATGCCAGTAGTCCCAGCTTCATGGGAGGCTGAGGCAGGAGAATTGTTTGAACTCGGGAGGCAGAGGTTGCCATGAGCCGAGATTGCACCACTGCATTCCAGCCTGGGCAACAGAAAGAGACTGTATCAAGGAAA
>NW_016107330.1:12127332-12141081 GCF_001604975.1 Cebus imitator | reverse complement strand
AAAAAAAAAAAAAAAAATCAGGGGGCGTGGCTGGCCCATGATCCATCCAGTCCATGCCACACATGGGGAATGGAACCCAGGTTGTCAGACTCCCAAGTCTTCATTGTGTTCCGCAGTGGGTCCAGCCTGTTGTGTCGAGAGAGGCAGTCTGGGAGGGCTGTGGAGAAGGTGGGTCTTTGGCAAAGGGCTGCAGGAGGCTGCATGTCTGCCACATGGGCTTCGCCAGTTCCTGCTTTACAGACTTGGGTGCCTTTTGCCCTTTCGCTTCCATTTCAACCCAGTGATAATGTTCCCCAGAGAGATGGATCTGGCCTCCGTGATTGAGACCCCTGGGAACCCTGATTCTTCTCAGTCAGGTCCCAAGCTCCCTGTGGGGCCTGGAGGTTTTGCCCTGTTGGGGGCTTAGTGAGTTTTGCTGAGGGGGCCAGCTCTGAGCCAGCCCTGTGTCCCCCTCATACTGGGGGCTTGAGTGAAATATAAGGCAGAGAAGCACATGGCTCAGCTGCGAGGTGGAATCTTCACCCAGGTCCCGCCTTGTGTCATTTCAATGGCCCTGTGCGGTGGAAGCTTCAAGAATCCTTCCCTCCGTCCTCTCATTTGTTCACATATTTGGCTAGCGCTGCCTGAGGACCTGCTGTGTGCCTGACATTGCACTGACTGTTTTATCTGCAGTATCAATCCTCCTGTGCAGTTGGGGTTATGCCTTTATTTCCCAGATGAGAAGCAGCTCAGAGAGCAGGGAATAGCCAGGCGCAGAGGAAGGTGGAAGCTGCCTTCAGCTTGACTAGACCTCCTGGAAGAAATGGGAGGCCTGGTCCCTACTCTGCGGGTGCCTTGATCTTGTCGGAGAGGCAGGACTCATAAGCCGTAAATGCCCGGCACAACTCAAAGTCCAGACAATAGCAGGGTGTCAGGGGAAGGAAAAGATTGACTGGGCATGAGTTGTCTGCGAGACTTTCTAGAGGAAACGGGGCTTAAAGAGCAAGGGTGATTTGGCTGGAAGAGGAGGAAAGCATTGTGGCAAGGGTCCAGGAGTTGTTCCCATTGTCCCTGGACTTTCATTGTCCACATTGTTGTCGCATTTGGAAGAGGAGGAAGACACTGGGCCTGCTGCTAGAGTCGTTAATGTTAGGAAAGAATAAGAGGAAGTCCCCAAGAGAGCTGAGGTGACATCCATTGCTGGTCAGACCAGGGAGGCAAGAGGTTAAGGCCTGGGCCTCCACCTGGTCACCAGCCGACTCTCATCCTTCCTCCCTGGCCTCAGTTTTCCTACTCACAAAATGGGCTCTTTTCTTACTTGTTGGCCACCTTCCAAGTCAGAAGAAAGAGACCCTGTGTTTTTAGAGGAAACTGCTCACTACCCCCAAGAGTTGGTGGCGTTCTGTTCTCTGGGGCCTGGAGTGCAAGGTGCCTTGAGGAGCCTACCGCGTTACCCATCCCATAGCTTCCTTCACGGACGCCACCAGCTCCCGAGTGCCAGGCTCTGAGCCGGAGAAACAGATGAAGGCGATCACCCGTGCCCTAGACCTTGAGGCCTGTCCTGTCGTCTCGTGTAGCCCCAGAATCACTCCTGCAGTGGTCTGTCTGTGTTGGTTCACCTCTGCGCCTCTTGGGTACCTGCTGCTGAGCCGACATGCAGGGGCGTTCATTGTAAATGTCTGCTTAGCAAGTGGGCACTAGACTGGGAATTGCAAGATTCCTCAACTCTTGTGTGATCTCAAGACATTGAACTTCTCTGAGCTGAATTTTCCCCAGAAACAAAACAGGACCGTTCGTTCATTCGGCAAACATTGACAGAGTGACAGCGGTATGCAAGGCCTTGTGTTGGATCCAGACACCAGCTTATGGCTTGTGGTCTGATAGGGGAGAGAGGCGGAGTGGTGGGCCGGTTGGTAAAGGAGTAGGGAGAAGGAGGCTGCATTCAAGGAAGAGACTCGAGGCCTGTGGCAGGATCTCAGGTCCCACCGGACCTCTGGGAGATCTCTTGAGTCTTTGTGATTTGCTCTCAGCACCCATTTGTGAGTGTTTCCCTTGCAGTGAGTCTGTGGGAGGAGAGGACCTGGGAGCCAGCTTCCCTGGGCAAGGGCAGAGAGAGGGCCCACAGCAGCGGAGAGAAGAGATAAAATCTAAAATCCTGAGCCTCAGATGAGCTCATGGATGTGCAAAATAGTGAGGGCTATTTATGTTGAGTCTGCTTCTTTTCATTTAGGAGAAATGGAAGCTGCCCACAGAACCCAGGTTTGGGGTTCCCTGGCATTGAGTGTGTTAAAAGAGTCCTGGGGTGCCTGCTTTTCACTTTCCTCCCTCTTTTTCCTCTCCCCACATCCTGGGGTGGAGGTGGGGGCATGTTGGGGGAAACAGATCAGCTCAAGCCTGGATTCGACTTGAGGAAACGGGAGGAAACGGTTAAGTCAGCCTGCCTTCCCACCTCCCTGGTATGGGGTCGAGGAGGGAGGACTGGGATGGCTGGGGCAGGAATGTGTGATAAGATCAAAGCTTTCCGGCCTGGGCCCCACCTCTGGTTTCACCTGAGCAATTGAAGGGAATTCTCTAGCCGGAGGACTGTGGCCTCTAGGCAGGGGGTTTTAGGCAGGGCCACCTTCCTCCAGGGGCCCCACCTCATGCTGGCTTCAGGTGCTTCCCCCTTCCCCCACGCCTTCCCCTTGTCTCCCAGAAGACCCACCTGTGCCCTGACAGGTACTAGAAGCCCCAGGGGCCACCTTTACTTGGTACTTCAAATTTGGGGGGGGTGCGCCCTCTCCAGCAACAGGCCTCTCTCCTGCCCCTCCACAGCCTTCTCATAGTTGGGGTTTCTAAGCCCAAAACCCTCTGTTTTAGGAAGACCAGGAGGACCCCAGCTAAGGACCTGAAAGGCTTCAGACAGCCTAGAGAAGAGCCCATCCTCTTTGCTGTGGCTGTTAGCTCCCAGCCATCAATTCTGTACCATTTGATTCTGCGAGTTGTACTTTCGGACAGTGGCATGGGCGGGAAGAACAGCCCTGAGGACTGTCCTAGCTTCATCACTTATTACTGTGTGATCCTGGGCTGGTGGGTTCACCTCTCTGAGCCTCCTCTGTCAGGTGGGAATGGCAAGTCTGACTTCACAGGGTTGATGGTGAAGATTAGAGATCATATAACTAGCCTATAGCTGGAATAGGCAGTTGATAAATAACAGGAACTATTATTTTGTGATTTTACTTTTCCCCCTTCGAGAGGACCCCTGGTACTTGGTCCTCGGGAAACCTCTGGGTCTCAGTTCTGGGTCCTAGGGAAACCTCTGGGTCTCAGTTCTGTTTTGTCCTCACCCTGCAACTCCACTTGCCACCCCACCCCTGCTTTGGGAAGGCCCTGTGTCCCAGAGTCCATCCATCCTCTCCTTCAACACTCTTTTCTTAAGGGATCATCATAATATTGGCAGGGGAGCGAGGTGGGAAGGGGTGTGAGTGAAGGGGCGGAAGGCTCTGTAGAGGCCCTCAGGGGCCCTCCCTAGGGCTAGCAGGTTGAGTCTTCCTGGACAGCCAGTGGCCCAAGCTTCCCCTCTCCACTACCAGAGGCCTCACCAGCCCAGCTGCGCCACAGAAGTGGCCCCAGGAGGTGCTCAGTGGGGAGGAGCAGACCCTGGGGGTGCCGCAGCCTGGCTCCTGCCTGCTCTCCAGTCTGGCTCTGCCCTGGTTAATGATTACTCTGGGTGAGCAGGAGAACAGAGGAGGGGGCCGCCTCCTAGCCCCTTCACCACTGGTTGCACCTGAGGTATGTCAGCAGGCCGGTGTTCCCTGCTTTAATGTGGCGGCCTGGTCTGGGTACATGGGGTGGGGAAGCAGGGGCTCGGAGTCACATATTGACAGGCAGCTTGTGCCCCTGGGGTCCTGGGGACAGTCTTAGGGCCCACAGGATCTAGGTGCCGTGTGAACTCTGGTTTAATAACAGGCCCGGCTTGGTGGCAGCTGTATGGGCAGAACCCTGTAATAATACACAAGGCAAGCAAGCCCCTCCTAGCTCAGAAAACCTCTGTGCTCCTCCTGTCCTGGGCTCAGACCCTGCAGAGGAGTCCTGGTGTGATGATGAGGGCTTTGGGGCAGCTGGGCTTGGCTTCCAACCCCCAAGTCTGACAGCTCTGGGCTATATGACCTTGGGCAAGTCTCTTTACCTTTCTGAGTGGCTGCTTCCTTATCTCAGTGATGGGAATGCTAATCTCCACTTTGCAATGTCAGTGAGCCTCTGGGAGGGAGGTATTTAGTTCACAATTAATACCTGGGGAATGGCAGCAATTGTTCCATTGCCCTTAGAGGTTTTGTAATTAGGAGAAAGGGGAGATGGAATCTTTGTCTTGGATAACCAGGGCGACAATGGCTGTTGGGGATGAGCTGGAAGATCCAGGAACATGATTGAAGAGGGCATTTGGGAAGGGATGGAAGGATGAAGAGAACAGGGGCTTAGCGGGGCTCTTGGGCACCCTAGGCCCACCTCAGACCTCCCAGCCTGGATTCCTCCCTAGGCTGGGTGCTGAGGCTGGTGAAGGCCAAGAGTGGGGGAGGAGGGAGAACAGTTTTATTTTGATAACATTAGGGCATTTTCCCCTACTGGCAGCTGCTATTTTGAGAGCCCCGGAGAGCAGGGGCTATGGTTAAATTAGGTAATGTTGCTCCAGCAGGAATGTGTGAAGCAGTCGGGCTGAGGCCGCAGAGAGAGGGCAGTCAGTTCACTCCATATAAAATTAAACTACAGCTTAGAAAAGAGCAGCTTGGGCCACTTTATAAGGTGATGGGGGGAGTCACTGGAAGCTGCTGCTAGGGGAGTGAAAGTGATGGCCCAAGGCGTCTTTTTAGGAGCCTGGGCCTGTGCCCGGAGGCCTGGCTGACCCAGCAAGGAGCCGGTGGCTGGCCTGAGGGGCAGGGCTGCCGTGTCTTCAGCTCCATACCCCTGGCTACTACTCAAGGAGGGTGGGGTTTAGAGTGGCGTGATGCATGGAAAGGATAGCTTGGCAGACTTAGGCTTGAATCCTACCAATGCCTCTTTCCAGCCTTCTGTGCTTGGGCAGACCCCTCAGCCTCACTGGACCTCAGTAATCAGCAGTGGAAAAGCAGTTCCAGCCGGGTGCAGTGACTCACGCCTGTGATCCCAGCACTTTGGGAGGCCAAGGCAGGCAGATCACTTGAGACCAGGAGTTCGAGAGGCCAACACAGTGAAATCTCATCTCTACTAAAAATATGAAAATTAGCTGGGTGTGGTAGTGCATGCCTGTAATCTCAGCTACTTGGGAGGCTGAGGCAGCAGAATCGCTTGAACCCGGCAGGCAGAGGTTGCAATGAGCCAAGATTGCACCACTGCACTCCAGCCTGGACAACAGAGCAAGATTCTGTCTCAAAAAATAAAAAATCAGTTCCAGTCCCTTAGGAGAGTTTCTTATAGATCAAATCACAAGAAACAAAGGCATAGCTGGCTTTTACGGAGGGCTTACTGTGTGCAGTGAACCCTTTATGTCCTTATAACTGCAAGGGTGGTTCATCTAGCAGCCCGGGCCTCACCTGGGAGCTTGTCAGAAATGCAGAGTCTCGGGCCCCCCTTGGACCTAATGACTCAGAATCTGCCGACAAGATCCCCAAGTGACTCATGTGCTCGTCAAAGTTGGAGAGGTACTGCTTTACATCTGCTGTCTCATTTCATCCTGAAAACCACCCCTGGAGAGACGACCGCCATAGATACTCCATCGATGCTCATACCCTTCCCAGATTCTTCCCTTCTTCCTTTTTTGGGTCCAGGTTGGGGTTCAGGGATTCAGGGAGGAATAGGATGTCGAAGTCCCTGGGAGAACTGGAAAAAGTTGCGAGTATTACCTGCCTTTGAGACTTTTTTTTTTGAGACAGGGTCTTGCTGCGCCACCCAGGCTGGAGTGCAGTGGCATGATCTTGGCTCACTGCAACCTCCACCTCCTGGGTTCAAGCAATTCTCCCACCTCAGCCTCCCAGGTAGCTGGGATCTCAGGCGCCTGCCACCACGCCCAGCTAATTTTTTGTATTTTTAGTAGAGACAGGGTTTCACCACGTTGGCCAGGCTTGTCTAGAACTCCCGACCTCAGATGATCTGTCTGCCTTGGCCTCTCAAAGCGTTGGGATTGCAGGCGTGAGCCACCGTGCCCGGCTTCTTTGAGACTTAATCAGACTTTCTTGTCTCCATTCACCTGCAGGCGTGGCATAGCCGGACAAAGGTCATTTCCCCAAAATCATTCCATACTGCCTGTCTCTGGGGAAAGATGGAGGCAGGAAAGAGGTTCTGTACTGACTCGGCCCGTGGGGCAGGTAGCAGCCTATAGATCAGAGGAGAGGGGAGGAACCCAGTGGGGACAGCAGTCAGAGAGAGGCTGCCCTGGGCTTAGTTAGGGTCCCCCCACCTATCACTAGTACATCTGGGACTGAGACGGTCTAGCAGCAAATATCTAAAGAACACTGACTATGTGTCCAGCCCTTGGGAAGTATCTTAAATTTCTCTTAATTCTATAGACGCCTTTTTTTTTTTTTTTAAGACAGGGTTTCACCATGTTGACCAGGCTGGTCTTGAACTCCTGACCTCAGGTGATCCGCCTGCCTCAGCCTCCCAAAGTGCTGAGATTACAGGTGTGAGCCACCACACCCAGCCAATTCTGTAGACCCTTTATTATTCAGAAAAAAACTTCCACGACTGTTAACACAGTGTATTTAGTCCTCAGCATGTGCCACACACCGTACTGAGCACGTGAGTTATATTAGCTCTTTTATCTATTAATTTCACCATCACTTTCTTCCTCTATAAAATGAGAATAGTAATAATAATAATACCTATCTTGTGGGGCAGTTATGAGGATAACTTGGTATTTGTCAAGTGTCTGGCACATTAGTGTTAAATAAGTATAATAAGTACAAGCCGGGCACGGTGGCTCACACCTGTAATTCCAGCATTTTGGAAGGTCCAGGTGGGCGGATCACCTGAGGTCAGGAGTTCAAGACCAGCCTGGGCAACATGGTGAAATCCTGTCTCTACTAAAAATACAAAATTAGCCGGGTGTGGTGACACATGCCTGTAATCCCAGCTACTTGGGAGGCTGAGGCAGGAGAATCACTTGGACTCGGGAGGTGGAGGTTGCGGTGAGCCAAAATCACGCCATTGCACTCCAGCCTGGGCAACAAGAATGAAACTCCATCTAAATATGTATACAGTAAGTACAGATAATCTCCCAGTAAGGCAGGTACTATTGTGGTCTCACTCCTCCTTTTTTTTTTTCTTTTTGCAGAGTCTCACTTTGTTGCCCAGGCTGGAGTGCAGTGGTGCCATCTCGGCTCACTGCAACCTCCACCTCCCGGGTTCAAGTGATTCTCCTGCCTCAACCTCCCAAGAAGCTGGGACTATAGGTGTGCGCCACCACACCCTGCAAATTTTTGTATTTTTAGTAGACACAGGGTTTTATCATGTTGGCCAGGCTGGTCTCGAACTCCTGACCTCAGGTGATCCACCTGCCTCAGCCTCCCAAAGTGCTGGGATTACAGATGTGAGCCACTGTACCCGGCCTATTGTCCCCATTTTACAGGGATATAAGTTGAAGTTCATTACCGGGAAGGGACTGGACTCCCCTCCTGGGATCACAGGAGAGTTGGGAAGAGCCATAGTAATTCAGTCCCCAAACTTGTAAGCCAATATTGTAATTCAGTTCAACATAGTAAGTATTTGTTTATTATCAGCTGCTGGGTATGAGGAAGTATCTAAATGTTGTCTACATATATGTTTAAAAGATGAAAAAAAAAAACTTGGTGTCTATCCCCAAGGAGATTTGGTTCCAACAGGAGAGGAGAGACATTAACTCAAGTGATTATAATTAAGACTGAATCTCTAGTGTTCTGAGGTAGAAATTAAGTCCTACATATTTGTAGGGAGAAGGATGTCTTTCTAGGGTTCCAGAAGGTCTTTAGAGTGGAGGTGGTGATTGAGCTGGGCCTTGAAGGACAGATGAATAGATTAGCTCGAGGGGCATGGGAACAGCATTCCAAGAGGAGGGAACCACACGACTAAAGGCCTAGAAGCAGGCAGATGTCCCCTGTGTTACCCTGAATGGGTGTCGTCCAGTTCTTAGGAGCCTCAGGGGGCTGATGGGGTCAGGGTAACTAGGTAGAGAAGGCCGAGTCCAGCTTTTTTGCCATTGAAGATTGCCAGTGTTCTTAAGGACACGGGTTCTCGACCAGCTGGGATATTCCACCACCATTCTGCCCTATCTTTTATATTTATTTATTTATTTTTGAGACAGGGTCTTGCTCTGTCACCCAGGCTAGAGTGCAGTGGCACGATCATGGCTCACTGCAGCCTCAACCTCTTGGGCTCAAGTGATCCTCCCATCTCAGCCTCCCGAGTAGCTGGGACCACAGGCACACAGCACCACACTTGGCTAATTTCTGTATTTTTTGCAGAGATGGGGTCTCGTCATGTTGTTGAGGCTGGTCCCAAATTTCTTGGGCTCAAGGGATCCACCTGTCTCAGGCTCCCGAAGTGCTAGGATTACAGGCATGCACCACCTCGCCCAGCCATTCTGCCCTTTCTTCATGTCAAAAAATCAAAGACCTTTGTAAACGGGCTGTCAGAACTTCTGGTCAGCATGTGATAACTGGTGTAGCTGACAGAATTCCGGCCAAAAGCAGACAGACTTGATATCTTGATTAACGAGGCAGCCTTATCACCACACATATTCCATTTCCGTCAGCCTTTTCCAGCGTTGACAATGACTGGGTGGGGAGCCCTGTGGCAGGGCCAGGCCTGGTTCTGATTTTGCCTCTGCGGCCTAGAGCTGTGCAGCCCCGGCGAACCTCAGTTTCCTCCTTTGTAAAATGGAGATAGCTCCCCCTCCAGGCTGGGCTTAAGGATCAAGATGGTATAATCTGCACTGTCCAATATGGTAGCTGCTAGCCACACGTGACTATTTAATGCAAAATTTATTAAAATAAAATTTAAGTTTTAATTCAGTTTTTGTTCCTTTTTTTTTTTCTTTTGAGACAGAGTCTCGCACTGTCGCCCGGGCTGGAGTGCAATGCCTCAATCTCTGCTCACTGCAACCTCCACCTCCTGGGTTCACGCGATTCTCATGTCTCAGCCTCCCGAGTAGCTGGGATTACAGGCGCACACCACCACAGCTGACTGATTTTTTTGTATTTTTAGTAGAGACTGGGTTTCACTATGTTGGCCAGACTGGTCCTCAGCTCCTGACCTTATGATCCGCCCACCTTGGCCTCCCAAAGTGCTGGGATTACAGGTGTGAACCGCCACGCCTGGACATTTTTGTTTGTTTGAGAGAGTCTTGCTCTGTCGCCCAGGCTGGAGTGCAATGGTGTTATCTCAGCTCACTGCAACCTCCGCCTCTCGTGTTCAATCGATTCTCCTGCCTTAGCCTCCGTAGTAGCTGGGTTACAGGTGCACACCACCTTGCCGGGCTAATTTTTTTATTTTTACTATAGAGACAGGGTTTCACCATGTTGGCCAGGCTGGTCTTGAACTCCTGACCTCATGCAATCCTCCCACTTTGGCCTCTCAAAGTGCTGGGATTACAGACATAAGCCACCACAACCAGTAAAAAAATTCTGTTTCTTGATGGCACTAGCCACATATGAAGTGCTCGGTAGCTATCTTACCGGATGAGTGCAAGTACGGAACATTTCCATTGCACCAGAAAATTGTCGGAAGCGCTGTGTGTGTTAAGTGCTGGGTTTTGCTGGAAGGAGTTGCTGTTGTCTGCTAGTTCTCTGTCCCATGTGGGAACCGTTCCAACTCTCAGTGGTTCTTCTTGCTGCCCCTCTCGATGCTGGGCCCTTCCTGCTTTCTTTTTGGCAGCCTGTCACTCTCTCTCTGCCTGACAACACCCATAATGTTAAAAGTCCATGACTTGCTTCGTGCAGCTCCTCTGCCCCTGTTATTTTCCCACCTGCTCCCTACAGCCTGTCTGCATATCTGCCCTTTCAGCTGCTGGCATCTGGCATCTCCATGTCCAGGCTCCGAGATTCCCACTACCCGTTCCCAGTGGGAGAGGGGGAGGAGGCCGCCCCTGGCAGTCCCTAGTCCCCAGCTCCCAGCAGAGGTGCCGGCTGCCTGGGCCCCTTAGCATGCCAGAGATGATGGTTTGTTGTGACGGGGGCAGTGGGCAGCCTGCCCGCTCTAACGCGCCCGTATCTGGACACGAAGCATGCTGTTTGCACTTGGCTGGGCCTCGGGATCTGGCCGGGTGCCTGGGAGGGCTGGCCTGCATTGGCACCCCTGGTAACAAAGGCCAATCATGGACCCTCTGCCCAGTCAGGAATACAAGGAGCCGGTCCCGGGCTGGGCCCTGGGGGTGAGGGGCATGTCTCACACCTGGAACCAGAGTGCAGGACGGAGGCCCTGGCTGTGGCTGGGCTCTGGGTGCTGAGTGGGGACAAGGCCCAGGCAGGCATAGGCAGGATGTGAGCTGTTGGGGACCAGGCAGGTGGTTGTCCTGGGTGGTTCAGGTGGGCGGGGTCTGCACCTGGCATTCACACCTGTCCGGGGAGGAGCTCTGGCCTGGGATGCCACAGAAGCCCAAGGTCACCTCCCGGCACCACACTGTCCCCTCCCTTTTCTTTTGGACTCATCACCTGTGAAGTAGATGGAACAGGCATCTCTTGCCCATGAGTGACAAGGACACCGAGACCCTGCAAAGAGATGCAGCTGGTCTGAGATCACATGGCCGGTGTGGAACAATCAGAGCTCAGACTCAGACACCTGCGCTTTTCTCCCATTCTGCCCCTCACCATGGGAGCTCTGGGGAGAGTCGTCCCTGGACACCTGGCTACGGAGGGTCAGGTCCTGGCGCTGCCAGGTTCACCTCCAGTGATAGAGACAATTACACCCAGCTCTCAGGGCAGCCATGGGGGTTAGCTAACTGGCCTCCTGGCTGTTTCCAAAACATTCTGAGGATCCTCCTGCCTCTGGGGTCTGTCTGTCTGTCTTTATTAATTGATTGATTGATTGAGACAGAGTCTCGCTCTGTCACCCAGGCTGGAGTATGGTGGCAGGATTTCGGCTCCCTGTAATGTCTTCCTCCCAGGTTCAAGTGATTCTCCTGCCTCAGCCTCCCGGGTAGCTGGGACTACAGACATGCCATGATGCCTGGCTAATTTTTGTACTTTTAGTAGAGATGGGGTTTCATCATGTTGGCCAGAATGGTCTCAATCTCGACTTTGTGATCTGACCTCCTTCTCCTCCCAAGGTGCTAGGATTACAGGCGTGAGCCACCGCCTTCGCCCCCTCTGGGGTCTTTATAGGTGCTGCTCCTGGTGGCTGGGTGCTCTTCCTGTAAGCATGCACTTGGCTTACTCAGCGTCACTCTCCCTTCCCCAGGGAAATAGCAACCCTGAACAGGCCACTTCCCATCCCCTCTCCCTGCTGTATTTTCTGTTCACCATTTGTCATCTGTATTTGCGGTATTAATTTATGGTCCATCTTGCTCCAACAGAAAATCAGCCCCATCAGGGCAGAGAACCTTGTGTGGCTCATAGTACCTGCTTCTATAATGATTACTGTTTTTTTCCCTTCTCTTTCTAATACTTCCCAATACCTAATAGCCAGTGTTTACTGGGCCCCTCTCTACACACCAGGTCCTGGGCTAAATGACTCACAGCTTAGAGCCATGAGTTTCACAGGTTCCCCGTCACAGGCTGCTGCTGTCACTTGAGTGTTAGAGCTGAGGGCGGGAGGCGCTGCCGTGCCCTGCCCAGAGCCGCCCAGCTGGCAAGCGGCAGAGCCAGGCCTCCGGCCCCGTAAGTCCCACCCCAAACTCACACCGTTCTGCCTCCTGTGCTGCGTCATTGAGATCAGAGCCTTCACCCAAACTGGGGACTCAATCTGTGTATGATGGGATTGGATGGATCCGATTTGGGGGTAGCGCTCAATCTTTTGGGGCTCCCTGTCCAGCCTTCTTCTTTTCTGGGATTGGTCAGTTACATCCAGGCCCACTGCCCCAGAATGACAGGTACCTTTGGCTGGGGGGACCCAGCAGCCAACTTGAGGCCCTGGTTGGGGCAGGAAGCAGAGAGTGGGTCCAGGTTTCTGGCTGTCCCGGGGCTGTCTGGGGGCAGGTGGACAGGATGTTCCCTGGGGCAGCAGACATTCCTGGTCGGAGGTGACAGGCAGTGGGGAGATTTACCATTTCCGGTAACCCGAGTCCCCGGGATGTTGCATTCTCCCTGCCAAGGACACGCACCCCTCGCTTGCCAGCCCTTCCTGCCATTTCCTAGGCTGGGCCTGCCTGACTGGGGCTCGAGGACAGGCTGGAGGGACCAGCTCTGGGTGCCGGAGGTTGAGACTGAGGGCTCCGGCCCTGATTAGCATCCCCCAAAGACCTGGCCCATTGCCACCTTCCCAGAGGCCTCATCTGTGTGGCCCCTTATCCTGGCCTTTGAGAATCCTTGCCCCAAGGACAGGAGGAGGTGGCTTCATGAAAGGTAAATGACCCTGTGTTAGGAACCAGGAGGCTGGGTCCTGGATCTGGCTCTGCCATTGAGTTGCTGGGAGGCTCCTCCCCTCTCTTCTCACAGCTGCCCTAACTTCACCGGATGCCCAGCACGGTTCTTAACACTCTGCATACATAATCCAGCTTTTTTGGTGACGGAATCTTGCTCTGTCACTCAGGCTGGAGTGCCGTGGTGCTATCTTGGCTCACTGCAACCTCTGCCTCCCAGGTTCAAGCGATTCTCCTGCCTCAGCCTCTCAAGTAGCTGGGACCATAGGCACCTGCCACGATGCCCAGCTAATTTTTATATTTTTAGCGGAGATGAGGTTTCACTGTGTTGGCCAGGCTGGTATCAAACTCCTGATCTTAAGTGACCCACCTGCCTCGGCCTCCCAGAGTGCTGGGGTTACAGACACGAGCCACTGCTCCCAGCCATAATTATTAATCCAACATTATAGGGGTGTCGGAGGCATGAAAATGAGGCTCAAAGTGATAGTCTCTGAGCAGCCAGAATTGTCAGAGACGGGAGTGAACCCAGGCCCTCCAAATCTGGTTGGTTCCCCACAACATGCTCACTTCCCTTCTCTGGGACTTGGTTTCCCCATCTGATAAGTGAGGTGTTGGGCTAGGTGATCCCTCCCAGCTCTGACAGTACAGGATCCAGGAATGCACTGGAACCTTTTGCAGGCAGGTCTCTCTTAAGTCTCATTCTCCCGGGGAGTCTTGGGAGCGCTCGCACTTGGCGTGTGAGCTCTTGGGTGATAGGGCTGGGAGAGAAGGAAGAAGTGGCACCTATGCCTCATGAGGGCCAGACACTAGCACTCAGGTTGTCCTGTTGAATTCTCACAGCAGCCTTGGGAGGGGGTCATTTTTATTCCCATTTTACAGATGAAGAAACAGAGGCACAGAGAGGTCAAGTGATTTGCCCAGGGCCACACAGCTAGGAAGTTGCCAGGCTAACGTGTCCAGTCAGCAGTTAACAGTGGTATGGGGCTGGGCGTGGTGGCTCACGCCTGTAATTCCACCACTTTGGGAGGCCAAGGCGGGTGGATCACAAGGTCAGAAGTTCGAGACCAGCCTGGCCAACATGGTGAAACCCTATCTCTGCTTAAAATACAAAAAAATTAGCCGGGCGTGGTGGTATTCGCCTGCAATCCCAGCTACTAAGGAGGCTGAGGCAGAAGAATTGCTTGAACCTGGGAGGCAGAGGTTGCAGTGAGTTGAGATCATGCCATTGCACTCCAGCCTGGGCGACAGAGCAACACTCCATCTCAAAA
>NW_016107330.1:12099837-12127305 GCF_001604975.1 Cebus imitator | reverse complement strand
CATCTCAAAAAAAAAAAAAAAAGGTGGTATGGGTGGCATGTGGCCAACATGCATTTCTTGGAATAGCTTTGATTTATTAATAAAATATGATAAATATAGTAGTCATTCCAAAAAGCTATTAACGCGTCTCAGAGATTTGAAGGCCTCAGCATCCAAACTACACTTCCCAGGCTGCCTCTGACACTTATAAGTAGCCCAGAAATCCTTTGTTCAGTGGTTTCTTGATTTCTGCTTTCGAAAATATGGTCAGTTGTAATTATGAGTATGTGAGAGTTCAGAGGAGAGAGAGCTGCGTGGGCTGGGGCCGGCTGGAAAGGCTTGGCACCGAACTAGGAGTGGAGCCGGGCTGGCCAGCAGCTGAGGGGGCTGAGATGGGCTGGGGTGGGCCAGGCTCACAGCCTCCAGGGAGGCTTCCTGAAGGGCCTGCGATGGGGCTGTGCCCCAAGAAAACTGCCAGCCTCTTCAGGACCACCTCCTCCCTCCTGGCCCTGGCCATGCACCTCCCCACAGGGGCCCTGGGACAGGCCAGGCTCCAGTTAAGGCATGTTCAGCCCCCAGACCTTTGCTCCGGCCTCTCCACCCAGGCAGGCTTCCCAGGGAACTGGGCAAAGGGCTGCACGATGGGACAGCCGGCCAGGCACCCTAAGGCTTGAGCGGTTAACAGCATGAGGACTGAGATGACCCCAGCCAGCCCTCCCACCCCCTCCACACCCCCACTCCCTGCCTGCTCTGGGGCCCCTTGGCCCTGAGGCCTCAGCAGCTGTCAGCAGGGAAGGGTGACAGAGGAGGGCCAGAGGTGACTTCCCAGCCTGTCCCTTCTCCCCCTGCTTGGGCCAGGCCCAGAGCTCTCCCCAGCTGTTGTCAGCAGCTGCGGAGCTTTGTTCTAGAGCCAGCTCTGGGTGCCCCCCTCCTCCCAGCACATCTTCCCACCATCCTTCACAGCTGCTGCCCCTGGGGAGGGGGCGGGGCGAATGTGGGAGACAGAGTCACATCCTTTGGTTCCTTTGATCCTAACAATGACCTGAAGAATAGGAATTCAAGCCCATGTTTTTGTGGAAGAGAAAGCTGATTCAGAGAGGCCAAGCAACTTGCTTGAAGTCACACAGCTGACTTTAGGCTCCCAACTCCCAGCGGTCTCCGACAGCCTTTCTTCAAAGTTCATTTGCACAGGATGGGGGCGGGGGCTTCAGGGCTCCTGGGCGTGACTCCCAGCTTGGCCATTTAGCACCTCAGGCAAGCTACTTAACCACCTGGACTGGAACTCCCATTTTCTTGCTTGTGAAATAAGATAATGGTACCCACCTCTTGGGATTATTGAGCAAATTAAATGAGATAATTAACGTCAAGTACTTTGCTTAAGGCTTGATGTGTTCTTAGTGCTCAAGCTGAGAACTGGCAGCATTACCATCGAGGGTATTAGCCACCTGTGTGCCCGGCATTCTGGGCGATTCTATAGGGGCTACAGACACATTCCAGAAATATTTGTATCTGTCAGTAAATATTCATTTGGCATGTGCTACGTGCCAGGTGCTAGAAAAAGAGCAGAGACAAAACAGACGCAATTCTTATTCCTGCTTACACTCTGCTTCACAAGGTGGCTGGAGAGACATGACTTCATCCTCACCATGGAAGCCTCGAGTGCCCTCACACACTGGGATTCACATCCACATTTTGCAGATGGGAAAACTGGGACCCAGAGGTCAGTGGCAGAGTTGGGCCAGGACCTAGCTTTTCTGAGGGTCTCAGGCAGTGCTACTCAGCACAGGATGCAGCCCTGTGGGCTTCCCGGAGGAGGCAGCCCTGTGGGCTTTCTGGAGGAGGCAGCCCTGTGGGCTTCCTGGAGGAGGCATTTTGTACTGAATCTTACAGGGCCTCAGGGCCTGGCGAGAGAGGTGGGGAATAGTACAGGATGCAGCCACCACAGTCTGGGCAGGAACAATTTCAGGAAGGTCTTATGGAGGGCAAGGCCTTTTGTTCCCCAGGGAGGAGGCCCTGCCAGAGCTTTAAATACGCCGTGCAGCCCAGAATAGCCCCCATTGTCTTGGTCTGCAGCTGGGGGACCCAGGGAGGAACCAGCACCGCCGTGGAGGATCCTGAGGGGGCTGATTCTGGCAGATTCTGGAGGTGGGGCGGGGAGGTCTTCAGGCACTTCCCTATATGGTGCGGTGGCACTTCTGCGGAAGGCTTTTCCAGTTTGGCCCCGGCAGGAAGGCCTGCCTTGTGGGAAGGGTGGAGCAGCAGCTCGAGTTCTGCGTGAGCAACGTGTGGCTGAGGGGGGAGCCTGGTGGGTGGGGACTCCCAGGGACGGCAGTGTGTCCGACTGAAGGTGCCCCTTTGTGCACCAGGGGGAATGTGTGCATTGGCTCACTGGGCCCTCCTGCAGGTGGGCCTAGCCCAGGCCCTTGCCCAGGGCCTCCTGGCACCCTCTCCTGCTGTAGCTATTTTGGGCACTGGCTGTGTTCAGGCTTGGGGAGTGATGGGTAATCCTGCCCAGACCAAGGCTGCTGGGGCGAGGTTGGTGGGTACTGCCTGGACTGCCGTTCCAGCTCCCTGAATCTTTGATAACTATAGTTTCTGCCCCTGGCTTCAGCTTCAAAGGGTCATGTCCGCAGACTCTGAGGGGATGCCAGCCCCACTGATGAGGCAGAGAAAGGTGCCAGACAAGCCTTGTCCCTTGGGACATTCCCTACTCTCAGTTCTCAGCATCAGGACTAGGTCTTTTCTTTTCTTTTCTTTTCTTTTCTGTTTTTTTTTAAGACAGAGTCTCACTCTGTCACCCAGGCTGGAGTGCAGTGGCACGATCTCAGCTCACTGCAACCTCTGCCTCCCAGGGTCAAGCAATTTTCCTGCCTCAGCCTCCTGAGTAGCTGGGACTACAGGCATGTGCTACCACACCCGGCTAATTTTTTATTTTTTAGTGGAGACGGGGTTTCACCGTATTGGCCAGGCTGGTCTCAAACTCCTGACCTCAGGTGATCTGCCCGCCTCGGCTTCCCAAAGTGCTGGGATTATAGCCTAGTCATGCTTTTTCTAAGCAACTGGTTTGCTTTTATGTTATGGGACATGGAATCTAGGGACTGGTCAGGTTTCCTTCTTCCCATTGGCAGCTGGAAAGCTCAGGGCCACGTGAGTTGTCCCTTTCCTAGATCTCTGGGATTCAGCGTGTGCTCTCTGTCTACTTTCCTCACCCCAGGCTCCAGCTGCCTGCCCTACCTGAGTTTTTCTTACACATCTTTAGTTAATTTTCTCTTGGCTATTATGCGTGCATCTTTGTAAACTGTCCAGAGCCTTTTTGGAACAGGGCAAGTGGGGACGTATAAATGAATGATGAGGATGATGGTGACGATGACCCTTTGCTGGGCAGGTCTCTGCAGCCTGCCTCCTTCTGGCTTTGTCCTGACTTTGTTTTTGTTTTCGTTTCTTTGAGATGGAGTTTCACTCTGTTGCCCAGGTTGGAGTGCGGTGACACCATCTTGGCTCACTGCAACCGCCACCTCCCAGGTTCAAGGGATTCTCCTGCCTCAGCCTCCTGAGTAGCTAGGATAACAGGCATGTGCCACCATGCCCAGCTAATTTTTGTATTTTTTAGTAGAGACAGGGTTTTGCCAGGTTGGCCAGGTTGGTCTCGAACTCCTGACTTCAGGTGATCCACCAGCCTCAGCCTCTCAAAGTTCTGGGATTACAGATGTGAGCCACCACGCCCAGCCTGTCTTGACTTGGAAATCCTCTCCCTTAGCCCTGTTCCCTTTGCAGGCAGGACACAGCCTAGAATTTCAGAATCCTGATGTTTTACAGTGTCAGGGCTCTAAAATATCAAAGCCAGAGGAAGCTTTGGGATCATTAAAGTTGATGTTTTTCAAACTCGTTAAGCAGTGAAACCCTTACTTTATCAAAATAATGGTGATACTCACAGCAAACACTTACAGAGCATTCACCATGTGCAGTGTCATTTGTGGCAGTTTATATTTATATTTATTTATTTATTTATTTATTTTATTTTATTTTTTTTTTTTTTGAGACGGAGTTTCACTCATGTTACCCAGGCTGGAGTGCAATGGCGCGATCTCGGCTCACCGCAACCTCCGCCTCCTGGGTTCAGGCAATTCTCCTGCCTCAGCCTCCTGAGTAGCTGGGATTACAGGCACGCACCACCATGCCCAGCTAATTTTTTGTATTTTTAGTAGAGACGGGGTTTCACCATGTTGACCAGGATGGTCTCGATCTCTTGACCTCATGATCCACCCGCCTCGGCCTCCCAAAGTGCTGGGATTACAGGCTTGAGCCACCGCGCCCGGCCTATATTTATATTTAATCTTCACAACAACCCTGTGAGATAGATACTATTCCTATGAATGATTGTGCCTATTTTACAGATGAGGAAACGGAGGCACAGAGAGGGGAAATGACTTGCCCATGGCCTCACAGCTAACCAAGGGCTGAACCAGTTGTATTATGTAGAAGGTGAGAATTTTATACAAAGGAAAGAGGTGGCTTTGTGGCTGGGCCCAGTGGCTCATGCCTGTAATCCCAGCACTTTAGGAGGCCAAGGCAGTTCCATGAGGCCAAGGTCCATGAGACCAGGAGTTCGAGACCAGCCTGGGCAACATAGAGAGACCCCGTCTCTACAAAAAAATAAAAATATTAGCCAGGTGTGGTGATGTATGCCTATACTCCCAGCTACTTGGAAGGCTGAAGCAGGAGGATATCTTGAATCCAAGAGGTCGAGCCACTGCCCTCTGGTTTGGGCAACAGAGCAGAACTTTGTGTTTAAAAAAAAAATTGGATGTATTTTGATTAAAGTGAGTGTTTGGGAAGGGGCCCAAATTCTAATGGTGCCCCCTTCCACCTCACTCTTGTCCAGAGTGGCCCTGAGTCTGCTGAGCGTGGACTGGAGCTCCATGACCTGGAACTGCCTCATCATTGGACGGAGGGGAGTCTGAAGCCCAGAGAAGGGAAGGGACTCGCCCAAGAGGTCAGAGCTGTCAGGGAGCCCTGTTCTCAGTCGCTGTCCTGAAGAGCACCAGCACTGTCACCTGCATGGCCCCGGCCCCCCTCACCTGCATGGCCCCGGCCCCCCTCACCTGCATGGCCCTGGCCCTGAGAGTGAGTCCCTACCCGGGCCTCAACTCTCTTTCTCTCTGAGGCACAGATACCTGCAGACTTTCTGGAGGATCCTAGCGGACCAGGAATGACTGGGTGCTGGGCCACCTTCTGCTTCCCCTCTGACAGGACTCCCCTCCCTGAGAGAGCAGGCCGATGGCGGCGGGGAAGGGTCAGGTTATGTCTGGGTTTTTCAGGTGACAGGTGACAGTCACCCTGAGGAGAGGCAGGCTGCCAACTAGCCTGCCAACCAGCCTGCTTGTCTTTCCGCAGGGCCTTGCGGCTTTTCTTGTCTTCAAGGGCCTCCTTCGCAAAGCCCCTGGGTGTTGGGGACCTGTCTTACATCTAGACTCTGACTTAAGGCTGGCTGAGGGACAGGTAGGATGGTCGGGATGGTGTTCCCAAAGTGTGTTCTGTGGAACCCTAGTCTAGTGAGCTTTGCATCAGTAAAGCGTTCCAGGTTAAACGACTTTGGGAAACACTAAATAGTTGCACGTGACCGCCCCCAATCCTCCCCCACGTCATTCCCCCCAGGCCCATCTTGTTGCTTGAGACATTTAGGACTCAGGGAGGCAGCTCAGCTTCGTGTAACCAGCCTTTCCCAGATGTGTTTGTCTCCCCCACGCCTCGTCCCGTGCCAGAGTCACTGCGTCCAGGAAAGGACAATAACATGAAGAAAGCAGACACGGGCACTTCAGCAGGCAGCCTCCTTGCTCCGATTTCCAGCTTGGCTGTCCACGGGCTGTCTCAGCCATGGGCCTGGCCCTGCCACCCCTTCCATACAGCAGATGAGGAAGGCCCTGGCAGGGGTCAGGGGGAGCAGACCTCCTTGGCCACAGCTGCCGAGATGCCGTTCCAACCTGTTTTTTCCTGTTGCTGATGCCCTCGGGAGTGAGCGCTGAGTGGAGTCGCCGAGGCCTGGCTGCCTGGCTGTGTTGCGCAATGCTTTGGAGACAGAGCTCTGGCCCCCGCTCGCCTCCGAGGCCCCCACACACACCCACCCGGGGGGCTCCTCCGTGACCACGGCAGCCTGCCGTCTCCCCGGAGATGGGCTTCCCAGCAGGAAAGCCCCAGGGATCATCGGGACCGGGAGGTACAGACTTCCTTCCAGTGTGGAGCCAGGGGTCTTAGGTTCAAGTATTGGTTTTTCCAACTCTGTGGCTATGGGAACGTCAGCTCTCTGAGCTTCAGCCTCCTCACTTATAAAACCCATTAGCTAATTAATTGTTTTTAGAGAGGGTGTCACTTTGTGGTCCAGATTGGAGTACAGTGGTGTAGTCATAGCTCACTGCAGCTTCGAATTCCCAGACTCCAGCAATCCTCCTGCCTCAGCCTCCTGAGTAGCTGGGACAACAGGTGTGCATCACCACAGCTGTTTGATTTTGATTTTCGTAGAGACAGGGTCTTACCATGTGTCCAGGCTGGTCGTGAACGCCTGTCCTCAAGTAATCCTCCTGCCTCAGTTTTCATTCATCAATTCAACAATTTGGTTTTTGATTTTTGGTTTTTGTTTTGTTTTGTTTTGTTTTTTGAGATAGACTCTTGCTCTGTCATCCAGGCTAGAGTGCAATGGCGTGATCTCGGTGCAACCTCCAAGTGCAACCTCCACCTCCTGGGTTCAAGTGATTCTCCTGCCTCAGTCTCCCAAGTAGCTGGGATTATAGGTGCCCGCCATTGCAGCAGGCTAATTTTTGTATTTTTAGCAGCGACAGGGTTTCACCAGGTTGGCCAGGCTGATCTCGAACTCCTGACCTCAGGTGATCCACCCGCCTTGGCCTCCCAAAGTGCTTGGATTAAAGACGTGAGTCACCGACTGTGCCCAGCTGAAAGGTGACATTTTAGCAAAAACTGGAAGAAGAGGAGTGAATGATGGAGTGTGTGGGGACAGTGTCCCAGGCAGAGGGCTTGGTGCACTTGAGGATTATGGAGGGATGCATGTGGCTATTTTAGAGGGCAGGGAGTCGGGGAGAACAGTAGCAAATGAGGTTGGAGCGGGACGCGCACGTGTGGTGGGTGTGTGTGCAGGCAGATTACATAGAACCTGGCTGGCCGTGATAAGGGCTTTTCCTCTCACCCTTTGGTGAGTCAGGAGTCGTGGGAAGGCCTAAGCGGGCAGGTTTAGGAAGTGGCCGTGGTTGTTGGTGGAGTTTCATGGCAACATAACTTTGTGGAACATTCCGCCCACCCTTCCATAGCCCTGGCACTGTGCAAGGGGCATCATTCATGAAATCTGTGGGCAGTGACCCAGCAGGGTATGGGAAGGCCCGACCAGGTTGCTGTGCCCTTGAAGCCCCACAGACATGCCAGGGCTGCAGGGCAGCTGGGAGCTGGAGAACCTGAGAGCCAAGCCAGGTTGTGTGCAGGAGGCCGGCATGTGAACGCTGCAGGCGTTGCCAGCAGCCACGGTGCCTGGCGGATAGTGTTCAACCCTCAGGGACCTTCTTGCTGGGCGGCCCAGCCCAGAAGCTGCTCCTGCTTGGGCCACCCCCACCGCCTTGGCCATACCTGGCACACGGGTAGGGCAGGGGCATTTCCCAGTGGCTTCCTGCTTTCCTGTAAGTTGGCAGACAACTCCTTCAGCCACCAGGGTCACCCAATCTTGGGGTGTCTGTGGGGGACGGAGAAGAGTGCAAGGACTCTGGGTGGAACAGTGGAAACTTGATCTCTGTGACAGCACAACTGAGGGGCGGCGCTTTTAAGTGGAAAAGCCCACTCACGCCGCCCTTTCACTCCTCTGCCACTCACACGCTGCGCCAGGCTTCTTCCCACCCTGCGAACTTGCCCTGCCCTCTCCAGCCCTGGTCTCAGCATGTGCCCTCCCCTCCGCCTGGTCCACACTCTTCCCCTCCTTAGGGTTTCACCGTGAGACCAGCCTGGCCAACATGGTGAAACCCTATCTCTACTAAAAATACAAAAATTAGCCTGGTGTGATGGTGGGCACCTATACTCCCAGCTACTTGGGAGCCTGAGGCAGGAGAATCACTTGAACCCAGGAGGCGGAGGTTGTACTGGGCCGAGATCATGCCATTGCACTCTAGTCTGGGTGACAGAGGGAGACTGTCTCCTCCACTTTACTTAGGCGAAGTCATCTCTCAGGCCCAGCTGAGTTAGCATTTCTTCTGGGAACCATCCCCAGCCTCCCAGCCACCTCCCTAAGTGAGGGGACCCTCCCCGGGCTCCGCCGGCCCCCATCCCTCCTCTTCAGCATTCTCCTCGCACGGCATTGTCAGCACGTGTTTCCGTGGAGTTCTGTGCCTGTCCATTTCACATTTTGTCCCCCTGGCCCAGCACATAGTACATACCCAGTAAGTAGAGGTTGAAGTGACTTGAACCAAGTGGGACAACCGGATGAGGAAGCTGAGGCCACCCAGCTAGAATGTGGCCCGGGTGGCCCGGACTTGGGGGTGTCTGACAGCACAGCTGGCTCTGCCCCACTGACTAGAAGTCAAGTGCTCTCACCAGTCCCTGCCTGGTCAGTGGCAGACCAGGCTGTGTGCCCACCCTAGCTAAGTCATAGATGCCTCCAAGGCAAAGACCACATGGGACCCGCCTGGAGAAGGGCAAGGCAGATTCAGAGCTTGGGACTGTGCCTCTCAGAGAGGCCACCACCTCATTCCACGTGCCTCTCCCGGTAGCCCCAGGAAGGGGGCAAAGCAGGGACCTTTTTTTGCTCCCATTTTATTTTTATTTTATTTATTTATTTATTTATTTGTTTATTTTTGGAGACGGAGTTTCGCTCTTGTTACCCAGGCTGGAGTGCAATGGTGCGATCTCGACTCACCGCCACCTCCGCCTCCTGGGTTCAAGCAATTCTCCTGCCTCAGCCTCCTGAGTAGTTGGGATTACAGGCACGCGCCACCATGCCCAGCTAATTTTTTTTTGTAGTTTTAGTAGAGACGGGGTTTCACCATGTTGACCAGGATGGTCTCGATCTCTTGACCTCATGATCCACCCGCCTCGGCCTCCCAAAGTGCTGGGATTACAGGCTTGAGCCACCGCGCCCAGCCTTATTTATTTATTTTTGAGATGGAGTTTCCCTCTTGTTGCCCAGGCTGGAGTGCAGTGGTGCAGTCTTGGCTCGCTGCAACCTCTGCCTCCTGGATTCAAGCGATTCTCCTGCCTCAGCCTCCTGAGTAGCTGGGATTACAGGCACGCGCCACCACACCCAGCTAAGTTTTGTATTTTAGTAGAGATGGAGTTTCACCACGTTGGCCAGGCTGGTCTTGAGCTCCTGGCCTCAGGTGATCTGCCCACCTCGGCCTCCCAGAGTGCTGGGATTACAGGCATGAGTCACCATGCCCAGCCTTTTGCTCCCATTTTATAACAGAGAGAACTAAGTCTGGGAAGGATTGTTATGTTAGGACAGAGGCCATCTTAGAATGGATTTCAGGGCTCCCCTGACCTAGTCCCCTCCTTCCCTTGGGATGAAGTGTTACCGTCTCTGTTGCATTAATGGGAACTGAGGAGTAGAGGTGAATTCTGGCACTTTCCAGCTGTGTAATCTTGGGCAAGCCTCCTTCTGAAGTTTGCCTTCTTCTGTCAGGTGGGTTAATTTCCACCTCAGGGCTGCTGGGCACATTCATTCATTTGGTTTGTCTGTGAGTTGGCAGATTGATTAATACCTACTGCGTGTTTTCTGTTGTGGAGCTGAGCAATGCTCAAGACAGATCAGTCATTGCTTTCTGCATGTTGTTGTTCTCATGGACTGAGATGGTGGGTGTGGACGCCCCGTGCATACAGTAGGGACTCACTAAAGTTAGCTAAAAGGTGAAGGAGGCAGAGGCTTGTCCAAGCCGACATGGTGAGGATGGGGCTGAGCTGGGACTAGAAACTCCAGACCCCAGCTTCCCACTCTCTGGGCCTCTGCTGAAGGCCCTGACCTGCCCCAGCCCTCCCGAAAGGCCCTGGATGGAATGCAGCTTTTCCAGGTTGCCGCCCTTGATATGAGCATACAGAGGGCAGGGGTCAGAGGTCAGAAACAGGGCCCTGCTGGCAGCCGTGCCTTTAGGCTGGCAGAATACAGGAGCATGAACCCAGCAGAGGGGAATTCTGGTTTCAGACTCTGTTCCCATTGCCTTTGCTGTGTGACGTAGGGCAGGTAACTGCACCTCTCTGAGCTTGTTTCCTTATCTATCAAATGAGGGTGCCACCAGTGTCTCCCTCGTGCGGTTGTGGTGGACCTGAGTGGCGTAAGCCTTGTGAAGACCTTAGCTCAGCCCCTGGCACGAAGAAGCCCTGGATGTGTGTTGGCCCCTCTCCTTGTTTGGGGGGGCCCATATTCCTCCTGGCTGACTGGCTGGCAAAGTTCCTGACACCTTGGGGGCCCCCGTGTGAGAAGCTGGCAGGCCTCCCGAGTGGCACGGGCAACACAAGCATGCCAGAGGAGGCGGTGGCCACCTCCCTTCCGGCTCGGCGCCCCTCTCAGACTGCCAGGGGATTAAAGGCCTTTTGGCCTTTGTGTCAGCTCGCCCGCCCCTGGCAGTTTGTACAACAAAGTGCTGCCCCGACAGATTCCTTCCCCTGTGCCGTCTGTCGCCCGTGGGCAGGGCAATGGGTGGCCTGGGGGTGGGGCAGGGAACCTTGATCCTGTATCTGGGGCGTGGGTTGTAGCCCAGTATGGGAAGCACTTGTTTTGGGGTTACCTGGGAGCCTGCATCCTGGCAGCGGGGGACGGTGACCTTGTCAGGGTTCATGTCCCTCCCCAGAAATTTTGGGGCCAAGGATCACATTGTGTGCTGGTTCCTTGGCAGTGGGCAGAGGAAGGGTCACTGAGGCAGAACCTGTGCATGATTGTGTCGTGGAAGCAGGTGGGCAGGCAGGGGCTCTTTTGTTCCCCCGCCCCCTCGCTGTCTTTGGATTTTGATGGCGTGAGCTCACTCCAACCCCACATGCCTGGAGCCTGGCCCTGGGCAGCTGTAGCCACCCTGGGGACATGCGGTGCTCAGACCTTCCTGCCTGGCTGCTGGGGCGGTGGGGGGCTCAGTCCCAGGCCTGGGCTACAAGGAGGGTGGGTGGGCTGGCTGCCAAAGGCATGTGAAGAATGTCTCTGGAGAAGCCCAAAGCCCTTGGTTGGTCCCAGAGTCAGCCCCGGAGCAAGCAGACAACTTTGAGCCATGGGACCCAACTCTGTTGCCCACCCCTTGCTAGGGCCCCGCCCACTCAGCCGGACTCCTCCCTTCATCCCGGATCTGGAGGTGACCCCAGGCCTGAGCCCACACCTCATACTCCCCATGTATCACCCCTCAACCACACCTTCCCCTCACCCTACGCTGCACTCCCTACATGGTACTAATCCTAATGCTCATTAAGCACTTACTGTATAAGTAATTCTCGTGCTTATTAAACACTTATTGTATAAGTAAGCACCGGGGTAAGTGCCTTACCTGCTTGATCCCATTTACCCAGATGACCCTCTCAGAGCCTCAGTTTCTTCATCCAGAAAATGGAAATAATAACACAAGCTCACAGTTCCTTGACTGAAAGCCTCAGAGTCAGATGTGTTTTGGAATTCAGAAGTTTTCAAGTTTGAGGAAGGTGATATAGAACATGTACCTAGCTGGGATGTGACAGCCCCAGTGGAGTCTGGGTCACATCCCATGATCAAACAACAGTAATGTTGCGGCAGAGAAACGCAGGACCCTTCCCGCTAAGTGGAGTGAATGCACTGTGAACAGCTTCATGTCAGTTCAGGTCAGGACTTGGCATCAAATTACCTTGCTATAAACTTTTTTTTTTTTGACAAGAGTCTTGCCCGGTGGCCCAGGCTGGACTGCAGTAGTACGATCTCGGTTCACTGCAACCTCCACCTCCTGGGTTCAAGCAATTCTCCTGCCTCAGCCTCCTGAGTAGTTGGGACTTCAGGCATGCACCATCATGCCCGGCTAAGTTCTGTATTTTTAGTAGAGACGGGGTTTCACTGTGTTGGCCAGACTGGTCTCAAACTCCTGGCCTCAAGTGATCCGCCCACCTTGGCCTCCCAAAGTGCTGGGATTGCAGGTGAGAGCCACCGCTCCCAGCCTTATAAACAAGTTTACAAAAAACATGTTTGGCTTTCAGTGCTCTTTGGAATCCTCTCATTGCAGATGGGGAGTGTCGTCCCCAGAGTTCCAGCCCTCCCTGCAGTTTCTGTGAGGATTGGTTGAGACAGTTCCTACAGTGTGACGCAGTGCCTGGCATGGAAAAAGCCTTAGTGGCATTTGACTGTCATTGTCATCTCTTAACCGGGCTGCCATCTGCATCTTTTCTTTTAGCAGCCCCGAAACTCTCGTCTATGCACATAACCTTTAAAAAGTCCACTGAGGCTGGGTGCAGTGGCTCATACCTGTAATCCCAGCACTTTGGGAGGCCAAGGTGAGTAGATCATGAGGTCAGTAGTTCAAGACTAGCCTGGCCAACATGCTGAAACCCCGTCTCTACTCAAAATACAAAAATTTGCCTGACGTGGTTGTGGGTGTCTGTAGTCCCAGCTACTCAGGAGGCTTCGGTGGCGGAATGGCTTGAACCCAGGAGGCAGAGGTTGCAGTGAGCCGAGATCGCACCACCGCACTCTAGCTCGGGCAGCGGGGTGAGACTCCGTCTCCAAAAAAAACTAACTCCATTGAAAGCCCTAAACCCTATACCTGCTCTTTCTGTCTGTACCTCCCCCGACTTCTCTCCGTCCTGTGCCTTGTGGTTTTCTTCTCCGTGCTGAGCCCTTCCCTAGCCAGCCCTGGCTGCCTCTTCATCCTCACCCAGGCCAGGAGATGAGGATCCAGCCTGCATTCATTGTCCCCAAGGACATGACTTGGACCTAGAGTTCCACGTGACCCTCGTGCTCACCAGGAGGGCCTGGACATAGCCCACCTCAGGGGCTGGGTGCCTCCCAGAAGCCCCTCGCCTACGGTCCCGCCTGTGTTCTGGGAATGCCTGCCCACTGGGGGCCACCCTGCCTGCATCCCAGCCCCAAGCAATTGTTTTCAGCCTGTAGAACAGTCCTCTGGCCTGGGCCCCGTTGAGTCAGCTGCCTCCCATACCCGCTTCCCCCCCCATAACCAGGAACTAAAGGGTCTGAAAAATCCCCCTCTCTGCTTGGCTACTTCCTCTCTGGCTGAGGTCTGCCCTCTAGACCATTCCTCTCTGGCTTCCTGTCCCGCTCCAACACATACCTGAAGTGCTGGGTTCCTCTAGGAGGAAGCTGGGCTCCCTCACAGCCGGAGACGGGCTAGAGGGCAGGAAACCTGGGTTCTATTTCTGCCTCTGACCTTGGAGCCGCTAATGCCCCTCCTTGGGACCTGAGGCACGTGCTGCCTGGCCCCAGGCCACTGCCAGCCTGGGCATCCCGTGGGGCCGTCCTGGAAGCTGGTCAGGTTGGGGACAGGGACTGGCCAAACCTGGGCTCCCTGGTACTGGCCTCTGCTTAGGCCTCATGGCCATCCTTCCTCATGTCCTGGTGGGCAGAAGGCCTGGGGTGGGATGCCAGCTCCTCACCTGTGATCTGGGCAGGCACGTCTCCCCAGGGCTCACTGGGAAAGGGGAGCATTCGCACCTCCTCAGTCACCTCCCAGGGTCACTGTCAACCCAGGTGATGCTAGGCTGAGGAAATGCATTGTAAAGTGGCGTGCAGGGTGGCCGAGAGGCTTTGCAAGAATGACTCCCAGTGATCTTGTATCTGCCTCGTTGCACAGCCCTGGTCACAGAGGTGGCACAGCACAGTGGTAGCTGCTCAGGCCTTGGAGCCCGACCACAGGGTTCAAATCTCAGCCCTGCCATATGTCAGTTTCAACAGGTATCCTGACTTTCTCTGCTCTCTTTGCCCCACTTCTCAGTGGAACCCCCATAAGACCTATAACCTGGTTTAGGAGTGCCTGGTGCATAGTAAGTGCTCAATAAATGTTAGCTGTTATCATTCCTCCAGCAGATCGTGGACTTTCCCATTCTGGGTCCAAGATCCTTCTTTGGTCAAGTCTTGAGTTCCTTTTGGCTCTTTCCGGGAGCCTCTTTCCTGTCTGTTCCATCTCCCCTCCCAGAAATACAGCTGCTGGAACCTTTTCATCTTCAGCTTTTTACAAATAAAGTCTCTGCTCTTGCTGACTTATTCCTTGCCACGGGCCCTGATTTGACCCTGGATCCTCAGACCCTGGGGTGGGGGCTACAAGCAAAGCAGACTGGCAGATGGAGGGGTCCATGCCCTGGGGTCCTGTGCTGGAGCAGGGGACACTTCAGTCCAAGTCCCGACGTGCTCTGGCCTCTCTTTCCCCTCTCCCTCCAGATGTGTGTTCCTGGCTTTCTTTCCATGTTGAATCTCACTTTGCTATTTCCTGTCTGGTCCCAAGCTCCCCCCCACCCCCCCGGCCGCCACCACCCCCTAGCCAGCTCCCCCCTCCCTGGGAAAAGCTCTGGACCTTGCTCGTCACTCACCACCAGGTTTTCCTTTCCAGTCTGCAGTGTCTGGGAGATGCTGGGAGCCTCAGTGGCCCAGGCATATCCTCCATAACCTTGGCTGCACTGGGAAAGGGATTGGCATTGACAGAGCCCCCCCAGATGGGGAGGACCCCTCAAATCTCTGTCCAGAGTCAGTGCCCCTGCACCAGCCCCAGCCTCATACCCACCTTGGATCAGTCAGGCCTGCTCCAGCCAGTGGGAACACTGCCCTGTACCGACCCAGGGAAGGAGGCAGAGCCCCTGGTAGTGGCTGGTCTTGTGATTCTTAACCAGTGGCTGTCAGAATTCCCCGGACGTGCACAACTATAACCACCCTCCTGGGATGGAAGAACCTGACTCACTGGCTCTGAGAAGGAGCCCAGTAATCTGCATTTCTCACCAGCTTCTAGAAATTCTGAAGTGCACTCCGGAATGCACATCCAATGGGCACAGCCTGGAAGTCCACAGGCCAGCACTCAGGAAGACAGGGGCAGGCACTCATGCAGAAGGAGAGGGCGGCAGAGGAGAAGGAACAGGAGGCAACATTTGCCCTGGGTTGTCGGGGGAAGGGGCTTTAGGCTGAAGCAGGAATAAGGTGTGGATAGCGCAGGTCTGAGAGCACCACAAACACAGTGAGGAACACACAGCACCCAGCCCCTACCCCATCCAGGGAGCTCAGGCCTGGGACAGGAGGTGCCTATAGATCTCACAGAGGTAGGTAGTGCCTCCCCAAGGAAGTCATCTTCAAGTAGCAGCTGGAATAATAGGTGATGACCTGTTTTTCCATGCATTCATTCATTAGTTCATTCAAGTATTTACTGAACACGGGGTGCAGAGAAGGTGGAGATGAATTCATCACAGCCCTTGCCTTCAAGGTGCTTCCACTCCAATGGAGTTACAGATAATAGCCTTGTGAGCCCAGGAGGGCCCAGAACCAGACAGGGGGTTGAGAGCAAGGAGTCAGGACAAAGAGAGTTTCTTTTCTAGTCATCCTTATTGAGGCATAAATACACATAATAAACTATACCCATTTTCAGTAATGAGCTGCGTATGCCCAGTGACCCATCACCCAGAAGGTTCTCTTGTGGCCCCTTCCCAGTCACCCCCAGCCTCCCCTTAGTCCCAAGTGACTGCTGATCTTCTCGTCACTATGGATTAGACTTTCACTGCTGAGGTTTCGTATAAATGGAATCGTATAGTTTGTAGTCATTTGTGTCTGGCTTCTTTCAGACCCACGCGTATCAGTCGATCCCTTGTTCCTCCTTATTCCTGAGTAGGTGGAGGAGATGGTGTTGCAGCTGATTTTGGAGGATTCGTTGGAGTTTGCCTGAGAAACAAAGAGAGGAAGGGCATTCCAGCAGAGGGGCTGGCATGAGAAACGCGAGGCGTGAGGGACATGGACTTTGGGAGTTGTGGGGTGGGGAGGGAAGTGGGTCTGCCTGGCTCTTCGTTTTTTCTCCTCCTTGGCCTTTGCTCCAACTTGACCTCACTATCTTGTCTAGCCCTTGTGGGTTTGGTTTTCCTTCTGACTTAGGGCCAGGGCAGGGCCTGCAGCCCTCATGCCAGGCCATCATGAATCTGTGCACGCTTGCGGGGTACAGGGGTCCCTTGGGCTCCCCTGGGTTTGTTTCCCCTATGTCAGTTGGTGAAACTGCTTTGGAAACATCCGGATCTCGTCTAGTGGGAAGGAGGCCCTCACTGCCGGGACCCACACCTGAGAAGGCAGGTGTTGTGGCCACGGCGGCCCTTCCGTTCCTCCCACCTAGTGCAGGCCCCAAGGTGGAGCTCATCCTAGGCTGGCAGCAGCCTGAGGTCACGTGGAGTGGACACCACGCCTGTCCCCATTCAGCCCAGATGCTGGGCTCCGCCTCCACACTGCTGGGTGCAGGGATGAGCCTGTCAGTGTGGCTGCATGTGCCAAAGCTGATTCTCCAGCACCGTGGAATGTGTTCCCTGCAGCCTGGAGACCGGGAGGCCAGAGCGAGGCAGGAACAGGAGCCAAATGGCCTGGGAGGAGCTGCCTGGGGAGGCAGCAGCTTTGAGCAACTCGCCCTCGCCTTCTGCCCGTGTCCCCACCCGTGGCTGACCCTGGCCCTCCTTCCACCTGCCCATGTCCCCCATCTGTGCTGGCCCAGGTCACCCGTTTACCCGCCTGCCATCTCCCCATCCACATGCTCATGTCCTGGGTGTCCCTTGCCTTCTCTTTACTTACCAAAGTGATTTACATTTTATCGTCTGCTTTATTTGAGGATTCATTCAGAATTTACAGGTCTGGGCTCTGAAGCCTCCAGGGGCTAATGGGACTTGGGAAAACTGAGTCAAAAATGGGTTCGGCCCCTGCCTGGCTTACTGAGCCATACTGAGTCAAATTTAACTACTGGGGGTGGAACTCCGGGTCCTCCTGGAGGTGAGAGGAAGAGCCGTGGGGCTCAGCGGGAGCTGGAGAGAGTGACTCAGTTGGCTCTGTCGTCTACTTACAGGTGACCCATGGGCTGAGGGCATACGATGGCTTGTCTCTACCTGAGGACACGGAGACCGTCACAGCAAGCCGAATGGGCTGGAGCTATTCGTACCTTTCTGACGATGAGGACCTGCTGGCTGACAGCGCCTCCGGAGGTAAGCCAAGGTCTCCGGGGCTGGGAGCAGAGGGGTGGGGGCTGAGACCATGCTTCTTCCCACTGGTCTTTGAAGAGGCCCTATGAAAGTCCACAAGGTGATGCCTCAAGAGATGGGCTGTGTGTGTCCTGAGCCCTGGTCCGAGTGACCCCAGCATCCTCCACTTACAACCTGTGTGGCCCTGGCCTGGTCATCACTGCAGCCTGGGACGATCAGGACCCACTGGGCAGGTGGCTGGCAATGCACCTTGTAGGAGCTCACCCATCCCCGTACGCCTCCTCCATGTCCTCACCTGGAGGCCAGTCTGATCTGCCTACTCCTGCCCCAGCCACTGGACAGATAGTTTTGAGTCCCTGGAGTTTGGGGCCTCAGCCCACACCCTCTCTTTTTTGTTGTTGTTTTTTGAGACAGAGTCTCACTCTGTTGCCCAGGCTGGAGTCAGTGGCATGATCTTAGCTCACTGGAACCTCCGCCTCCTGGGTTTAAGCAATTCTCCTACATCAGCCTCCCGAGTAGCTGGGACTACAGGCATGTGCCACCACACCCGGCTAATTTTTGTATTTTTAGTAGAGACAGGGTTTCACCATGTTGGCCAGGCTGGTCTTAAACCCCCGACCTCAAGTGATCCACCCACCTCAGCCTCCCCAAGTGCTGCAATTACAGGCTTGAGCCATCGAGCCCAGCTGGCCCACGCCCTCTGTGATGGAGGCTTCCAAACTGACTTTCATAGACCATCCCTCCCCAGACATGGGGGAGGAGGGTGACCATTCTTTGCTTTAGTGACCATTTCTTTGGTTGCAGTACCAACCCTGCCCCACTGTGTACCAGGTGCCCAGAGCAGTGCCTGACACCCAGTAGGTACTCAACAAATATGTGTTGTTGCTGAAAATGTCTCTTTTTTGCTTGTAGATGGCCTGGGCAGCGGGGACCTGGGCAGCGGGGACTTCCAGATGGGTAAGTTGCTGCGGGCCTCCCACAGATCTCCCTCCTGCCCCCAAGGAAGCCCCAGAGCCGGTCTCGTGGGTTGAGGGTCTCGAGGGCTCCTTGGGCCTGCCCTGGGGTGCAAAGCAAGGATAAGTGGGGGTGGTCCCTCACCTGCTGAGTGACAGTTGTGCAGACTGATTGGCAGGTCCCTGCAAGGCTGGTATGACCAGGTCCTATGCTTGCCCATGCCAGACACAGGGATCAGGGCAGTGGGCAGGTAAAGCCCAGTTCTGCTGGGGACTGAGAGCCAGTCAGCTATTCCACATTCAAAGCAAAGTTCTCACTTCCCAGGGCAGCTCAGCTGTTGAGTCCTTCCCCAGAGCCCCCTGGGAGCACAGCTGGGGATCCCAGGCAAAGACAAACAGAACAGAGGGGCTCTGTGGAATCGGGCATCACACACCCAGCAGGGTGGGCAGGGCACAGAGCAAGCCTGACTCCAGGCTTGGGAGGGAAAACCCTGCCTTAAGGTGGGTCACCTGCTGGGAAGCAAGGGCTTCTGGCTTAGGGACACAAGGCTGGGCTCTGTGGAGGGAGGGGAGTCAGCCCCTACCCTGGTCAGACTGGCCCAGCACTGGGACGGGACCCAGCGTCCCTGCTTCCTTCCACTCTGGAATTCTGGGTGGAGAAGGATTGACCCTAGGACAAGGCCCAGTGGCTCTGTATGGTTCCTACTGCCCACTCTGGGAGGCAGCCCCTGGGACAGTCTGTGCCAAGGTAGGCCTTGGGCAAATCTGGCCTGGGCCTCTTCTGGGGTGGAGGCACCTCACTTTAGCCGACATATCAGGGACCTTCAGATGCCAGCAGGTGGCATCCTAACTGGGTCAGTGCAGACGGGAGGGTTGGTCCCTGGGTAACCTGGTCCTGACTGTGACCTCCCAGAGCCCAGACTTGGGCTCCGCCTGGTTTTCCATGTGTAGGTCCCCACGAGGCTGCAGGATGCCTGGGATCTGGGTGGAGCCTGGGAGAGGGAGTGTCAGGTGGGCCCCGGGCACACACGCCACGTCCAGTCCTGTCCTGGAATAGCCTATGCTAATGCGTTCCTGGAGCTGCCTCTGGGCAAACCAGGCCTGCGTCTGATCCTCCCTGTCCATGCATGAACCATCTCCCGCCCTTCTGGGGTGCCGCCCGCTGCAGCAGCTCCACACTGGCTGGGCAGGCCTGGCCAGCCCACCTGCCCCTCTGAGAAGCAGCTGTGAGGGTAGGTGAGGCCGGAGGAGGAAGAGGTGGGGAACAGGGTGCAGCAGCTGGAGGGGGCCCACACCAGGGAGGGTGCTGTTCCTCGCAAGTAGGAACAGGTGGGGCCTCAGACCCTCCAGGCCCAAACCCTGGCTCCTGCCAGCTGCCCGTGGTGCAGGTCCAGGCAGCTGGGCTGAATGGCAGTCAGGGCGGCAGCAGGTGTGTGCCTTCCTGATCCCAGGGTCCCACGGTGCCCGCTCAGCCTTGATCAAGGGCAGCACCCGCCACCCCTGCACTCATAAGCCAGGGCCGTCCTGACCATCATGGGGCCATGCCTAGGCCCTGACGCAGTCCCAGACCACTGAGATGACTCTTTCCCTCCTCCCCCTGGGCCTGGCTGCAGCTCCCTGGCTCAGCTCCAACCCCGAGTGTCAACACCCACCTCTGACAGCCTCCCCTCCCCAGGACCCCTTCCCAACTCTCCTCCCCCAGTTTCTTTCCATCTTCTGACCTGTCTCTTTCTGTCTTCCCCCACGCCCGTGTGTCCCCCCGCTGCGACACTGTCTGCATGTCTGTGTGTCTCCCCTGCCCTCCTACCTGCCTGGGTCCTCTTCCCCACTCCTCGGTGTCTGTCTCTGTGCCCCCTCCCTCTGCCTCATCCTGTCCTCCCTCTCTCTGGCTCGCCATCGCTCCCTCTCGCCCTCTCTCTCCCTCTCGCCCTCTCTCTCCCTCTCGCCCTCTCTCTCCCTCTCGCCCTCTCTCTCCCTCTCTCCCCTCTGCCTTGATCTTTTTCTTTCTTTCTTTTCCCCTCTGCCTTTTTCTTCGCCTGTCTTGCCTTTTCTCTCTCATTCTCCCCCCAACTTTCTGTGTCTCTGTCTTTGTCTTTCTATCTCTTTGTGTCTCCCTCTCTCTTCCAGTGTCTCTGCCTCTCTCTCTCTGGTTCTCTGTCTTGTCTCCCTCGCTGTCAATCTCCCTCCTCTCCTCCCTGTCTGTCTCTACTCTGCAGGCTCGGGGCCGCCCCTGGGCCGCCCGCCCGTGGCCGGCATGATGGTCTCGGAGCCTGATGAGGCATCCCCTCTCAGTAAGTGACCCAGGCCCGGGCCAGGTGGGAGCGCTGCTCTCTCTGCCTCCCTCTACATCCTCTCTCCCCACTCTTCCCTTTCTCTCCTTTCTCCCTATTCTCTTCCTCCCTAAACTGCACTTTGCTGTGAGTCACACAGGAGGCTCAGAGGCACCACTCTAAGGAGTCCAGGGACCAGGCCAGCCACTGCGCCTGCCCAGGACACAGCCAGGCCTGCCCTGGGCCCACAAATCTAAACACAGGGGGCTGGGACCCTGGCATTCTTCCCCATGGGTGTTGGTCAGGCAGAGATAGGTGCCCCAGCCCTGCAGGGAACCAGGCCCTGCATTCCAGAGGCCGCTGTGTCCACCTAACCACAGGCTGATCCTGGGCCCACCCAAGGGACCCACAGGGACCCAGGGCTGGAATTCAGGGGCCTTGGTGTGTTCGGGGAAACTCTGTTGAGCAGGGATGAGAATCAGGAGTTGGTGGGTAGCCGGCTCCGGGGCTAGGGCTGCTCAGGTGTGCAGCCCCCACCTCCACCCTGGGTTCAGGCAGCTCTCTCCCTCCTCGAGCCTCTGGTCTCCCTTTCCCAGCCTCTGGCTCCAAGGGAACTCACCAGATAGGGTCAGAGGAGGGAGAGGACTGGCCAGAGACCACCCTTATCCGAGGCACAGCCTCATCTCTGCTGGCTGCACCAGTATCCTTGGCTCTGTGGGCTGGTTCTTTTTTTCTTTTCTTTTCTTTTTTTTTGAGATGGAGTCTTGCTCTGTCACCCAGGCTAGAATGCAATGCAGTGACACAGTCTTGGCTCACTGCAACCTCTGCCTCCGTGGTTTAAGTGATCCACCTGCCTCAGCCTCCTGAGTAGCTGGGATTACAGACACGCAGTACCATGCCTGACTGATTTTTGTATTTTCACCATATTGGCCAGGCTGGTCCTGAACTCCTGACCTCAAGTGATCCATCCACCTCAGCCTCCCAAAGTGCTGGGATTACAGGCATGAGCCACTAGGCCCAGCTTGGGGGCTGGTTCTTGAAGGAGAGGCGGCCTCACCTTCTGCCCCACTGATAGGCACCAGCTGCATGGTGGGAGACGGAGGGTGTTTGCTTGCCCTTGGTCTCAAAGAAGGAAGGAAGGTGGGGTCAGGCTGGAGGTCCTGGGCCCTTTCCAGGCCCTAGTAGAAAGGGACTTTGTGGAACTCCAGCCCCCTCCCCTGGGATCGGGCACATTCCTGGGCAGAGGCCCGGCCTCCTCGCCCTCGCTGGGCCATGGGGCTGAGGCCACGGGCTTGGGTGGGGGTACTCTCAATGGGCCTCTGTGCCGGCTCACAAGGGGCCTCTGTAGCCAAGCCATGGTCCCCACACTCTGGCCCACAGAGCCCCTCCCACTCGGCACCAGGAGCCCGGCCCAGCCCAGGCCCTGTGGTTCAGAGCAGGCAGCGCCAGGCCTTTCTTCGCAGAGCCGCAGAGGAAGAGTGTCCTGTGCACCTGCGGGCCAAACAGACAGAGTGAAGTGGGAGGAGGGGCCTGGCAGTAGCACAGACAGTGCCACTCCCTGCTCTGCCACCTACACACCGGATTTCAGATTTTTGGATTCGGATGCTTGGCTTGTATATGAGTCATTTGTCACTCTTATTCATTCATATTTATCACATACAGGAATTCACAAACATGGTGAAATTTAATGAGTATAAAATGTCTCGTATATAGTAGGTGCTTAAGAAATGACAGTTGCACTTTGGAAGGCCGAACCAAGAGGGTTGCTTGAGCCCAGGAGTTTAAAGCCAGCCTGGGCAACATAGCAAGACCCCATCTCTACCAAAAGTCAAAAACTTAGCTGGGCATGAGGGCATGCACCTGTAATCCCAGCTACTCGGGAGGCTGCAGTGAGCTGTGGTCATGCTACCGCACTGCGGCCTGGATGACAGAGCAAGGCCCTGCCAAAGAAAAGAAAAGAAAAGAAAGAAACAACAGACACATGTGTGTGCTCACACCAGTCTGAGATGCATTTAGCCATCACTTAACGAGGAACCCGCTGTGTGCCAGGCACGTGATGAGGGGGTATCCCAGGTTCCCCCTCATCAAGCTTAGATTCTGGTGGTGGACAGAGGATGAGGCAGCTTCAATGCTCGGCCGCTTTGCTGTGTGCTGGGTGCTGCATCTGAGCACAAGGGTCTGGTGCATGTGAACACAATAGCACGCGCTCCTCGCAGCCACCCAGGTGGTGCATGCAGTCAGTATCCCATTAGGAAACAGAAACTCAGAGCCGAGACCCACGATTGTTACTGTGATGTGAAACCTGGCAGAAACTACGCAGTGCCGGGTGGAAGGTGCTCTGCGAGGGAAAGCAGGGCACTGTGGGAGCCCAGGGGAGCGGTCTCTACCCCAGCCAGGGCAGATCAGGAGGCGATGGCTGAGCCAAGTCCTGAGGCGATGACTGAGCCAATGAGTGAGTAGGAACTGGCCAGGGAAGGCTGGCAGAGCCTTTCCCAGGCACATGCAGGTAATGCCTGTACCAGGCCAGCCCCCTCTAGGAGCCACTCCTTCTTGTCCAGCCTTCCTGTGGATTGCTGGGGTCTCCTCTTCTGCACCATCACTTGGTTTCTGGATCAGGCTATTTTCCCTGTTAGTTAAAGCCCCTCAGTCAAGTTGGAGCCTTGACACTGACCCCTGAGCATGTGTATAGAAAGCTGTGCTGGGCATGGCTATGGACACACAGGTGTCAGCCTTGACGGAGGCCTCCCGGGGCCATCCCTGCAGCTCCGCCTGAATGGTCCAGCTGCCTAACGTCACTACGTGCCAGGCTGGGCCTCTCAGAATGATACCTCCTTCACTTTTCCACAGTTTACTTCCGAGCCCTGGTGAATTTCACTCGTTCCATCACGTACAGCCCTCAGCTGGAGGATGCCGGCTCCAGGGAGTTCCGAGAGGTGTCCGAGGCTGTGGTCGACACGGTGAGGCGATGTGGGGTTCAGGAAGCTCGAGGGCATGGCGGGGCAGGACTGGGGATGGGGTGAAGGCCTCTGGGGCTGATGGCGCTGTGTCCTTCCTCAGCTGGAGTCGGAGTACTTGAAAATTCCCGGAGACCAGGTTGTCAGTGTGGTGTTCATCAAGTGAGAAGGGGCCCCTGGGGGCTGCCAGGGGACTTGAGCGGGTAACCTGGAGGGGGCTGATGAGGATGGGAAGGAAGCCTGGCACCATGGAAAGGCCTATAGGATGAGTCGCTATCGGTGGAAATTCAGGAATTGGTGGGGGGATGATTGGGACCTTTAGTTGCCCTGCTTTGGGTACGGGCTGTCCTGGAACAGGACCTGACCATTGGAGCAGAAGCCTCATGGAGGAGCTGAGAGCACAGAAGTCTTGCTGACCCTCCTCTCCTGCCCATCTCCATCCCCAGGGAGCTGGATGGCTGGGTTTTCGTGGAGCTGGATGTGGGCTCAGAAGGGAATCCAGACGGGACCCAGATTCAGGAGGTGCTGCACAGGGTCGTCTCCAGCGGCTCCATGGCCTCCTACATGACCTCTCCCCAGGGATTCCAGTTCCGACGCCTGGGCACAGGTGAGCCTATCCTGGTGCCTGAGTTCGCCTCCTCCAGACTTGTTGGGTGGGTGGGGTGGGACCTTTCAGTGTCTCCACCATGGGCTCCCAACTTGGGCTTGCACAGCTTTAGAAACGGGGAGCTCACCACCTCCTGAGTCCACCCCATCTATCTTTACACAATCTTGACTTGGTAGAGCACAGACTGTTTCCTGTAGCACATCCCCATTAGACCCAAGTTCTGCTCCTTCCTTCTAGACCTCTACACATTGACAGTAGGTCTTCAGGCCTTGATGCATCCCATACTTACAAGTCCAAAACACATTATTACTTAATAGTAACCAGCAACTGTTTACTGAGCGCTGACTGCCCTTATTTCTAGCCTCCAGGTCAGTCTTCACAGCAATTCCTGTGCAGAAAATGTTATTCCCCGTTTCAGAGACGGGGGAACTGAGGCTCAGAAAGGAAAATCTGTATTTGTCCAGAACCAGATGGGCAGATAGTGAAAAGGCTAGGATTTCAAACAAACTCAAGTCTTGCCAGAACCTGTGATGAGAGAAGCAGGAGAAACTGAGGCACAGAGAGTCTAGGAAACCGGTCCAAAGCCACACAGCTGTTAGGTGCAGAATCCTGGCCTTTGTACTTCGGGTCAGCCCAGATTTCCTTCTTCTGTGCCCCTGATCTCCTGTTTCAACATCCTGAGTCTTTTCTTTCTCTAGCCCGAACAGCCCTAGGCCACCCCTCACAGGCTGTGGTTCTCAGCACTGTCTCCTCTCTCTGGGAAGACCCTGACTCAGTGAAACGCAGAATGGAACAGCCTCTATTCCTTCCATGGTGTAGCACAATTAGAAAAACAGTGAAACCATCACCTCCCTTGTCCTGCACCTCAATTCAGCCGGGCATAGTGGCGTGTGCCTGTAGTCCTAACTACTCAGAAGGCTGAGGCAGGAGGATCACTTGAGCCCAGGAGTTCGAGGCTGCAGTGCGCTAAGCCAGCCCCCTCTAGGAGCCACTCCTTGTCCAGTGCACTCTTGTCCATGCCACTGCACTCCAGCCTGGGCGACAGAGGAAAACGCTGTCTCTAAAGCAAAACAAAACAAAACAAAACAAACAGTTAGTACACCTAGAGATCAGCCTTGCTCTTCTGGTACCACTAGGCCCACTGGGTGGGGTTCCAGCCCTTCTCTCTCACTTTTCAATGAGTCCTCCTGGCTAGGGATGGCAGAAGGGCCGGGCCCAGCCCTACGGCCCTCAGCTTTGGGCTCCCAGGCGGAGCGACCACTGACCACATCTTCCTTTTCAGCACAGACCCCCCCACCCCCGCCGGCCGCTGTGGCGGTCGCAGTGACACCAGGTGAGAGTGTAAGCCAGGCCCAGGCCCAGCCAGGTTCCTAGAGAAGTTAAGGATGGAGAGGAAGCCAGGCATGGGGGCTCCCATGGCGCCTGTAGCCCCAGCACTTTGGAGGCCAAGACGGGAGGATTACTTGAGACGAAGAGTGTGAGACCGGCTTGGGCAGCATAGTGGGATCCTGTCTCTAAAAAAAGAAAAAAACATTTTTAAGGATGGAGGGGAGAGAAGGATGAGGGCGAGATGGCTGGCTGGGCACAGCCCAAGACAGCTGGGCATTCCCCTCTCCCCTCCTTTGTCCTCACTGGGCCAGGCTGCGGCCTGCATGTGTGTGGTGTGGTTTTTGCATGTGTGTGGCATGTCACCTGTGTGTGGGGTCTGTGTTAGAGACGGGGGAGGCCACTGCCCCATGTCCCATGCCCCACGCGTGCTGTGGATGTGTCTACTACGTGCTCCTTGCCCTCGCTATGCCTGCCAGAAACCGAGCTGCCCTACACAGGGCACCGAATCCCACTCCAGCCACGCAGCGCCTGTGCTGTTCCCGCAGCTTCCCGCACCTCCCTCTGGCCATCTCTGACTCCAGTCTGCTCCTCCACCCCCAGTGCCCCAGTTCCCGAGAGCCTGCACCGAGGCCGAGTTTGCCTGCCACAGCTACAACGAGTGTGTGGCCCTGGAGTATCGCTGTGACCGGCGGCCTGACTGCAGGGACATGTCCGACGAGCTCAACTGTGGTGAGGAGATGTCCAGGGCCACAAGTGGGTTGGGCCTCAATGGAAGGCCAGGGTCCTACACCCGGGTCTTGGAGTCCGTCGGGGACTATGAAGCTTTGGTGCAGGCAGAGGATGGGGGCGTAGGAAGGGTGACGACAGAGCCAGGCAGGGGGCGGCAGGAAGTGGTGTTGGGGAGTACAGGGTGGGCCTGGGGAGTGTGGGGGACAAGGAGCAGGTGAGAGCCACCTGCTTCTGCCAAATGCCAAGCAGACTCTGTCCACAGAGGAGCCGGTCCTGGGAGTCAGCCCCACATTCTCTCTCCTGATGGAAACAACACCTTTACCACCCCGGCTGGAGGCAATCACCACGAGACAGCCACCACATACCCATGCTCCCCAGCCCCTGCTTCCTGCTTCCACCAGGCCCCTGCCCTGTGGGCCCCAGGAGGTGGCATGCCGCAGTGGGCACTGCATCCCCAGAGACTACCTCTGCGACGGGCAGGACGACTGCAAGGATGGCAGCGATGAGCTGGACTGCGGTGGGCGCCGGCAGGGGTGCAGGTGGGTTTGGGGAGCGGGAAGCTGGCCTGGGAGGCGCTGCTGACCCTTGCCTGGTCCCTTAGGCACCCCGCCACCCTGTGAGCCCAACGAGTTCGCCTGCGAGAATGGACACTGTGCCCTCAAGCTGTGGCGCTGTGATGGTGACTTTGACTGTAAGGACCAGACCGATGAAACCAACTGCCGTGAGTATCTGCGGTTCCAGCCGAGGCCCCTCCTGCCCTGCCCAGGCCGTTTGTTCCTGCCCCACCCCTGCACTCCTGTTCTGCCCCTCTCCTCCACCCAGCCCCTGCCCCGCCCCTCCGCTTTTCCCAATCCCCCAAGCCTGTTTGTTTGCTCTCCCTGGCTGGGTGACATATTCCAAGGTTTTTCTGACCAGAACCATGAGGCCTCTTGGCCCTGAGCTGGCCTTTGGTGAAGCAGTGTGCTTAGCCTGCCTGTGGTTTGTGTCTCTTCATTTCTTTCCTTTATTTTTGTTATCATGAAGCTTCTCTTTGTTTAGCGTGTGGGTCAGATGAATGGCTAGGAGGGTTCTGTGTGCCAAGGTCGCTTGGCGATGGGTCCTTGGCATATGCATGCAAGTCAGAGCCTTACCATTATGGGCTTAGAGGCTTCTCCTCTGAAGCAGGGACTAGGTGATTTCTTCCTCCATGTCCAGCTCTTTGTCTATCTATCAGCCTACCCACTCATCCATTCACCCATCAACCTGTCCAAGTCCCACCACCCATGCACCCACCTATGCATCCATTTTCCATCCACCCAGCCCTTCATTCATCTGTCCACCCCACCCATCCATCCATCCGTCCATCCATCCATCCATCCATCCATCTACCCATCCATCCATCCATCCATCCACCCACCCACCCACCTATCCATCCATCCATCCATCCATCCATCTACCCACCCTTCCATCCACCCACCCACCCACCCACCCATCCATCCATCCATCCATCCACCCATCCATCCACCCACCCACCC
>NW_016107330.1:12079920-12098538 GCF_001604975.1 Cebus imitator | reverse complement strand
TCCACCTATCCATCCATCCATCCACCCATCCATCAATCTACCCAACCATCCATCCACCCACCCACCTACCCACCCATCCATCCATCCACCCATCCATTCATCCATCCATCCATCCATCCATCCATCCATCCATCTGCCATCCTTCTTCCCTCCCATCCATCCTTCCAGCCTCCTGCCCCGACCCTCATGGTATCCATCTTTCCAGTTAATGCTGTGGACATTATGGGCATCCTGACAGTTAAATAGGAGGGGGAGGCTGCAGAGGCAGAGACCACATCAGGTTGCTTTCTGTATGTCCTGTCCCGTGAGAAACTTGATGCTTGTTAGTGCGAGATTGAGGATAATCTTCAGGTGCTTCTCTGTGGTCCTGGGTGGTGTGTCTGAGCGAATGTCCATGTTCCTGCTGTGAGCTTGTCCAGCTTCTCCTTGGCTTCCTTCCCCTGCCCACTATGCAGCAAGCGCTGGGAACAGGCAGCATCGTGCCATAGACCGGTGGAGTTTGAGGATGCCTTTCTGTGGTTCTAAGCTTGCCTGACAGCAGCAGTCCCTTGGGAGAGAGAAAGTAACTGGGGGCTTTAGTTGGAAGGCCCTTCTCAGGGGCCTCTGCTGGGGAAGTCAAAGGAAGGACAGGTCCTTGTCAACAGCACAGAGCAAGACAACCTGAAGGCCAAATGGCCTCGTGGGATCCCGAGAGCATGGGGAACAGAAGCCCCTGAGCTGTGTTTGTGGCTGCCTCCTGGTATCCTCTCGAACCTGCTCTGTGGAAGCGCAGCTTCCGCTCCCGCATGGCTATGACCTCTCTGTCCCTGTCTGTGTCTCTCTCAAACTCCATTTCCCTGATGAAGAACGTTGGTCACCAGCCAGTAGAGAGGCCTAGCAGGGCCCAGACCTTGTCCCGGGCTACTTCCAGCCTCTGGCCAGTCCCTAGAGGGCCTGTCAATGGGAGCACAGAGTGCTGAGCCCTGCAGGGACCATGCTGTGCCAGGTGCCTTGCCAGGCCTTTCTGGTAGAGAAGGGTGTGTGGGGCATTGCTGGTGCCCAGAGATGCCAGCCCCACTGGCTGTGCCTTTGACGTGGGTCTTCTCCATGTGTGCAAGATGGGACTTCTGTGACTCTGAGGGTGGCAGGGTGGTGCTGTGGTTGTGACAGTGACATGCCAGCCATGACTGGCATGGGGAATCAAGTGGAGTGAGGGGTGGGACCGGGTAATGTGACAAGTGGGCTCGATGCCGGCTGGCGGCCGAGTCATGCTGGCTGTGAGCTGGACAGTGTTGTACAGCAGGGGCTGGGCGTGGCGAGGGCCGCTGCAGGTCATGTGGGCAAGATGAGAGCCAGAACCACCTGGCTTTGTCCCCAGCCGTCAAGCGCCCTGAGGAAGTGTGCGGACCCACACAGTTCCGATGTGTCTCCACCAACACGTGCATCCCAGCCAGCTTCCACTGTGACGAGGACAGCGACTGTCCCGACCGTAGCGACGAGTTTGGCTGCAGTGAGTAGGGAGCTGGGGTGGAGATGTGGGCCCTGGGCTGGGTTCTGGGGGCTTCTGTCCACAGCCTCAGCCTCCGCTCTTCTCCCGCCTAGCCCCTCGGAGCCCTCCCTCCACTCCTCCTTCCTTTACCCTCTATCCCTCACCCCTGCCCTGGTCTCCTCAGTGCCCCCCCAGGTGGTGACACCTCCCCAGGAGTCCATCCAGGCTTCCCGGGGCCAGACAGTGACCTTCACCTGTGTGGCCATTGGAGTCCCCACCCCCATCATCAACTGGAGGCTCAACTGGGGCCACATCCCCTCTCATCCCAGGTGCGGCTCTGGGCCCAGGTGTTGGGATGGGAACGTGGGGTGGCTGGTCTAGGGCCCTAGGCCAGATCCCACCACTTGTCTTGGGGCCCACCAGGGTGACAGTGACCAGTGAGGGTGGCCGTGGCACACTGATCATCCGCGACGTGAAGGAGTCAGACCAGGGTGCCTATACCTGTGAGGCCATGAACGCCCGGGGCATGGTGTTTGGGATTCCTGACGGGGTCCTGGAGCTCGTCCCACAGCGAGGTACAGCCAGAGGGCAGGTGTCGCCGGGTGTGGGGGCGGAGCCGGCTGCCCCCCCATGGCCAGCTGCAGCCCCCTCCCATGCCGCCCAGCAGGCCCCTGCCCCGATGGCCACTTCTACCTGGAGCACAGCGCCTCCTGCCTGCCCTGCTTCTGCTTTGGTATCACCAGCGTGTGCCAGAGCAGCCGCCGCTTCCGGGACCAGATCAGGCTGCGCTTTGACCAACCCAATGACTTCAAGGGTGCGTTGGCGGGCGGGTGAGCACTGTGGGAGGTGGGAGGTGGGTACCAGGCTCCAGTGGGCACAGAGGATAGATGCGGACAGAAGGGGCCAGGTTTCGGGAAGGAGTATCAGTCACTGAAGAAACACTGAGCCCTGTCAAAAAAGCATTTCAGGGCAAAACCAGCATTTTTAGGAAAAGCCCAATCCCCACTTGCTGCCTACCTGCTTCCGGTGACAGAGACGATGGGCTCTGGAGCCCTGGGTCGGATCCTGACATGGACACTGACTACCTGTGTGTCCTGGGTCAAGTTATCCGCTATCTTGTGTGTTTCCTCATCTATAAAGTTGGGTGGGGGGAGTAATAACTACCTCCGAGGGCTTTGTAAGGACTTCCTGGATTCATGGCTGTAAGCCTCTCAGCATGGTGCTCGGCCTGTGGTCAGCTCCCAGGAAGTACTTGCCAATGTCACGGTCACTGTCCTTGTTCTGAGAGACAGAGGTGCCAGTGTGCCCGGAGCATAAGAGCCCAGGCTTTGGTGTCTGCTTAGCCTGAGGCTGGCCTCCAGCCCCACCACGTACTGCTGCTGTGTCTTCGGGCAAGTCTCTTGGTTTCTCTGGGCCTGTTTTCCCAAAGATAGAGGCAGGTGGCTGGACTTAGTTCTTTCCGGCTCTGAGAGGCAGAATGACAGGATGGCTGAGAGCATGAACCCAGACACCTCCTAGACTTGGGCTCAGGTATCAGCTATGTCTTTCCCACCTGGCCCGAAGCAGCCCTCACCCTGCTGAGTTTCAGAGGATTAAACGCATGCAGAGAGTTAGCTCCAAAGCATTCACCACACATTATGCCCTTTCATTGGTTGAGGAACCTAAAAATTACTTGTATAAAACTTAGTGGCCAGGCGCAGTGACTCATGCCTGTAATCCCAGCACTTTGGGAGGCTGAGGCGGGCAGATCACCTGAGGTCAGGAGTTCGAGACCAGCCTGACCAACATGGAGTTGGTACAAAATTACTAAAAGTACAAAATTAGCCAGGTATGGTGGTGCATGCTTGTAATCCTGGCCACTTGGGAGGCTGAGGCAGAAGATGCTTGAACCTGGGAGGCAGATGTTGTGGTGAGCCGAGATCACACCATTGCACTCCAGCTTGGGCAACAGGAGCGAAACTCCGTCTCAAAAAAAAAAAAAAAAAAATTGGCCGGGCGCGGTGGCTCAAGCCTGTAATCCCAGCACTTTGGGAGGCCGAGGCGGGTGGATCACGAGGTCAAGAGATCGAGACCATCCTGGTCAACACGGTGAAACCCCGTCTCTACTAAAATACAAAAAATTAGCTGGGCATGGTGGCGTATGCCTGTAATCCCAGCTACCCAGGAGGCTGAGGCAGGAGAATTGCCTGAACCCAGGAGGTGGAGGTTGCGGTGAGCTGAAATCACGCCATTGCACTCCAGCTTGGGCAACAGGAGGGAAACTCCGTCTCAAAAAAAAAAAAAAAAAAAAAAAAAATTTAGTTACCTAGCCAGGCATGGTGGCTTATGCCTGTAATCCCAGTACTTTGGGAGACAGGGGAAGGAGGATTGCTGTAGCCATGAGTTCAAGACCAGCCTGGGTAACATAGTGAGACCCCATCTCTACAAAAAATTAAAAATAAAAAAGTTAGCCAGGCATGGTGGTGTGTGCCTGTAGTTCCAGCTGCTTGAGGGGCTCAGGCAGAAGGATCTCTTGAGTCTGGGAGGTTGAGGCTGCAGTGAGCTGTGATCACACCATTGCGCTCCATCCTGGACAACAGAATGAGACCGCATCTCTAAAAACAAAACAAAACTTAGTTACCTCCCAAAGTTGTCCCCCATTATATTTAAAATGCTAATGGCCATAGCCACAATTTGGTGAGCAGGCAGTTGGCCCTGTGGCTTGACATGACAGTCCCTGAACTGCCAATAACCCTTGCAAGGTCAGAGCTGATTTCAGTTTTAAGATGAGAGCCCCAAGGCTCTGAGAGGTTGTGGGGCTTCCCCGGGTTCATACAGCCGTTTCGAGGGAGACATGAACCCAGGGCTGTCTGACGGGAATCTGGATGGTCCAGGGAGGGAGTGCTGGGAATTCCAGGTGGCCTGTGTGTGCATGGTGATCAGCAGGGAGGGGGCCTGAAGACGTCCCCGGAAGGCAGGGAGGAAAGAGGATGGAGTAGTCTAGCCTCAGGCCTGTGCTCCGTCATTCTGCAGATGAGGAGCTGGACTCCCCCGTTGCAGGGGATGAATTCAGGGTGAAGGGAAGAAGCTATTGGCAGACAGATGTGGACTCCGTGTAAGGAAGAACTTGCTAAGAGTCAAAATTGTCCAGAGCTGGGAGGGATGGCCTTTGGAGGTCAGACGCTCCCAACCACGACAGCTGCATCATCCAATGTGGCAGTCACTGGCCATGCATGCATGGCTCTTTAAATTGAAATACAGTGATTCATTCCTGAGCAGCACTAGACATGTCCCCAGTGCTCGGTGGCCACATGTGCCTACACCCGTTACTTTTAATAGCAAAAACACAAGTTACTTTTGCACCAGCCTACTAGCTACCATAGTGAAGAGTGTAGGTACAGGATATTTTCACTCCACCGAAGTCTTCTAGCATGGAGCTGTCCCAGAGCTCTGGGAGGGCGCCATCAAGGGAATTCCCGTGTGGGGTGAGTGTGTGCGTGTGTGTTCACAGGAGAGGGTTAGACTGGATGAGCCGTCATAACAGCAGCAGCAATAAGAGCTAGCCATTTTATGTCAATTTGCTCACTTTGTCACTCTCGGAGGGAGGCCACTGTAAGCACCATCTTACAGCTAGGGAAACTGAGGTCCCTGCCCAGGCCTACCACACACCTGGACTTGGGCTCCTGTTCTTCAGCTCTCCTGCCCACAGAAGTGTTCCAACCCTGAAAGTCTGTGGGTGTCTTAGCAAGAAAGGCCCTGAGAAGTCCTGCTGCAAAGAATCCCCTTGACCTTTCTTTGACCCTGTGGTTCCCAGATGGTTCCCAGCTATCATTCCATGGCATTGACGTTCATTCCCAGAGCATGCTTTGGGAAATGCCCCTCCAATATTTGGGAAAGAGGGGAATAAAAGTTGCATTTTCTTTTTCTTTTTTTTTTTTTTTTGAGTCAGAGTCTCACTGTGTCACCCAGGCTGGAGTGCAGTGGCGTGATCTCAGCTCACTGCAGCCTCTGCCTCCAGGGTTCAAGTGATTCTGCTGTCTCAGCCTCCTGAGTAACTGGGACTCCAGGTGTGCACTGCCATGCCCAGCTAATTTTTGTATTTTTAGTAGAGACAGGGTTTCGCTATGTTGGCCAGGCTGGTCTTGAACTCTCAGCCTCAAGTGATCCGCCCCCCTCAGCCTCCGAAAGTACTGGCATTATAGGCGCGAGCTACCATGCACGGCCAAAAACTGCATTTTCGTAACTTTGGAAGAGAGATCAAAGTTTTCTGAAAATCAGATTTCCCTAGAACTTTCCCGTCTTTCTGGGTTGCTGGCCCTCAAGATGGGTGTATCAGGCCCAGGCTACAGCCCTCAGCCTCCTCCTTGCCCCCCGCAGGCGTGAATGTGACGATGCCTGCGCAGCCCGGCACGCCACCCCTCTCCTCCACGCAGCTGCAGATCGACCCAGCCTTGCACGAGTTCCAGCTAGTCGACCTGTCCCGCCGCTTCCTCGTCCACGACTCCTTCTGGGCTCTGCCTGAGCAGTTCCTGGGCAACAAGGTGAGAGGCCTGGGCTGCCACTTGGGCTCCGCTCCCTCTGCAGCTGGTGGACAGCAAGACAGACTTGGGGGGAACGGTGTTGCCATGCCCCGATGCAGCCTCCTATGGCAGCGGCTCATCCATTCAGGCAGGACCTCTCCCCAGCACTATTGGCTTGGGAAGAAGAATTGGCCTCCCCTCCTCCTCCTGGGAGTCCTCCCTGACCACTCCCCATGCCTGCGCTGGGTTCTGTGCGTCCACACTGGCCTCCCTGGGCACTCTGTGCACAGCATGATTCTACACCCTGCCACGAACCAAATACCCTAGAGTCAGGGCCTGAGTCTCACCTGTCTCGGTTTCCCTGTGCCCAGCTCAGTGCCTGGCATGCAGTGAGTCTCAGGTAGGCAGAGTGAGGGAGGAGCTGGAAGACTGTAGGCACCTCATAGGCACGGTGGGTGTCAAGTGAGCCCACAGCTACCTGCCCTGATCCACCCTGTCGCCAGGTGGACTCCTATGGTGGTTCCCTGCATTACAACGTGCGCTACGAGCTGGCCCGGGGCATGCTGGAGCCAGTGCAGCGGCCGGACGTGGTCCTCGTGGGCGCCGGATACCGCCTCCTCTCCCGAGGTCACACACCCACCCAACCCGGTGCTCTGAACCAGCGCCAGGTCCAGTTCTCTGAGGTGGGTGGCACCCAAGCTCTTAGGCTGGGAGTCAAGGGCAATTTCAGCTGGGTAGGCGCTGATGTGTGACCCCTGCCACCTTCACCCATACTCAGGAGCATTGGGTCCATGAGTCTGGCCGGCCGGTGCAGCGCGCGGAGCTGCTGCAGGTGCTGCAGAGCCTGGAGGCTGTACTCATCCAGACCGTGTACAACACCAAGATGGCCAGCGTGGGGCTGAGCGACATCTCCATGGATACCACCGTCACCTACGCCACCAGCCATGGCCGTGCCCACAGTGTGGAGGAGTGCAGGTGCCTGAGCCGGCTGGACTGGGAACCACAGAGACCCTGACAAGGATAGAGGAGAAGCGGCAGAGCCTCACAGTGCTTGCAGCGATTCTCTCGGTCCTGTCCCCACAGATGCCCCATTGGCTATTCTGGCTTGTCCTGTGAAAGCTGTGATGCCCACTTCACTCGGGTACCTGGTGGGCCCTACCTGGGCACCTGCTCTGGCTGCAATTGCAATGGCCATGCCAGCTCCTGTGACCCTGTGTACGGCCACTGCCTGGTGAGTAGTGCCAGCTGGCTCTTGGACACTAAAATAGGAGCAGGGGCAAGGTGTGAGACTGCCTGTGCTCATGAGCTCAGCACAAGCCTCCACAGTGACTCATGGCTGGCAGATGAGCTATCATGGCCTCTGGATGCAATAACAGAGATATAGGCTGGGCGAGGTGGCTCACACCTATAATCTCAGCACTTTGGGGGGCCAAGACAGGTGGATCACTTGAGGTCAGGAGTTCGAGACCAGCCTGGCCAACATGGTAAAACCCCGTCTGTACTAAAAATACAAAAATTAGCCAGACATGGTGGCTCCTGCCTGTAATCCCAGCTACTCAGGAGGCTGAGGCAGGAGAGTCATTTGAACACGGGAGGTGGAGGTTGCGGTGAGCCGAGATCACACCACCGCACTCCAGCCTGGGCAACAGAGCAAGACTCTGTCCCCCCACCCCCCAAAAAAACCCCAGAGATACAGCGTCCGGTGATGGCCCTCCTCTCCTCCACCTTCGTAGACTAATCCTGGAGAGTACCAGATGAAGAAGCATGGTCCTTCAGAGGGCAGCCGTAAGCGGGAGAGGCCCTTTGGGTCGTATTTATTTCTTAGGAATAGTGGTCAGAGCTGGGATTGTGGAGCTGACAGAAGGGAAGGCTCAAGGAGGGCAGCACTGTCATCCAAATCGCTGCAAAGGCGTCAGGTAGAAGAGACGGACTCTGGACAGCAGAACTGGCCAGTGGGTGCTGATTGGAAGAGGGTGGCAGGTTTAGGTCATTAAAAAGCAGGCATTTGGAACCATCTATGGGGTAGGCTGCCACGTAAGGCGACAAGCTCCCCGTCATCTGTAAGTGGTTCCACTGATGCTCCCCTGTCTGCAAAGCTGTGCCTCCAGCATGTTGGGGAGACTGAGCCAGGCAGCCTCACAGGCCCCCCTCAGCATCTGGCCCAGTTCTGCTCTCGAAGTTGAGCCACGCCCTCCTCCTCCTAGAATTGCCAGCACAACACGGAGGGACCGCAATGCAACAAGTGCAAGGCTGGCTTCTTTGGGGATGCCACGAAGGCCACGGCCACCGCCTGCCGGCCCTGCCCTTGCCCATACATCGATGCTTCCCGCAGGTCAGCCCCCGCTCAGGGTGGGGGGGTTTGGCCGGGGGCAGTGCAACAGGCCAGGAGAATACTCTGGGCACGGAGGCAGGAGGCTCGGATTCAGATCTCAGCCTGGTCACTAAGTTATCCCATGCTCCTTGACCTCTCTGGGCCTCAGTTTCCTTTTCCGCATAATGGGCCACCTGCCTTCCCACAGTTGCTGCGAGGCTGCCGGGCAGGGAGATGGCGTCATGCCTCATGGCACACTGTGTCTGTGTGGACGGCAGTTGTTTCCCCGGGTGGGAGTAGAAAGCCTGACCCCAGCCCTGCCCCGTGCCCTGTCCACATGATACCCACAGATTCTCAGACACTTGCTTCCTGGACACGGATGGCCAAGCCACATGTGATGCCTGTGCCCCAGGCTACACTGGCCGCCGCTGCGAGAGGTGAGGGAGAGCCTCGGGGGCTGCAGGAAGGGGTTTCCTGGGCAGGGTCATGGAAGTGCCACTGATGGCAGTGCCCTCTCTCCCCTAGCTGTGCCCCCGGATACGAGGGGAACCCCATCCAGCCTGATGGGAAGTGCAGGCCCATCAGTGAGTATGGCCGCCACCATCCCATGACACCCACACCCCAACCCCACCTGGGCTGCACACCAGGCACCCTCCCTCCCCGCCCCAGCTCGTGATCCTTGGGGGGCCACTCTTCCTCTCTCTGCCTAGACCATGTCTATCCCATTCCCACCTGCCCTGCCAACACCTGCCTTGTGTTCCAGACCAGGCGATTGTGCGCTGTGATGAGCGTGGCAGCATGGGGACCTCTGGGGAGGCCTGCCGCTGTAAGGTACACATGCCATTGCCACCCACCCAGGGGTCTTGGGCCCAGCACCACAGCTGGGAGAAGGAGTAAGGAAGCTCTGTCCTCTCCATAGCCCCTTGGCCAGTGGGCGGTAACCTAGTCAGAGCTGGTGGGCCTGGCTGACTGGTCTTTTGCACCAGGAGAGGTGGCCTGGCATTGGCAAGTTGTTCTGGTTAGGGAGTGGGGCCACCTAGTTCAAGTCCCAGTCATGCTTTGTGCAGCCTTTGTATCTGCATTGTACCTTTGTATTTGCCATGCTTTGTCCACTGTCACATTGATACAATGATGTAGATATTAGTGTCCCCGATTTGTGATGTGAAAAAATGGAGGCTCAGAAAAGGGAGGTCCCTTGCGTTAGGATGGGAGCATCGGCCGGGTGAGTTTCTCATGCCTGTAATCCCAACACTGTGGAGGCCAAGGCGGGCAGATCACTTGAGGTCAGGAGTTCAAGATCAGCCTGGCCAACATAGTGAAACGCCGTCTTTACTAAAAATACAAAAATTAGCCAGGTGTGGTGGCAGGTGCCTGTAATCACAGCTACCTGGGAGGCTGAGGCAGGAGAATCGCTTGAGTCTGGGAAGCAGAGGTTGCAGTGAGCTGAGACTGCACCACTGCACTCCAGTGTGAGCAACAAGAACAAAACTCCGTCTCAAAAAAAAAAAAAAAGAATGTGAGTATGTGAAAAATAATGGATTGATTCTGAAGTCAGGCACTCCTGATCTTAAATCCCAGAGTGGATGAGCAAGCTGAGTAACTTTGTGCAAGTCATTTCACATCCCTGAACCTCTGTTTCCTCATGTGAAGGATGGAGATATCACCTACCTCTCAAGGTCCTTAGGGGGCTTAAATGAGGTGATGTTGAATGGAAACCAGAACAGTGCATGAAATGCTCCATAAATAGTGGCAGCAATTATTTTAATTAAGTTGCTGTATTTTAAATCTAAATTTATTGGTGAGGCCCCTGGTAGCCAAAGAGAAAAGGGAAAAATGCTTGCCTAAGCTCTTAAGTGGGAATTATTGTTCAGATGATGACACCTCATACATGTGCTCTTCCTTTGTTTGTTTGTTTGTTTTGAGATGGAGTCTCCCTCCTATCACGGCGGGCTGGAGTGCAGTGATATGATCTCGGCTCACTGCAACCTCCACCTCCTGGGTTCAAGCGATTCTCCTTCCTCAGCCTCCCAAGTAGCTGGGATTACAGGCGTGTGCCACTGTGCCCGGCCACATGTGCCCTTTCAGTGGCTCCTCTGGGTCTTGGGTACCTTTGTAGACTGTGGGTGGATTCGGCCTGAAGCTCCAGGTGGCCCCTCCCACGGGCTGTCCTTCAGCTCCAACTCTGTACCTGCAGAACAACGTGGTGGGGCGCTTGTGCAATGAATGTGCCAACGGCTCTTTCCACCTGAGCACCCAAAACCCCGATGGCTGCCTCAAGTGCTTCTGCATGGGTGTCAGTCGCCAGTGCACCAGCTCTTCCTGGAGCCGCGCCCAGGTACCTCTGCAAGGTGGGCGGGCAGGACCGCCCAGCCCCAGGCTGGATGCACCAAGCGCCAGTCCCAGTCCCAGGCCCCGGCCCCCATCCCAGCCTTTTCTCCTCCTCCCAGGTGCACGGGGCCTCCGAGAAGCCTGCCCACTTCGCCGTGACCAACGCTGAAAGCACCCACTCCACCAATGATGGCATCTTCTCCCCCACACCCGGGGAACTGGGCTTCTCCTCCTTCCACAGACTCCTATCTGGACCCTACTTCTGGAGCCTCCCTTCAAGCTTCCTTGGAGACAAGGTGGGTAGGGGTGGGAAGGGAAAGGAAACTCCAGGCAGCGAGAACAGCATGGGCAAAGGCTTGGAGGCAGGAGGGTCATGGTGCCTTGGGAGAATAGTGAGATACACGGCATGGAAAAGGTGGCTGGAGCAGTGACAGGGCCCGACTCGGGGACCCTGCTAAGCTCCTGTCTACCCCCGGTCCCAGGTGACCTCCTACGGAGGAGAGCTGCGCTTCACAGTGACCCAGCGGCCCCAGCCAGGCTCCACACCCCTGCACGGGCAGCCATTGGTGGTGCTGCAAGGTAACAATATTGTCCTAGAGCACCACCCGGCCCAGGAGCCCGGCCCCGGCCAGCCCAGCTCCTTCACTGTGCCCTTCCGGGAGGTGAGCAGCACTGCCCCCTGGGGGTAGGGGTGCGGGCTGGCCCTTGCTTCTGTCTCTCCTGCATGAATACTCCAGGACGTGAGGCACTGAGCACAACTGCCCTTTTCTTGGCAGGAAGCCTGGCAGCGGCCCGATGGGCAGCCAGCCACACGGGAGCACCTGCTGATGGCGCTGGCAGGCATCGACACCCTCCTGATCCGAGCATCCTACGCCCAGCAGCCCGCTGAGAGCAGGTGTCTGGAGCCAGGGCAGGAGGATCAGTGTGGGTTTGGGGCGGGGGGCTCTGTCTAAGCGGTGCAGTGTGGCACAGCCACATACAGACTATGCAACCCTTTTGAGTCTCAATTTCCCCATCTGTAAAATGGAGAGTCTAACAATGCCTCCCTTACAGGCTGAAGGAAGCCTGAGGCAGGGATTGGGGTGCACGAGATTGACAAGGAGAGAGACGCAGGAGGGGAAGGGGCCACAAAGGGATGTGGTCACAGGTCAAGTCTAGCCTCAGCCTCAGCCCACGGGAGCTCTGGAGTCACTCGCCGTAGAGTGGTCTGTCTTTCAGGCACAGGGGCTCTTGTAGCCGGTATCATCCTGTCGTTGACTACCCCAGGGGAACAGGGTGGTGTAACCTCTCCAGGCGAGGATGGGTGGTAGTTTAGAGTCAGTTGCAGGTAGCGCTGTCTGCCCTCGCAGCCTCTGGAGACCTGGACAGGGCTGTGGAAGGACTAACCAGGCCCCCAGTGGAGGCTCCAGGCGTGCCTGGCACAATGCTCCTGTTCACACTGGATCTTGTCATGCCCAGGGTCTCTGGCATCAGCATGGACGTGGCTGTGCCTGAGGAAACCGGCCAGGACCCCGCGCTGGAGGTAGAGCACTGCTCCTGCCCGCCCGGGTACCGCGGCCCGTCTTGCCAGGTAAGTCCTGGGCCCCACCCCGGCCTAGCCAGCTCCATCCATGGTGCTCCCTGCCCCTCCTCCATAAGCCCTCCCCACCTCCCCAGCCCTGGCCATTCAGTGCCCTACCCGAGTGGGCCGTGTCCAGGAAGGCCCCCCTACTGCCATCTTTCTGCCCCCAGGACTGTGACACAGGCTACACACGCATGCCCAGCGGCCTCTACTTGGGTACCTGCGAACGCTGCAGCTGCCATGGCCACTCAGAGGCCTGTGAGCCTGAGACAGGTGCCTGCCAGGTGAGTCCCACCCTCCTTCCTCCCACCCCAGTGATCTGTGGCCTCTGGGGGCCCAACCCCCACTCACGTTCTGCTCCACCAGGGCTGCCAGCATCACACGGAGGGCCCTCGGTGTGAGCAGTGCCAGCCAGGATACTACGGGGATGCCCAGCAGGGGACATCACAGGACTGCCAGCTGTGCCCCTGCTACGGAGACCCTGCTGCCGGCCAGTGCGTCCGGCCCCTGCCTGCACCTGCCCTGCCCTGAAACGTCCACTACCCCCCACGTGCCCTTCCTCCGGCCCTTCTGAGAGGCAGTGTTTAATCCTGGCCTCGCCACCGCCTCAGTGTGTCGCTTGGTGTGAGATACACTTCACTTTCAGGGCTATGCTGCCTCCTCTGTGAAATAGGGAGTCCACGCTCCTCAGCCCCTGTGTGAGAGTTGAATGAGCTGATGCTCATGGAACTCTTAGCACAGTGCCAGGCACGCAGTGGCACTCAGGACACGTTAGTTCACCTGCCCATTCTTCCCCTCCCCTCCCCTGGTCCTGAAGGAGGATCAAGGAGAAGAAGGAGCCACTGCGTACCTGACTAGAAATCTGCCCCCCACACTCAGGGCTGCCCACACGTGCTTTCTGGACACAGACGGCCACCCGACCTGTGACGCGTGCTCCCCAAGCCACAGTGGGCGTCACTGCGAGAGGTGAGGCGGGGGGCAGGGGGGACACGCACAGCAGGGCCCAGCCCTCCTGACCCGGAGGAATCAGGGATGCCTGATTCCTCCCAGTCTTAACCCCCAGAAGATGGTCAGCTCCCCTCCTTGGGAGCCTCAACCTCTAGCCCAGAATTCAGGACCCTCAGACATGCATCCTGGCCTGCGGTTCACCTCCAGCCCCCTGGCCCCTGCCCCAGCCAGGCCAGAGTCTTCCCACAAAACCCCTGCTTCTTTCCAAAGCTCCTGGGCTCCTGACTGCCCAGATTCACTGCTGTGCGGTCCAGGGCGGGTCCTTGCTCTTCTCAGCCCGTCACATGGGCGAGTCAGGCTGTTGGTTTCTTCCAGGGCACGAGGCCATTGAATTTAATATGGGGTCCCCAGCCCAGCCCCGGGGTTCTGCTTCTCTTCACCCAAAATTCATCAGAGGCTTTCTCTCTCTGCAGGTGTGCTCCTGGCTACCATGGCAACCCCAGCCAGGGCCAGCCATGCCGGAGTGAGTAGGACTGGGGAGGTCGTTGGGGTCGGGTTACTCAGTGTCCTAGCACAGAGTTGGGACAGAAGGCCTTAATCCCTTTTGGCTTTGCCTCTCTGAGCCTGAGTTTCTTCATCTGTAAAATGGGGATAGGAACAGGCCCCACTGCCTCCGAGGGCTGTTGTGAGAGCGTGATGTGCCCATGTCAGAAGTCAGAGCTCCCGCTCGGTGCCAAGCAGAGTGGAGGGAAGAGGGGTGCTGGGTGGAGGGCTTGGGGCTCCAGCCATGACTTTCTTCCACTTCAGGAGATGGCCTGGTGCCAGGGCCCATAGGCTGCCACTGTGACCCCCAAGGCAGCGTCAGCAGCCAGTGTGATGCTGCTGGTCAGTGCCAGTGTAAGGTCAGTCCGAATCCCTGCCCCTGAGGGCCTGTGCTGCCCTGCTGCCTGGGGCCTGTGGGGAAATCAGGCACCATCTGATGGAAGCTGAGACCTGGGCATGGGGGGCAGGGCAGGGGCTGCCCGGGGCTGCTGGGGGTACAGGATACCCACCGAGTCCCCTGCCTGCCTCCTTCCATCCATCCACCCAGGCCCAGGTGGAAGGCCTCACCTGCAGCCACTGCCGGCCCCACCACTTCCACCTGAGCGCCAGCAACCCTGACGGCTGCCTGCCCTGCTTCTGTATGGGCATCACCCAGCAGTGTGCCAGCTCCGCCTACACGCGCCACCTGGTGAGAGCCTGTGCTGCCCAGCCCCGGGGGGGGCCGCTGCCTGCTGCCTGCTGTTGTCCATCTCATCACTGAGCCCGGTGACCCTCACCCCTGCCCCAGTACCCTCATATGCCCCGATTATTTCTCTCCCAGCCCTGATCTCAGCAGACCTCCTACCCCCACCTTAACACCCTCCCATGTCCCATCCCTCACCAAGGTGCCTGCCTCAGTGCCCAGGCTGATACCACCTCCTCCTTCCCCTGCCAGATCTCTACCCACTTTGCCCCTGGGGACTTCCAGGGCTTTGCCCTGGTGAACCCACAGCGGAACAGCCGCCTGACAGGAGAATTCACTGTGGAACCTGTGCCCGAGGGTGCCCAGCTCTCTTTCAGCAACTTCGCCCACCTCGGCCACGAGTCCTTTTACTGGCAGCTGCCGGAGACATACCAGGGAGACAAGGTGGGCCCCCAGCCCGGCACCAGGGTCAGCCATGACTCAGACCCAAGTTCCCCTCTAAGCCATCTCTCTCAGCAGACACACACCTGCCACGTGCCTGGCCACATCGTGGTTAGGCATGTGGCCTTTGCAGTCCCATAGACATCAGTCTAAACCCCAGCTCTGCTGCTTGCCAGCCAGATACCATTTGATAAACCTCAACTTCATGGTGGCTGGGAGGACTGGAGATCATGCCTGGCACATAATAAGTGCTCAACTATTCATGACTTTTAGCTTTCATGCGGTTATTCAACAAACAGGTCCTGGGAGAGACCAAGAAATATAAAGACAAGTGAGACACGGTTTCAGTGTCATTCACACCTCCCACTCCACTCATCCACGCTGCTGGCTCTGCTTGTGTCGGCCACAGTAACTCTCAGCCTGGGTCATGCCTGTTGAGCTCTCACCATGTGCTAGGCAGCATCCTTTGTAAGTCTCAAGTCACAACTGCATGAGCCAGGTCCTGCTGCTGCCCCTTTTCACGAATAAGGAAACTAAGGGAAGAGGGGCTCTATAATTTACCCAGAGCCCCGAGCTGGGAGGTGGGAATACGGGGGATCCAAACCCAATTCAGAGGCTGCCCCTAAAATGCTCTGCGGAAGGCCAGAGCTCACGCCTGTAATTCCAGCACTTTGGAAGGCTAAGGTGGGAGGATCACTTGAGCTCAGAAGCTCAAGACCAGCCTGGGCAACGTGATGAAACTCCATCTCTACAAAAAATACAAAAAATTAGCTGGCCGTGTTGGTGCATGCCTGTAGTCCCAGCTACTTAGGGAGGTTGAGGTGGGAGGATCACTGGTGCCTGGGAGGGGGAGGCTACAGTGAGCCACAATTGCACCACTGCATTCCAGCTTGGGTGACAGAGTAAGACACTGTCTCCGAAAATATATATATATACTCTGCCAGTCAGAGGTGAATCTGTCTTTGCTACTCCAGAACATGGTCTGGTGGGAGGTGATGATGGTGATGGCGACGGTGTTGAGGGTGGGCTCTGGGACGGGCTCTGGGACAGCCTGCCCAAATGTGTTCCTTGAGCAGCACAGGCATCGGTGGTACCCAGGGAAAGTGGGTCTTGGCACAGGAGTCCACTGCTGGTTGAGGCCAGTGTTCCAGCTGATATGCCCCCAGGCAGGAGGCAAGGGGACCAGGGACACCTAGGAGGGGTGCTCTGGGGTTGCCCCATCCTCGTTTCTTGGACAGAGCCAGGTACTCCAGGCTTCTCTGGGGGCTGGCTGCCTTCAGTCCCTTCTCCCCTCGCCCCTCTGGGGCTCACTACCTCCTGGCCTTCCTGCTGCCCTGTCCTGCAATTCTCAGACCTTTCTCTGTCTCCTGTCCTGGCACTTCCCTGCACCCCATAGCGGGAGGCATACTTTGCTCGGATGCGCCGGGCTCACCAGGTAGGCACAGGATGTGTGTGGTGTGAAGCTGGCGTGATGCGGTGTGGCGCCTCCTCGGGTGCTCCCAGCCCTGGGTGGGGAGATGTGCAGTGCCCAATGCATCAGGAGTCTGCATGAACCCAGGCAGTGTCCCATGGCCCCAGGGTTGGAGCCAGGAGGGTGTGTGCCCCACCTTGCCTCACCTGCTGTGTGGTCTGGTCCTAGTGCTAACTGTCTGAAGTCAGAATGGCAACCGAGGTAGCAGGGAGACTAACCTCATGCTGATCCACACGACTGTATCTAGCCCACCAGGTTCCCCTGGCCCTGCCTCCCAAGCAACCACCATTAACCCCTGCCTGCACGTGGGCGGCCTGGGGTTAACCCCTGGGTGCCAGCCTGGAGAGGGGAGCATGCATCTTTCTTCCCAATTAGTGTGGGCCTTTCTGACTACCACGTCCATGGGTAGAGGACCTGCCCGTAGCTCCGGCTCTGGGACCCTGGGAGGTCTGAGCTGGCCTGCTCCTTCCATCCCATCAGAACCGCACGTCCCTCTCAGAGGAGCAGTTGCGGGCAGCCATGACAGCTGGGAGGATCCTGGGGCCCCCAGAGGGCAGGGACTGGGCACAGCGGGCATCACAGGTAACTGAGGGCCTGGCTGGGACGGGTCATACCTGGGGCCCCAGGGAAGAGGCCAGAGAGCTGAGTGCAGGCAGGCACCTGAACGAAGGCCCCGGCCCTCCTGGCCCATTTCCCCTGTGCCAGGCCAGGCCCCAACCTGATGCCTGGTCCGTTCCGGTATCATCCTTAGGAAACATGCCAGAGCCATGAATGGCTTGGGTTGGTACCAGGGCACACACAGAGAGTCAGGGCGAGGAGCAGCAGCCCTACCACAGATGCTCTGGGCTGCCTCCAGCACTTCTGCCCCTCCCTTGCTGGGTAGCCTCTGTAGGGCTTGTCCCATCAGTCTTAGCCCACAGGCAGCTAAGCCCATCCCAGGATATCCCCGCCTGGCTCAGGAGGAACAAGAGGGCAATGGGTACAAGGGCCGAAGCGCCAGGTGTCAGCGCTTGTGAGCTGACAGTGCAGAGCGGGTGACTAGCTGGGCCCGGGGGGAGGTGAAACCTCATGGGCGTCCTTTCTGTCCCTCTCTGCTCCCTTCCACTGCCCTTCGGCTCCTGGTCCCCCAGGTGGACGAGGCTCAGAGACGAATGGATGCTGAGATCTGGCAGCTCCTGTCCAGCTTTGCTGCCCATCCCCAACCCCCTCCCCGGGGGCTCTCCCCTCATCCTCAGCCTGCAGCTGCTCTGCGAGCACTACCTGCTTCCTCCTCCTCCTCCTCTTCTCTGTCTTTCCCACTAGGCTCTCAGGTATGTGCCAAGGTGCCCATCAAGGGATCCCCACCCATCATATTTTCTAGATTTCACTCATTTCTGAACCAACTTCACAATTTCTGTAAACTACTTGGACTATTATTTCTTTCCAATTTTCCTTTCAATCAATCATATACCAACCCAGTTATGCTGGTTACTCTCTTTAAATACATATGAAAAGGCCCACCCCATTGAAATTGTTGACTAATGTGCTGTGTAAATGCTGGGGTCCACAAAAGACCCACCGGATGGGAGGAGAAGCGGACCCAGGCCACACCCAGAGAGAGCAGCTGGGGGCCTGGGCCAGGATTGGGAAGAAAGTTGTCCAAAGAGCGGGGCCGGGACCTGCACTGTCGGGTGGGGGTGGGTGTCTGCCTCTCTGCCCTGCCACCGGGCCTCCCTCCTATGACAGTCCACCCCTGCCAAGACTGTCTCTGCCCTCCCACCCGCGCCTGCTTCCCACGGCTCTCACCACCTGTCCTTCCGTCCTAGTTCTCTCTCTCCTACGAAGGCTTCTCTCTGCTCCCTGGAAGCCTCTATTACTGGCAGCTGCCGCAGGTCTTCCTGGGGGACAAGGTAACAAGGATTTGGGGGGATTCTAGGTGTGTCAGAGAATCCTACAATATCAGAGGGCCCTTTGTCAAGGCCCTTTATGACACAATGGGGAGACCGAGGCCCACGGTCGGTAGGGACTTGCCTGGGGTCCCACGTTCAGGTCAAAGCACAGCTGAGACTGAACTCAGCTCTGCCCACATCCTTCAGCAGGGCCTTTTTCTGGGCTCCCTTGACCTTGTGTCTAGACATTGGCCTAGTTTTTGGACTGCATTCAGTCATTTAAGAAGCACTAATTAAGTACTTGCTGTATGCTGCATCGCATACAGACAGAGCAGGCAGAGCGAGCCCTGGCCTCCCAGAGCTCCCCGTCCATCCGATGATCATTCCTGGCAACCCCGGTATCACTGTTATCATCACCATGAGCGCTGGCATTGGCCTCAGATGAGTATTGATACTGCCTTCATTTTGCTCCAACAATTTTTTTTTTTTTTTTTTTTT
>NW_016107330.1:12052374-12078550 GCF_001604975.1 Cebus imitator | reverse complement strand
AGGAGGCGGAGGTTGCAGTGAGCCGAGATCGCGCCATTGCACTCCAGCCTGGGTAACAAGAGCGAAACTCCGTCTCAAAAAAAAAAAAAAAAAGAAGCTACTTGCTGGAGCCGAGGGTGGAGCTGGAGTCGTGCAGGGTTATCGAGCGTGATGCGCGTTCTCGCCATTTGTGTCCTGTAGTACTTAACTCTCATGATATTCTTTAAAGTGGGTGTTATTTTTACTCCTGTTTCCATGTGAGGAGAGTAGAGCTCAGAGAGGTTAAGCACTTTGTCCAAGGCTGTATAGCTAGTAGAGCTGGAGTTTGAACCCAGGTCATTCAGACCGTGGAGCCTACCCTTACAATCACAGTGCTGGAGCTGCATGCTATGGCTCGCACCTGCAGTCCTAACACTGGGAGGCTCAGGCTGGAGGATCGCTTCAGGCCAGGAGTTGAGACCAGCTTAAGCAATATAATGAAACCCTGTCTCTTAAAAAATAGATTAGCCAGGTGTGGTGGCTCCTGCCTGTAATCCCAGCATTTTGGGAGGCTTAGTCAGGATGGTTGCTTGCGTTCAGGAGTTTGAGACCAGCCTGAGCCACTTAGGGCAACCCCATCCCTCTCTTTTTAAAAAAAAAGTAAAAAAATAAAATAGACACTAGGGTTTTTGAATGGTTAGTAAATAAATAGAACAATCACTGTGCTGTACATACCTGCAACTTGCTAGAAAGTTAGTCTCAGAAATGGCTGTGAACTTGCTGGCATTCAAAGCAGACAGGAAGCCAGCTATTTTACGGTTATTTGGTTACACTCCAGAATTCCTTACCACGCCCTGAGCTCACGGAGAACATCGCTGGGGCCCATGTAGCCCTGGGCTGAGTGTGTAGTCAGTAGGTGTTTAATAAATGCCGGTCAGCCGAGTGAACACACAAATGCACGAAGGGGTAGGCTTGATGCAGTTTGGTATTGAGATGAACATCTACCCTGGTGGCAGAGGAGAGAAAAGAAAGTCCTGTGGGGCAGAGCTGGGGGCCTCAGCTGCCTGCAGGAGGGTCCCCGCAACAAGAGTAAGGACTCTCCGGTCATGAGCAACACAAAGCCCAGGTCCAGCAGGCTTGTCTGTGATGAAGAATCTATTAGCTCGTACAGCTGCGGAGTCTAAGCATGTCTGGTATCAGGCATGGCCTTACCCAGGGTCTCATTAGGGCTTTTTCTTGGTTCTCTGGCCAGGTAGAAAGAGCAGAAGTGCCCAGGGTACTTGTCTATCCCTGATGGGGTGGCAAAGGGCAGTGGTAGGCCATGCAGATCGGCCACGCCTGGCTCATGTCTCCACTGTAGAGGAGGAGGGGATCAGGACTCTCAGACCTGCATGGTGTAGCAGGAAGGTTGTTCTTTATAGAAAGCCAGGGTATAGTTTATAGAAAGGAGGAACTGGATTCGGGGCAAACAAAAACCATGCGCCTAGGAGGCAAGGCCTCCGAGGGGCTGCCCTCAGCCCCACCCCCGCCATGGCTGAGAATTTTTGAACTTTCCGCAGCCTCCCCATGGTGGTTACTGTCATTACCCTTGTCTGCCTCCTGGGAAATTCCTGTAAATAAAAGAGGACTTGGAGTTGGTTCGCTGGCACCGTCAGGCAATGTGGAATGGAGAAGCTTGCAGAGCCGAGGCTGCTCGACATGATCGCCACCGTGTCTGAGGCTGCAGGGAAACTGAGAAATGTCCTGTTTCCCATGCACCCTGGCCTCTTGGTTAGGGAGGGGAGGGGGCAGGGGAGCGTGGCACAGGTGCCAAAAGGCCTCCGTATGCTCCACCCTCATCTGTATGGTCCAACACTCACCCCGCAAGGTCAGCCTGTGACCTCTGGGCTTGCCTTTTGCAGGTGGCGGCCTACGGTGGGAAGCTGCGATACACACTTTCCTATACCGCGGGCCTGCAGGGCAGCCCACTCTCTGACCCTGACGTCCAGATCACGGTGAGCATTTGGATGCCATGCTGGGTGGGCAGAAGGGCAGGATAGAAGCCGGGGCACCTTGGCATTTGTCCTTTGGCCTTTTCATCCAGCACTCGGTTTCCTGGCACAGACCGGGGGAGTTAGGCCTGTGTCCCCACATCCCTGCCTGGCTGGACACCACCCAGGCAGAGGAGCCTGCTGCTGGGAGAAGGGGGCAGTGGGCATGTGCCTGACTCCTTTGGACACTTGAGCTTGGGAGAGTGGAGAGGTGGGAGGCTGGTGGTTACAGAGAGCCTAGGACTGGTGGAGGACACCCTGGCACTCCAGGGGCCCCTCAGCTCCCCTTCCAATCCTGCTGGTGTGTCCCCAGGGCAACAACATCATGCTGGTGGCCTCCCAGCCAGCGCTGCAGGGCCCCGAGAGGAGGAGCTACGAGATCGTCTTCAGAGAGGTGAGGGTCACCTGGCCAAGCTTCTCATGCTGCCCCCCCCGCCCTGACTCGGAGCCTGGCTTTGATGCCCACCCTGCCTCTCACTCCCCGACCTTCATCCCGCAGCCCTCAGCCAGTGCCCGTAAGGCCAGAGTTTGGGGGTGGTAACTGCAGGAGAAACCCACAAAGCCCAATACCCCCGCCCACGCTGCCACCCCCAACCCAGGAATTCTGGCGCCGGCCCGATGGGCAGCCGGCCACACGTGAGCACCTCCTGATGGCACTGGCCGACCTAGATGAGCTCTTGATCCGGGCCACGTTCTCCTCGGTGCCACTGGCAGCCAGTATCAGCGCAGTCAGCCTGGAGGTCGCCCAGCCTGGGCCCTCGAACGGACCCCGGGCCCTCGAGGTGGAGGAGTGCCGCTGCCCCCCAGGTTACATCGGTCTGTCCTGCCAGGTGAGTGTGTGGCCGACTCGGCCACCTCTGCACGGGCACAGAGGCATCAAGAAGCGCGTCACTGCAGCCTTGATTACCATCATAACTATAATGACCCCCCCCATCTGCGCCCTGCGTGCATTCCTCCCAACAGCTCTGAGATATGTATTGTTATCCCCTTTAACAGGTAACAAAATAGAGGTGCTGAGGGGCAAGTGTGCCCCAATGGTGCACGGCTAACGTGTGGCAGAAACTAATTTGAACTCGGGTCTGATTAACTCCAAAGCCTAGCATGTCCTAACCACTGAGCAGTGCAGCCTCAGGCATGGGCCATGCTCCCCAGAGGTGCAAACCCGGTTCATGCCCTCGGGGTGCCCAAAAGAGACAGGGAGCCAATTCAGAAACACAAACTACTCCGGCCAAAGCACAGCATGGAGATGCCTCCGGGAGGTGAACAGTGTGGACTGCGATAGTGTCGTGGGCAGGAGGCCAGACTGAGCAGAAGCCAGGAAGGAGGGGAGCCAGCCTGTGATGTGGCAGGGTCACCCCTGGGGGGACGCTGGAAGGGAGGGGTTCTGGGTCTGCTGGCTGTGGATGCGGCATGTTGGGAGCAGAGGCCAACCTTCCTCTCTGCCCCCTAGGACTGCGCCCCCGGCTACACGCGCACCGGGAGTGGGCTGTACCTCGGCCACTGTGAGCTGTGCGAATGCAATGGCCACTCAGACCTGTGCCACCCGGAGACCGGGGCCTGCTCGGTGAGCTACAAGCAAGGCCGGGACAGGGGGTCAGCTCAGCTGAGCCTGGGTGGGGGACCAGGGCTGGACAAGACAGACACCCATCCAGGGGCAGGGTCATGGGGCATGGCCTGTGGGTCAGAGCACCTGGGTCAGCAGGCCAGGTCACCAGGCATGGTAGGGTGACCAGGGCTGTGGAGTAACATCCTTCTGTGTAAAGAAAATTTTGGTTCTTTACTATTTTTTCTTTTTCTTTACAAAAAAATTATCTAATGGGGTCTCACCATGTTGCTCACGAAGTCTCGAACTCCTGAGCTCAAGCAATCCATCTGCCTTGGCCCCCCAAAGTGCTGGGATTACAGGCGTGAGCCACCACACCTGGTCTCTACTTTTTTTTTTGAGACAGGATCTCGGTCTTGTTCTGTCTGCCAGGCTGGAGTGTAGTGGCCTAATATTGGCTCACTGCAACCTCCACCTCCTGGGTTCAAGTGATTCTCATGCCTCAGCCTCCTGAGTAGCTGGGACTACAGGCGTGAGCCACTGCGTCTGGTCTCATTGCATATATTTTTATACCTGGACTTTTCAGAGTAGCATGTGTAGAGTCCCCCCAGGATACGGGGTGAAGGGCCAGGTGGTTGACAGCCAGAAGCTAACCTTGGAGCAAAGAACACTCTACGTTGATACAACAAATATGAATCGCTTTGGAGGAGAATCAGTAACCCACATCTTTTTATGATGATGTACATATTTTCTTTCTTTCTTTTTTTTCTGAGATGGAGTCTTGCTCTTGTCACCCAGGCTGGAGTGCAATGGCACAATCTCAGCTCACTGCAACCTCCGCCTCCCTGGTTCAAGCGATTCTCCTGCCTCAGCCTCCCCAGTAGCTGGGATGACAGGTGCCCACCAACACACCCGGCTAGTTTTTATATTTTTAGTAGAGATGGGGTTTCACCATGTTGGCAGGCTGGTCTCGAACTCCTGACCTCAGGTGATCCACCCTCCTCAGCCTCCCAAAGTGCTGGGATTCAGGTGTGAGACCGTGCCCAACCAATGATGCACATATTTTCAATGCTCTGCCCTCAGATACCCACGTGTATTCCTTTCCCTTCCTTTACTATCACAGGTACTTAGGGAGAAAATAGAATCAGCATCACCCTTTTTGACAGCTATTTGGATGGATATTTTTTTTTTTGGATGGATATACTGGCTTTTTTTTGGTTGGATACACTTTTTAGTTTATTCAATTCCCTATTCATGGATGGTTAGATTTGTTTCCAGCATTTTTCTTTTCTTTTTCTTTTTTTTTTTTTTGGTGCAGTGATACAATCTTGGCTTACTCCAACTTCCACCTTCCAAGTTCAAACAACTCTCCTACCTCAGCATCCTGAGTAGCTGGGACTACAGTTGTGCACCACCACACCCAACTAATTTTTGTGGTTTTTTTTTTTTTCTATAAAAGCAAACTAACTTATTTGAACAGTATAACTAGAGAACAAGCTGTAGGTAAATGTATAGCCAGATGTCCTATGTCAAATTTCGTAACAAATGAAAATTTGTTTCTGAAAGAAATTTCACATGTTAATTTGACTCCTAATGGTGAATCTATTAACTGAATGTCTAATCTAGTCAAAATATTTAAGCTGTATCTGCATATGTAAATAAAGAAGAGATTTTGTTCTCTAATTTTACCTAGTAAAATAATGGCAAAGTAATAAACTAAATTTACATAGGTTTCATAGACATACCAATCACAAGTTAAAAAAAATCAGGAGACAAGCATGTCAGTTTCAACAATGTGTGATTTAAACACCAGGCTTGGACAACAACTGGTAACAAATCCTGCTCTGGCTTGGATGTGAACTGGTGACAAATGCTAACTTAAAAGTTTTCATGAATTCAGTAGCTGCCAGTACAACCTCTGTCATCCTTTCACCTTCCCTTACTTAAATGGTAGCAAAATTTTCTTGAAATTAAAAAAAAAAAAAAAGGGGAAACAATTTTCTTAAAGTAAACAGACTTAGATTCTCATTTAAAAAGTATCTATATATATTTTTAAAAGTGCAAAAACAGAAATGTACAGATATCTACACAAGCAAAAGCAATTTTCTGTAAATTTTTAGTAAGCTGCAGCAATGAGGATATTTTACTTTGAATACAAACACACAAGACCTTCAAAAAAGTCCACATTTTCATAAGCTACTTTACAAAGAAAATACATGCACTTCAATTGAAAATACAAATACACTGTCTGCTTCATGGTAAAACCCCCAGGAATCATATTTTCTCATTTTACTCTGCAGAATCAGAGTTTGAAAAATAATAATCTTTCTCTTTTTCATCTAAAGATTCCATAGCATTAGTGAAAAGTTTTCCAACACCGAAGTTTTCTCCTAAATCTGGGTTAAATGGGGTTCTCCTTCTTGATGTTGGAACTGAGAAATCAGTTTCAACTAATTTTTTCTTAATGTTGCCCCAGACAATACCACCATTACCTTTATGATATTTTTGCATACGAAAAACATATTTATCACAATCATTCCCATTTATGGAACCGAGCATTCCAGGACTGATGTGCTGACATTGAGGAGTTTTTGCCAATGGAAAGACGGCTGATGATGGAGTTGCTGGATTTTTGTCCATATCTGGTAGAATATCATCATCATCTTCACTATCCTGGAAACTTGGCAACAGTATTCTTTGATGTTGTACCGAAAAAATCACCATGGTCGTCTTTTGGCAACTGTTCCAGAAAATCCCTCATCTGTTAATTTTTGTGTTTTTTAAGAGACAGGGTTTCACCATGTTGGCCGTGAACTCCTGAGCTCAGGTGACCCGCCAGCCTTGGCTTCCCACAGTGCTAGGATTACCGACGTGAGGAGCCACTATGCCTAGCCCATTTTGCTTTTTATAAACACCATGGAGATGAGTGTCCTTGTAATGAAATCTGTGTGCCCTACCGTGATGCTTTAAGACAAGTTCACAAACTTGGAATTTCTAGATCAGGGGATGGCAACCTTGAAAGGCTTCTGTAAATCTGGCCTAATGGCTGATGCCTGCCCTCCTTGTGCCCTGCAGCAATGCCAGCACAATGCCGCAGGGGAGTTCTGCGAGCTGTGTGCCCCTGGCTACTATGGAGATGCCACAGCCGGGACACCTGAGGACTGCCAGCCCTGTGCCTGCCCACTGACCAACCCAGAGAACATGTGGGTAACAAGGACACACTTCCACTGGGGAACGAATGGAAGGCTTTGGCTTTTGGGCATTGGCTTTTGGGCAGAGGTGAAGGGAGCAAGGTAGGCAGTGGGCTTCCCGTGACCTGACCTTTGCCTCCCTGACCCCAGGTTCTCCCGCACCTGCGAAAGCCTGGGAGCTGGTGGGTACCGCTGCACAGCCTGTGAATCCGGCTACACTGGCCAGTACTGTGAGCAGTAAGTTTCTAAACAGAAGTGGGGGAAGGGTGGAAGACAAACGGTGGATTCCCAAATGAGAGCCTTAGAGGGTGTTGCTCAGAAAAGTCCCTTCCGGGATTGTGTTCCTTCCCTGCCCCAAACCCTTCTAAGATGCCACACTGCCCTTGGGACAAGCCCGGCCACCTTAGGCAGCTTTACTGTAGCAGTCTCATCCCACTTCTGACACCCAACTCTGTACTTAGCTGGGCTTAGCTTTTTGAATTTTTTTTTTTTTTTTCAATTGAGACAGGGTCTCACTGTGTCGCTCAGGCTGGTCTTAAACTTAGCTGAGCTTAGCTTTTTGAATTCTTTTTTCTTTTTTTTAATTGAGACAGGGTCTCACTGTGTTGCTCAGGTTGGTCTTAAACTCCTGGGCTCAGGCAGTCCTCCTGCCTCAGCCTCCTAAAGTGCTGGGATTACAGGGGTGAGCCACCACGCCGGGCCACTTTTTAAATTCTTTTTTTTTTTTTTTTTTTTTTTTTTTTTTTTTTTTTTTTTTTTTTTTTTTTTTTTTTTTTTTGAGACGGAGTTTCGCTCTTGTTACCCATGCTGGAGTGCAATGGCGCGATCTCGGCTCACCGCAACCTCCGCCTCCTGGGTTCAGGCAATTCTCCTGCCTCAGCCTCCTGAGTAGCTGGGATTACAGGCACGTGCCACCATGCCCAGCTAATTTTTTGTAGTTTTAGTAGAGACGGGGTTTCACCATGTTGACCAGGATGGTCTCGATCTCTTGACCTCGTGATCCACCCGTCTCAGCCTCCCAAAGTGCTGGGATTACAGGCTTGAGCCACCGCGCCCGGCCACTTTTAAAATTCTTGACGTTCAGGCCTTGCATATACTGTTCCCTCTGCATGGAGGAGTCTTCACCCCTAAACCACCCCTTCCTAGCTAACTTCCACTTGGCCTTCAAGACCCAGCTTCATTCACTTATTCAGCAAATTTTATGAAGCATCTACTGTGTACCACGCTGTGTGCTGAGGTGTTGGAGATAATGTAGTGAACAGAACAGATTCCATCCCCGTCCTTACAGTCTACCACCTAATAAGAGATCAGCCCTAATGGGAGATAAGATGGGGGAAAAAGTAATTGTGTAAATGGATATTTACAAACCATGATAAGTTCTCTGAAAGAACAGTACAGCCTGCTCTGAGGTAATCCGAGAAGTCCTGTCCTCTTGGAAGCCTCCCTAGCTCTCCAGGTGGGGTCAGTGCCCTCCTGTGCCCCCTCAGCCCTGGTATGCTTCCTGCACTCTCATTTTCACGTAGAGTTTCCCAACTAGTAAGTTCTACAGACCAGGGACTTCATCATGTTCACTGTTGCATTTCCAATACCTAGCACATGCCTGTCACATAGTAGTTGCTTAACGGAAGTTTGCTGAATGAATTTCTCTGGAGAATAAAGACCCTGTCTCCCTCATTACGCAACCTGCTAACACTCCCTTACACTCCCCTTTCTCAGCTCACCAGCACCCTGTGTGGATAGGGACCTGTCTAGTCCCCAAAGTCCTTCCAGAGCTCTGAGCCTCCTCACCTGACATTGGGTGGCCTCCTGAGCTTCTGGCTCCCCAAGTCCACCGTGAGAGAACTGGGTCCCTTGGGGCCTGACAGAGCTGGTCCTTGTTCCCCCTTACAGGTGTGCCCCAGGTTACGTGGGTAACCCCAGTGTGCCAGGGGGCCGGTGCCTGCCAGAGAGTAAGTGGGACCATGGCCCAGGATGGGGGCGATGGGCATGGCAGGGAGCCCTGGGAGTTGGGGGGGATACTGGGTCTGGGGGACAAGGCTAAGGGTGGGGTACCCCAGCTTTTGGGAGAGAAGAGATATCAGAGATAATGCTGAATGGCCCCTCCTGTCCTGGCCCCCACCCGCAGCAAACCAAGCCCCACTGGTGGTCCAGGTCCATCCTGCTCGAAGCATAGTGCCCCAAGGCGGCTCCCACTCCCTACGGTGCCAGGTCAGTGGGAGCCTACCCCACTACTTCTACTGGTCCCGTGAGGATGGGCGCCCTGTGCCCAGCAGCACCCAGCAGCGACATCAAGGTACCCATGGCCCTAGGCTCCTTCACCTCAAGAGCTATCGCAGTCGGGGAGGGGGGTGCAGGGGCCTGTCCCTGCCCTACTGGGGTCCTGTGCTCACACGTGGGCTGGATGTGAGAAAGAACATGTCTGCACCAACAAGCTCCCTTCTTCTCCCCACCAGGCTCCGAGCTCCACTTCCCCAGCGTCCAGCCCTCGGATGCTGGCGTCTACATTTGCACCTGCCGTAATCTCCACCATGCCAATAGCAGCCGGGCAGAGCTGCTGGTCACTGGTGAGTCCCTACACCACCTGTAACCAAGACTGCCTGTCCTGGGTTGGGCTGCAGGCTGCAGACTCAGGCAGATGGTACATTCACCTCCGGGAGGGGACGAGGGCAGTGGCCATGGAGATGAGGAGAGGTGGCAGATTCAAGACACATTCTAGAGGTAGGATAGGCAGAACTTGACTGGTCAGTGAGGGAGAAAGGGTGGTGGAAGCCGGGCACGGTGGCTCACGCCTCTAATCCCAGCACCTGGAAGGCTGAGGCGGTGGATCGCCTGAGGTCAGGACTTCGAGACCAGTTTGGCCAACATGGTGAAACTCCATCTCTACTAAAAATACAAAAATTAGCTGTGTGTGGCGGCATGCGCTTGTAGTCCCAGCTACTCAGGAGGTAGAGGCAGGAGAATCACTAGAATCTGGGAGGTGGAGGTTTCAGTGAGCCAAGATCATGCCACTGCACTCCAGCCTGGGCGACAGAGCAAGACCCTGTCTCAAAAAAAAGAAAAAGAAAAGGGTGGTAGCTGGGAGTCTGGATTCTAGCTACCAGGGACATTGGTTATGGTTACTGAGATGAGGGAGGCTCCAATAGACAGGTGTCTTCATTCAAGCTTTCCAAAAGTGGAGTCTGAAACAAGGATTTGTGTGCAAGTAACACCGGGAAGTAAAGTGAGGCAGGGACGGGAAGGCGTCCCGGTAAAGGCTGTGTGATCAAGCAGATTGCCACCATGAGCAGTTGTCGCTTACTGCAACCGAGGAAGCTTTTGGGAGCCATTGTAAAACACTCACCTCGGAGTCACTCTGCCCCGGGGCCCAGGGAGCTGCAGTATTTCTAAGCCAGCCCCTGTCGGTCATTGGCTGAGACCTATTCCGGGAGCATCAAGTCCCCTGCACGTCTGCCCCACCCATGGGCGTGCACAGTGGGCGTGCACAGTAGGCGTGCACAGTGGACTCCAGTGGCCCGAGAAAGCCCTCAGTGCAAAGAAGCACAATGGCTGGCAGAAGTCAGGCAGGCGGGGCATGGGGGGAGCGTGGCTAGGCCACCAGCAGCACAGGCTACAAACAGGTCAGAGAGAATCCCAGGCTCGCTGTGGGCGTGTTCAAGTGTGAGAAGTCTGGGGAGACATCTCACTGGGTCCACCAAGCAGGCATTTGGGTATGTGAGTGTCAGCTCCCGAGAGGGGCCCCAGCCAGAGAAATGAGTCTGGGAGCTGTTGACTCAGAGATGGTGTTCAAAGCTGTGGGGCAGGATGAAGTCACCCAGGGAGAGTGCGGCCGGAGGACAGGGCCCCAGCCCGGAGTCCCGAGGAGCTCCAGTGTGAACATGTCCAGTGGAAGAGGAAGGGTAGGAAGAGCCTGAGAGAGTGTAGCCACGACCAGGGGAGGCAGGGGGCATCCTGGGAGTCAGAGGGAAAAGGACTTCCCGGGCAGCCTCCCCGCTGGGAAGTCAGATAGGGGCAGATAAGTAGCCCTTGGAGGTCATGCTTTGATGAGCGGTTTTCAGTGGAGAGAAGGGATAGAAGCCAGATTGGAAGGAGGCGACGCATGGATGGGAAGGCGGTGAGTGTGAACAACTGTTGCAAGAGCCTTGGCTCTGAAGGGAGGCCAGGAAACGATCATCGGCTATGAGAGCATGAGGTCAAGGGGGAGTTTTCGGAAATGGGAAATTCTAGAGAGCACTCTGTGGAGCGAAGTGATGGCGTGAGAAGGAGAGGAGACACTGATGGCGTGAGAGCGGAGGAAGCCCTTGGGAGGGGTGGGCATTCAGGAGGCACCGCAGTGGGACAGGGTGGGGGCACGAGCAGGGGCCCGTCCTTCAGGGGCCAGCACCTAAAGACCTGGTAGATGTGAGAGCTGGGAATACTCCTCACTGGCCGTTTCTCTCTTCTCCACAAGTGTGTGTCGGTGCCACTAGCTGTGACAGTGGAAGAGTGGTTAGAGAGGCTGGAGGTGGGAGGACGTGTGAAATAGCTGTTGTTGGGGAATAGAAACTCAAACCAGACGGAGAAAGCCAGCTGGAGGGAAGTGTGATGTGTTAGGAGCTCATTTGTAGTCTGTGACCAGGAACCGGAGCTGAGTGGACTCATGGTGTGATGTTCCCCAGCTACATCCCGTGGCTGCTCCATGTGGCCAGGAGAGCGGGGATGGTGGGGGTCAGCCAGAATGGGGGACGCAGGCTCCAGGGGCTGGAATAAGAGCTAAGCTATACCAGGAAGGAACTGACGCCTAGAGGGGGTTATGGAGAAAAGCAGAGCGGCCACAGGCCCAGGGCCCAGCCAGCACTGGCTCACTGGAGGCTTCCTGTCCCCACAGAGGCTCCGAGCAAGCCCATCACAGTGACCGTGGAGGAGCAGCGGAGCCAGAGCGTGCGCCCTGGAGCCGACGTCACCTTTATCTGCACAGCCAAAAGCAAGGTGTGCAGGGCAGGGAGTGGGGATTTGGGAGTCTGTCTTCTGGGGTCTCTGAGCCCCACCCGTGACCCCCTTTTGCCTTGTCCTGCAGTCTCCAGCCTACACTCTGGTGTGGACCCGCCTGCACAATGGGAAACTGCCCGCCCGAGCCATGGATTTCAACGGCATCCTGACTATTCGAAATGTCCAGCTGAGCGACGCGGGCACCTACGTGTGCACCGGCTCCAACATGTTTGCCATGGACCAGGGCACAGCCACTCTGCACGTGCAGGGTACACCTCCCTTCTATACCAGATCCTCCCACCCCAGCTTCCCCCCATGCCCACCAGGATTAGCGCAGCATTTCTTCATTCAACTGATCACATCTGAGCACCTGCGGCACGCCTAGTCCTGGTCTAGGCTCTGCAGAAGCAGGGAGAGCAGCACGTACAGGATCTCAGCCCTCCTGAAGCACATGTTCTAGGCAGGGAGACCATAAGCATGAGAATCAATGAACAAGCAAGATAACTCCACACGACGATGAGTGCAGGCTAGGAATAACAGTGAAACGAGGTTGGGGGAGGCCGGGCGCCGTGGCTCATGCCTATAATCCCAGCACTTTGGGAAGCTGAGGCAGGCGGATCACTTGAGGTCAGGAGTTCCAGACCAGCCTGGCCAACATGGTGAAACCCTATCTCTGCTAAAAATACAAAAATTAGCTGGGCATAGTGGTGGGTACCTGTAATCCCAGCTACACGAGAGGCTGAGGCAGGAGAATCACTTGAACCCGGGAGGCGGAGGTTGCAGTGAGCCGAGATCATGCCACTGCACTCCAGCCTGGGGGACAGAGTAAGACTCCGTCTCAAAAATAAAATAAAATAAAACAAGATGGGAGAAGCAGGGGCTACTCTAGACAGGACAGTCAGGGAGGGCTTCTCCGAGGAAGTGACACCTAAACTGAGGCCTGAAGGAAAGGTAGGCATTGAGAGAGTTAGAGAGCTGGCACGGTGTTCTCTGCAGAGGGAGCAACACTTGCAAAGGCCCTGAGGCAGGAGCACCTTGCTGTGTTTGAGGAACAGCAGAGGCCATGTGGCTGGGCTGTGGGAGGGAGGAAGGGTGTGGGCAGGGGGGAGAGCATGCAGTATGTGATGGATCAGGGTCGGGATTTGGGCTTTTACTCTAAAAGCAACAGGGAGTCATGGACAGGTCTCGAGTGGGAAGGTCATAAGGTCATATTGACATTTCCAAAGCTCTCTGGCTGCTGTGTGCACAGATGGCCGTGGAGGGTCAGCCTGGAAGCAAAGAGAGTGGCAGCGGGGCTGTCGTGTGAGTCAGATGACACTCCCCAATGCTAACGGTATGTTCCTTTTCCTCCCTTGTCAGCCTTGGGCAGCTCGTCCGCCCCCGTGGTCTCCATCCACCCGCCACAGCTCACAGTGCAGCCAGGTCAACTGGCCGAGTTCCGCTGCAGCGCCACAGGGAGCCCCATGCCCCGCCTCGAGTGGGCAGGTGAGGCTGTGATGGGGATGCCATTCAGGGCCTGACTCTCCTGGGTGTGGGAGGGCAGGAGCAAGTCTCTGAGCAGGCTCAGTGGGTGCTGACCCCAGGTCTACTCACCAGGGGGCCCTGGCGGCCAGCTCCCTGCGAAGGCACAAGTCCAAGGCGGCATCCTGCGCCTGCCAGCCGTCGAGCCCGCGGATCAGGCCCAGTACCTGTGCCGAGCCCACAGCAGCGCTGGGCAGCAGGTGGCCCGGGCTGTGCTCCACGTGCATGGTGAGAGGCTGGGCTCGGGTGGGGCTGAGAGTGAGCTCAGCCCAGGCCATGTTCTCACGGGACTCTGTCTGCAGGGGGCAGCGGGCCCAGAGTCCAAGTGAGCCCAGAGAGGACCCAGGTCCACGAAGGCCGCACCGTCAGGCTGTACTGCAGGGCTGCAGGGGTGCCCAGCGCCACTATCACCTGGAGGAAGGAAGGGGGCAGCCTCCCACCACAGGTGAGATCTGCCCACCCAGAAGGCCCACGGGCTCCGCAGAGTCCCAGCCACCCTCCCTCCCCCTCCACGTCCCACCCCACCTCCTCCTCTGTGGCTCCCTTCACCCCCAAGATGGTAGCCTCGTGCTGCTGCATCCCAGCAGGGAGCCCCTGCACCTGCCTCTCCCTTTTATGCCCCGTCTGTCCCCCTGGCCAGCCCTTGCCCAGCTGCCTCTGGAGCAGCTGACCCTCTCACCCATGGCAGGCCCGGTCGGAGCACACGGACATCCCCACACTGCTCATCCCGGCCATCACGACTGCTGACGCCGGCTTCTACCTCTGTGTGGCCACCAGCCCTGCAGGCACCGCCCAGGCCCGGATCCAAGTGATTGTCCTTTCAGGTGAGGGCCCTCTGGGAATGGAGGGGTGGGGAGGGCAAACCAGGGCTCTGCTGACCTCTACTCCGGCCCCAGCCTCAGATGCCAGCCCACCGCCAGTCAAGATTGAGTCCTCATCGCCTTCTGTGACAGAGGGGCAGACACTCGACCTCAACTGTGTGGTGGCAGGGTCGGCCCACACCCAGGTCACCTGGTACAGGCGAGGGGGTAGCCTGCCTCCCCACACCCAGGTATGAGGGCCCTGAGCCTGTGGCAGGGGACCCAGGAAGCAGGGGTTGTGGGGGGGAGGGCAGGGCACTCTGTAGGGTCGGGGAGGTGGCACACACCCCACACCTGCCAGCAGAAGCCAGGCCTCATATCCCTCCCTGCCAGCTTCCAGCATGGGATGGCTCAGAGCACAACCAGTGACAGTTTGAGTGAATCACTGAGGCTGAGGGAGCGGTGACCACAGCCCCCGTCCCTGTCCTCACATACCTCTGCCTCCTCCTGGCCCAGGTCCACGGCTCCCGGCTGCGGCTCCCCCAGGTCTCACCAGCTGATTCTGGAGAATATGTTTGTCGTGTGGAGAACGGATCAGGGCCCAAGGAGGCCTCCATTACTGTCTCTGTCCTCCACGGCACCCATTCAGGTCCCAGCTACACCCCAGGTGGGCAGCCAGGTGTGGCCGAGCCGGGACCGATCCCTGGGAGCTCCCAGAGCAGAAGATGCCCATGGCCTCTTCAGTGGCACCAGGACAGAGGGGGCATCCCAGGCAGGCTTTGATCCTCCAGTGCCTGCTCGGGGAGAGGAGGGGACTGAGTGGATGGGAGTGGGGCTAAGGCTGGTCCAGCTTACCGGACCCCTGTGAGGGACTGTTTCAGAATTTGTCAGGAAGCAGCAAATGAGTCTGGTTGAACACTGACCTGGGAGCCGGCTGGCCTGCTTCAGATCCCAGATCTGCCCCTTAGCAACCCTGAGCTAGTTTTTACCTTTTGGGGCCTCAGATTCATCTATGAAATGCAACAGAAAGTGCCACCCACCTGCTTGGTCATGGTGTGGTTTAAATGAGACGGTGTCTCCGGAAAGTACCTGTGAGCACATGGACGCGCCCTCTAGCAGGGATGTGTCTCACTGTCATCGGCAGCCATGGGCGCAGCCTGGGTAGTAAAGCTCGCTGGCTCCCTGCAGGCCAGAGAAGCTCATCGTCAAGAAGTCATGGGTGGGCCAATGGGTCTCCACCTTGTGGTTAGAGGTTGGACAGGGAAGAAGCCATACTTGGCTGGCCATGTGGAGGCAGAAGGGTGTGGCCCTGGTCTCAGAAAGGCCACCTGTCGGCCGTCCCCGTGAGGGCCTGATCACAGCCCAGAGCCCTCTGCCCCAGGGCTCCAGGTTACAGCCCAAGAGCCCAGGTGTCTGAGCAGTGCCTCTGTGTCCAGCCCCCGGCAGCACCCCGCCCATCCGCATCGAGCCTTCCTCCTCACATGTGGCTGAAGGCCAGACCCTGGATCTGAACTGCGTGGTGCCTGGGCAGGCCCACACCCAGGTCATGTGGCACAAGCGTGGGGGCAGTCTCCCTGCCCGGCACCAGGTATGGTGGTGCCCCGGGACCAGCTTGCTGGAAGGGCTGGATGGGACTGCTCCGACCCCCTCCCAACCCACCGAATTTGCACACAGACCCACGGCTCGCTGCTGCGGCTGCACCAGGTGTCCCCCGCCGACTCAGGCGAGTATGTGTGCCGTGTGATGGGTACCTCCGGCCCCCTGGAGGCCTCAGTCCTGGTCACCATCGAGGCCTCTGTCATCCCAGGTGAGTGACTCCCAGTGACACGGAAAACTGGAGGAGGCAGAGAGCCCTCCAGGGTGGTAAGATCCAAGTGACCCCTGTTGCCGACGGGGCAGGAGGTCCATGCTAGAGCTGGCTGCAGGGCCCTGCCCAGGCCGACTCCACCCATCAGAGTAACCGCCGCCCTCCCGTCGCTTCCGTTTGGCCACATGACTCTTCAGGGGTCCCCTCCCATCTCCTCTTCCTCTCTCCGAGCCTCCACTACCCTCATCTCTCTCTTCCTCACTCCCCTCTGCAAGGCGTGGCCCACGCTGTTGCCCATGCCTTGGCCCTCCCATCAGGGTTGCTGGGCTTAGGGAATCAAGCCCAGGCCCCTAGATGCCTGGAAACCTGGGCCCAGCCTTGGAACCCTAGGCTGAGCTAGCTGCAGGGTGGGCAACCCCTGCCCTCTCTTCTTCGGAGCATCTACAACTCTCACTCCTATCCACCCTGCTGCAGGACCCGTCCCACCTGTCAGGATCGAGTCTTCATCCTCCACAGTGGCCGAGGGGCAGACCCTGGATCTCAGCTGTGTGGTGGCAGGGCAGGCCCATGCCCAGGTCACATGGTACAAGCGCGGGGGCAGCCTCCCTGCCCGACACCAGGTACAGGGCACCATGGACGGTGGGTTGTGGGGTCCTGGCCCCTAGGCTGAGGAGCTGGCACTTCCCAGATCGGGGAACAGGAGCAGGGCATCTGCTGGCCTCCGGAAAGCGCCCCCTCACACCTCTGCCCATGCCTGTCCAGGTCCGTGGCTCCCGCCTGTACATCTTCCAGGCCTCCCCTGCTGATGCAGGACAGTATGTGTGCCGGGCCAGCAACGGCATGGAGGCCTCCATCACAGTCACAGTAACCAGGACCCAGGGGGCCAACTTTGCCTACCGTGAGTGGGGCCACCAGGCTAGGCTGGGATGCAGAGAACAGGCTGGGGCTACTTAAGAGAACAGGAGTGACCGGGACCATCTTCTCCCTCAGCCGCCGGTAGCACCCAGCCCATCCGCATCGAGCCCTCGTCCTCGCACGTGGCCGAAGGGCAGACCCTGGATCTGAAGTGCATAGTTCCTGGGCAGGCCCACGCCCAGATCACATGGCACAAGCGTGGGGGCAGCCTCCCTGTCCGGCACCAGGTATGGGACTGGAGGCTAGGCAGGCCAAGAAGAGGAAGCAGGGTCCCTGGGTGGCGGAGGTTATCGGGGGAGGGCTAGAGGCTCCTCTGAGATTAGGAAGTTCTGGATCCCATCGCACAGATGTATCATGCAGTGACTAGAACCCAGCATCTAGCACCGAGCAGCCTGGGTGTGAATCCTGGCTCCACCGCTTAGCCTGTGACCTAGGACAAGTAACTTCTCTGTGCTATAGTTTCAGGGTCTATAAAATGGTAATGATGGTACATACCTTACAGAATTATCTTAAAGGTTAATATATATGCAAAATCCTCAGAGCTTAGGTTCACAGAAAGTGCTCTAAGCTATTAATATTCCTGTAACACCATTGGCTATTGTTGTTACTATATTTTGTAGAATTTAGGATAGCACTGATTGCACGACGCACTATGATTTTATGTCCCTCTAAGAAAAAGCTTCCATTTGTAAGGTCATTCGTTGTAGATATATCTTGATTTTGGAGACATTGAAATGTGTGTCTCGAATTGATGGGATGTGGTACGAGTGTGTGCCCAGCTCTCCGGGGCTCCTCTGGCCTACCACCCCCTTCCTGGACAAGAGTCTCCCTTCCCCACTGCCAAGCAGGACAGGGAAACTGATCCAGAGCTGATGGCCAGGCCTTGGGGGTCAGAGATTGAGGGTTGCAGGTTATAGGTGCCGGGGTCTCCTGAGGGCTGCCTCTGACTCACCCCCATTCTGGCCAGATGCATGGCTCCCTGCTGAGACTCTACCAGGTTTCCCCCGCCGACTCAGGCGAGTATGTGTGCCGAGTGGTGGGCAGCTCCGTGCCCCTGGAGGCCTCTGTCTTGGTCACCATTGAGCCTGCGGGCTCTGTGCCTGGTGAGTAGGTCTCAGGGAGGGCAGGGCTGGGGGCCCAGGGCAGGAGGCTCCCCATTCTTGCAATGGCAGGATCAGGAGGCCAGGCTGCAGACTGCACCTGCCGTGAGACCAGGACTCCCACCTCCTCTCACCTCCAGCTGGCAATTGATCCTTTGCCTTCTGTCCCCAGCACTTGGGGTCACCCCCACCGTCCGGATCGAGTCATCATCTTCACATGTGGCTGAAGGGCAGACCTTGGATCTGAACTGCCTCGTTGCCGGGCAGGCCCACACCCAGATTACATGGCATAAGCGCGGGGGCAGCCTCCCAGCCCAGCACCAGGTAGGAGGCAGTAGCTAAGGAGACCTGAAGGACCCTGTAGCTGTGGTACAAGAGCATAGGCTTCACTGGGCATGGTGGCTGCCGCCCGTAATCCCAGCACTTTGGGAGGCCAAGGCAGGCGGATCATGAGGTCAGGAGCTCAAGACCAGACTGACCAACATGGTGAAACCCCATCTCTACTAAAAATATAAAAATTAGATGTGCGTGGTAGTGCACACCTGTAATCCCAGCTTCTCAGGAGGCTGAGGCAGGAGAATCACTTGAACCTGGGAAGTAGAGGTTACAGTGAGCTGAGATCGCACCATTGCACTCCAGTCTGGATGACAGAACCAGACTCCGTCTCAAAAAAAAAAGAGCATAGGCCTGGAACTCAGTCCTGTATGAGTTCAGACACTGTTCCCCCACTTGCATACTGTGTGACTTTAGGCCAGTCACTTGTCACTGGATTCCCTGACCCTCAGTGTCCTCGTCTGCCAAATGGGCTCACGCTGCCCACCTTATTTCCCCCGTAGCATGTCAAACACTGGTCCCCACTTCTCTCTCGTGCCAAGTTTCAGTTGTCCCTGGCATGGGTGAGGTGGCAGGCTAGACCCAGTCCTGACACTGGGGCAGGAGATAAGAAGGGAGAAGGTGGTTTCCCTGGAAGAGCTTCCATCAAGTTCCAGCTGGCTGGGCTGGGAGTGGCACTGGGAAAGGGAACAGGAGCTTGACGTGAGCCGCAGTGCCCAGCTCTGAGCCTGCCTTCTCCCTCCTGACCCCCGCCCCCAGGTGCATGGCTCGAGGCTCCGGCTGCTCCAGGTGACCCCAGCTGACTCCGGGGAGTATGTGTGCCGTGTGGTCGGCAGCTCAGGCACCCAGGAAGCCTCAGTCCTCGTCACCATCCAGCAGCGCCTTAGCGGCTCCCACTGTGAGTGTCTCGGGGCTCACGCAAATGGTGGAAGCCTGGGGGGCCCCGACTGCACCCTCAGCAGCTCCCACACCCTGCTTTCCATCTCGCCCTCCCAGCCCAGGGCGTGGTATACCCTGTCCGCATCGAGTCCTCCTCGGCCTCCCTGGCCAATGGACACACCCTGGACCTCAACTGCCTCGTTGCCAGCCAGGCTCCCCACACCATCACCTGGTATAAGCGCGGAGGCAGCTTACCCAGCCGGCACCAGGTACAGGACCAGCATGGGGAGGGCGAAAGCAGGACGCACCAGCCCTGATGGGAAGTGGGGGGACTCTCAGCACCTCGCTCTGCTCATTCAGCCATTCAGCAAACATTGATCATCCTTGCTAGATGGGTCCTAGACTGGTGCTGAGAATGCAGAGATAAGGCTTCCTGACCTCATCGAGAGCCACTTAGGCACCAAATCTCACTGAAAAGTGCTTCAGGCCACATCTTGAGCCTGACACTGAAGATTCTGGATGGAATGAGACAGTTGCCTCATTCAGGCAGCTCAAAGGCCGTGGGAGCCCCAGCAGGATACCGTGTCAGCACTGCATAGGGCCTTAGCAGGCTTTCTGGAGGGGTGACGAAAGGCTAGACCTCCACCCCAGACCAGAGAGTCTCAGGAAGGCCACAAAGGAGGCCCTCAGGGAGGCTCCCAGAGTCCAGGAGGCAGCGGCAGCAGTGCCCAAGACGTGGACTTGCTGCCCACACCTGCCGTCACCTCCTGCCCACACCTGCTGCCACCTGCTTCCTGCAGATCATGGGTTCCCGGCTGCGGATCCCTCAGGTGACTCCGGCAGACTCGGGCGAGTACGTGTGTCACGTCAGTAACGGTGCCGGCTCCCAGGAGACCTCACTCGTCGTCACCATCCAGGGCAGCGGCTCCTCCCATGGTGAGAGCACAGAAGGCAGGGGGTCCAGACAAGCAGTGCAGGGGGGTGGCAGAGAGGTTCCCAGTGCCAGCACGGTGACCTCACTCTGACCGCGCGGTCCCCACCCCTCTGCCCCCAGTGCCCAGCGTCTCCCCACCAATCAGGATCGAGTCCTCTTCCCCCACGGTGGTGGAAGGGCAGACCTTGGACCTGAACTGCGTGGTCACCAGGCAGCCCCAGGCTGTCATCACATGGTATAAGCGTGGGGGCAGCCTTCCCTCCCGACACCAGGTACAGAGTGGAGCCACGGCCGCAGGGGTGGAACCCTGGTCTCCTGGGGTGGGCAGAGCAGGCTCCCTCTTGCTCGGACTGGGCCCGGGTCAACAGGCTGACCGGGAAGGCCTAAGCCAGCTGGTGACCCCAGGGTCCCTCCACTCCCTCTCCCTCTCCTTCCCCACCCGCCCATCCAGGCCCATGGCTCCCACCTGCGGCTGCACCAGATGTCTGTGGCTGACTCCGGCGAGTACGTGTGCCGGGCCAACAACAACATCGATGCCCTGGAGGCCTCCATTGTGATCTCGGTCTCCCCTAGCGCCGGCAGCCCCTCTGGTGAGTCTGCCCAGGAAAGGGACAAGGGATTCAGGCAACAGTGTTCCCTGGGGAGAAGGCACTTCTGGATCAGAGTCCTCAGACCTTTCGGTAGTGAGACAAGGGCCAGCGGAAAGACGCCTGGGTTCAAAGGCAGGTGCCGTGGCTCACGCCTGTAATCCCAACACTTTGGGAGGCCAAGGTGGGCAGATCACTTGAGCCTAGGAGCCCTGGGCAACATGGCAAAAACCCATCTCTACTAAAAATACAAAAATTAGCCGGGCATTGTTAACTGTAGTCCCAGCTACTTGGGAGGCTGAAGTGGGAGGGTTGCTTGAGCCCAGGTGGTTGAGGCTGCAAGCGAGCTGTGATTGTGCCACTGTACTCCAGCCTGGGCAACAGGAGTCAGCCACCCTCTCTAAAAAAAACAAAATAGAACAAAAAACCCTGGGTTCAAATCCTGCTTGTACCACTAAGGGACTTAGAGAGTTACCTTCCCCTCTCAGCATCAGTTTCCACCAGTGAAATGGGGGCAGTGACCTTTCCAACCTCTCAGAAATGCACCGTTCCATACAGTGGCTACGGCGACCCTATTTCTAATATTTCAAGTTCTCAGTAGCCACATGTGGCTTGCAGCCACTGTCTTGGCCTGTGCAGATAAAAAACATTCCCATCACAGCAGGAAGTGTATAAATTTTGTGAGATTAAGTGAGTTCATGCCTGTAAAGTGCTTAGAGCAGTGCCTGGCACGTCATAAGTGCTTCAGAAGTATTATTATTATTATTTTGAGAGGAAGTCTCGCTCTGTCACCCAGGCTAGAGTGCAGTGGCACGATCTCCACTTACTCCAACCCCCACCTCCCTGGTTCAAGCCATTCCAGGGAGTCTCAGCCTGTCTCAGCCTCCCAAGTAGCTGGGACTATAGGCGCATGCCACCATGCGTGGCTAATTTTTGTATTTTTAGCAGAGATGGGGTTTCATCATATTGGTCAGGCTGGTCTCAAACTCCTGACCTCAGGTGATCCACCCACCTCGGCCTCCCAAAGTGCTGGGATTACAGGCGTGAGCCATGGTGCTCGGCCAAGTGTTAACTATTATTAGTATTAGTCCAGGGGAGTGGGATTTTCTACAGCAGAGGGTCCCACCCAACCCTGTTCCCAAATCTAACAACAGCTGAGCCGACTCACTGCTCTTTGTTCCCCCAGCCCCTGGCAGTTCCATGCCCATCAGAATTGAGTCATCATCCTCACACGTGGCTGAAGGGCAGACCCTGGATCTGAACTGCGTGGTCCCTGGGCAGGCCCATGCCCAGGTCACTTGGCACAAGCGTGGGGGCAGCCTCCCCAGTCACCATCAGGTATGCAGCCGGCAGGAAATGGTGGGAGGGCCGCTGGATGTGGGGGCCCTGGCTAGCTCTGCCAGGAGGGAGACCTAGGAGCCCCCATGGGGTTCAGTGCCCAACTGGGTCAGAGGTTAGACCCTGGCCCCAGGCTTTCAACAATTCCAGACTGGCACCTGACTCTCTTCCTCTGTCCTGTCCCCTCTTCAGGCCCACGACTCACGGCTACGGCTCTACCGGGTGTCCCCGGCTGACTCAGGCGAATACGTGTGCCGGGTGATGAGCAGCTCTGGCCCCCTGGAGGCCTCAGTCCTGGTCACCATCGAAGCCTCTGGCTCAAGTGCTGTCCACGTCCCTGGTGAGGGTCCCTGCAGTGGGACTGGGAGGCTGGAGGAGGGAGGAAGGGACAGAGACCATTGGGCAGAACTGGGAGAAGGAAACACTTCCTGGCACTTGGCGGGAACTGCCCCTCTGATTCCAGACTTCACCTCCCATCATTCCCATGGTCCCAGGACCGAGGAGCCGGCTCAAGTGGAGTGGCTTCTGTCCCTCTCTGCGGGCTGCGAGCACAGGCTTTGTAGCCTGGCATTTGTGCATGAGTCCCAGCTCCTCTGGCCACACTTGGAGATGTTGCCCAAGGGCCCTCAGCTTTCTGCATGTCACTGTCACTGTCTGTAAAGGAGGGTAGAAGTGCTCTTGTATGCTACTATCTAATTATAGAGTTCCCAAAATCCTGGGACTGCACCTCTGTGGGTATTGGAGGGTGATTTATACATTTTTATTAGGGCCGGGTGCAGTAGCTCACACCTGTAATCCCAGCACTTTGGGAGGCCGAGGAGGGTAGATTGCCTGAGTTTATGAGTTCAAGGATGTGGCAGCACATTGCCTTTAGTCCTAGCTACTAAGGAGGCTGAAGGACAAGAATCCCTTGAAGAGGAGATGGAGGTTGCAGTGAGCCAAGATCGTGCCACTGGACTCCAGCCTGGGTGACAGAATGAGACTCTGCCTCCAATAAATAAATAAACATCTTTATTAGTACTAGTGGCATATAAGGGACAAAAAAACACATCAGGCCTGTCCTTAGTTCTTGGAAATCTTTGCCTATGATGGAGCTAAGTAGTTAAGGTTAGTTTTTTTTTTAAGTGAATCAGTTGATGCCGGGCACGGTGCTTACACATATAATCCCAACTCTTTGGGAGGCGGAGGCAGGCGGCTCTCCTGAGGTCGGGAGTTCAAGATCAGCCTGACCAACATGGAGAAACCCCATCTCTACTAAAAATACAAAATTAGCTGGGTGTAGTGGCACGAGCCTATAATCCCAGCCACTTGGGAGGCTGAGGCAGGAGAATCGCTTGAACCCGGGAGGAGGAGGTTGCAGCGAGCCAAGACCACGCCATTGCACTCCAGCCTGGGCAACAAGAACGAAACTCCATTTCGAAAAAATAAAAATAAAAGTGATTCAGTTGAAAGGAAGAAGTACAGTAATTAACAGCACAGGGGCATATGCTATTGCAGAAATCATGATAACAGGACTTAAATTGCTCAGTAGTAAACATGATCAAGCACATCTTACATGCTGAGCCCTGCCGTATTCACACATACTAGTTAATTTCATTTTCACAACAGCCTTTTGAGGTAGATAGCATTGTTCTCTCCATTTTACAGATGGGGAAACTGAGGCTCAGAGAGGTGAAGTTATTTCGCAAAGGTCATACCGCTAATCAATGGCAGAGCTGGAATTTGAACCCAGGCAGTCTGGCCCCAGAGTCTGGGTTCTTAGCCACATTCTATCCGAGTTTGCCAAACATGAGTGGTCTGTGTGGAGGTGTCGAGACCTGAGCCCTGGCCCCACTGGGGCTGGGAGCGTGGGAGGAAGAGGAGATGCTGGGGCCATTGTCTGGGGGCAGAGCTGGAGAATGAGAAGTGCCTACAGCTGCTCCAGGCCTCAATGGAATGGGAACGGAAAGAACCCATGCTCCAAATATCCTCTGGTTCGAACATCTGGGCACCTGGGGAAGGGTTCAGGGCATCAGGGTGGGCGTCCCAGCTCACTGACCTCTCCCGTGCCGCAGCCCGAGGTGGAGCCCCAGCCATCCGCATCGAGACCTCCTCCTCCCAAGTGGCCGAAGGGCAGACCCTGGATCTAAAGTGTGTGGTGCCCGGGCAGGCCCACGCCCAGGTCACGTGGCACAAGCGTGGGGGAAACCTCCCTGCCCGGCACCAGGTAAGTGCGCTGGAGAAGGATGCATGCCTCCTCCATACCCGCAGTGGTCCTGCCTGAATCCAGCCCTGAAGGGAAAGTGGCCCCAGCAACGACGGATTGGGGGGAATGGCAGCAGGTCACTGGAGGCAGGAGGCTGAGAGCGAGCTGGGCACAGCAGGGCCACCACCAGCCCCACAGTACCCTGGTGCAAAATAGAAACCTCTGGCCAGGCGTTGTGGCCCACACATGTAATCCCAGCATTTTGGAAGGCCGAGGCAGGTGGATCATTTGAGGTCAGGAGTTCAAAACCAAGAGAGTTCAAGACCGAGAGAGATCCAAGATGGCTGATCACTAGCAGCTCGGGATTGTAGCTCCCAGTGAAAGCACAGAGAACGAGAGGACGCCACACTTTCAGACAAATTTTTGTTGCTCATGCACCAGATTTCCAGCGGAGGAGCCCCACGGGTCACCAGCGTGACTCTTGTGGCCGGCGAGGCGGTTTTGCCACTGCCTTGGTGCGGTGGTTCTTGGTGCAGAGTCAGAAAAGCACCATCAATCTTAACACCACTGTTTTGGTCGGTGCGGTGGGTTGCTCAGATTTTAGCGCTGGGAATCAACAAGTTGGATGTCCACTCAGAAACCAATTATAAAGACAGTAATTATAAAGACCACAGATGGATAAATCTATAAAGAAGGGAAGAAAACAGTCTAAAAAGACTGAGAATACCCAAAATCAGAACGCCTCTCCCTCTACAGGGGATCACAGTTCCTCATCAGCAACGGAACAAGGCCTGATGGAGAACGAGTGTGTTCCATTAACAGAAGCAGGCTTCAAAAAGTGGATGATAAGAAACTTCTGTGAATTAAAAGAACTTGTTCTAACCCAATGCAAAGAAACTAAGAACTTTGAAAAAAGGTTTGACGAAATGTTAACAAGAATACACAATTTAGAGAGGAATATAAGTGCATTAATGGAGCTGAAAAACAACACGAGAGCTTCACGAAGTATGCACAAGTTTTAACAGCCGAATCGATCAAGCAGAATAAAAGATGTCAGAAGTCAAAGACCAACTTAATGAAATAAAACAAGAAGACAAGATTAGAGAAAAAAGGATAAAAGGGAACGAGCAAAGTCTCCAAGAAATATGGGACTATGTGAAAAGACCTAATCTATGCTTGATAGGTGTACCCGAATGTGATGAAGAGAATCAATCCAAGCTGGAAAATATGCTTCAGGATATTTTTCAGGAAAACTTTCCCAACCTAGCAAGGCAGGACAATATTCAACTCCAGGTAATACAGAGAACACCACAAAGATATTCCTCAAGAAGACCAACCTCAAGGCACGTAATTGCCAGATTCACCAGGGTTGAAATGAAGGAGAAAATACTGAGGGTAGCCAGAGAGAAAGGTCAGGTTACCCATAAAGGGAAGCCTATCAGACTCACAGCAGATCTCTCAGCAGAAACCCTACAAGCCAGAAGAGAGTGGGGGCCAATATTCAACATCCTTAAATAAAAGAACTTTCAACCCAGAATTTTACATCCAGCCAAACTAAGCTTCATAAGCAAAGGAAAAATAAAATCTTTTGTGAACAAGCAAGCACTCAGAGATTTCATCACCACCAGGCCTGCTTTACAAGAGCTTCTGAAAGAACCACTACACGTAGAAAGGAACAACCAGTATCAGCCTTTCTAAAAAATACCAAAAAGTAAAGAGCATCAATATAATCAAGAATTTATATCAACGAATAGGCAAAACAGCCAGCTAACATTAAATGGCAGTATTAAACTCACATATATTATTATTAATTCTAAATTTAAATCGACTAAATCCCCCAATCCAAAGACACAGACAGGCAAAAAAAGCCAAAACCCATGGGTATGCTGCATCCAGGCCCATCTCACATGCAAGGATACACAAAGACTCAAAACAAAGGGATGGAGAAAGATTTACCAACCAAATGGAGAGCAAAAATAAATAAATAAATAAAAAGCAGGAGTTGCTTTAAAGCAACAAAGATCAAAAGAAGCAAAGAAGGATATTACATAATGATAAAAGGATCAATGCAACAAGAAGAGCTAAAGATC
>NW_016107330.1:12044505-12051958 GCF_001604975.1 Cebus imitator | reverse complement strand
TTCTTCCTCTCCTTCATTCTTTTTTTTCTCTTTCTTCTTTTTTTTTTTTCAACAAACTACTAAGTAGGTAGTATTAGTCCTACCTTCACCAGTAGGAAGAGGTATATCCCAACTGCAAAACTCTACGTAAATCTGGAATTAAAACGCAGTTCTAGCTCACTTCCAAAATCTATTACATAGTACAACAGCCTTCTCAGAGCCAGACATCTTAAGAAGCAGTATATTCATGTATCTGCACATCTATCCATCCATCCACTCCACAAATATTAATCATATACTATGTGTCAAACTCAGGGATTAGGAATAAAGGTTTTTGGAAAAAGACTAGGTTACTGTTTTCCAGAGTTTCCTTCCAATAGAAGGATGTGCATATAACAAAAAAACGTACTTGGATGTGGATGTTTACATAATCTCATTCTGCCTTTTTTTTTTTTTTTTTTTTGAAAAAAAAAAACAGCTTGACCAACATGGCAAAACCCCGTCTCTACCAAAAATACAAAAATTAGCCAGGCATGGTGGCACATGCCTGTAATGTCAGCTACTTGTGAGGCTAACGCAGGAGAATCACTTGAACCCAGGAGCAGAGGTTGCAGTGAACCGAGATTCCACCACTGCACTCCAGCCTGGGTGAAAGAGCAATTCACTGTCTCAGAAAAAGAAAAGAAAAAGACACCTCCTACTCAAGGCTCTTGACTTCTTCCTACCGGAAAAAAAAATTATCATAATAAACATGGCCTCCACGATGCCGACTGTCAAAGGGGTCACTTCCAACAGGGTGCACCTACATACCCATGCACGGCAGTCCCGGGGTGCAAGTCCCAGAGGCCTGGGCATCTGAAGGCTCCCAGCTCACCCTCCCCACTCTCACCCCACCTTGGCCAGGTCCATGGCCCGCTGCTGAGGCTGAACCAGGTGTCCCCAGCTGACTCTGGCGAGTACTCATGCCAAGTGACTGGAAGCTCAGGCACCCTGGAGGCATCTGTCCTGGTCACAATTGAGCCCTCCAGCCCAAGCCCCATTCCTGGTGAGTGACAAGCAACAGTGGGTGATGCCCATGCATAAGCGTGGGGCCCCTTCCCGGCCCTGCTCCTCTCCTCTCTCTCAACCCAGGTGTTCCCAAGTCTGAAGATGGTCCCGTCCCCTCAATCAGGGGGTCCCCATCCCTGGGTTCTCAAGAGGACACCGGAGTCCCCAGGGAAAGGAGACCCTTTTTAGGTCATGTCAGCTACTCTCAAGCTACCGCACCCCCAGGACCAACTGGAGTTGGCCTTCAGTGTCCCCCAGCCCCTGCCTTCATCCGCAGAACTTGGCCTCTCACCCACCCCCTGTGCCCACAGCCCCAGGACTGGCCCAGCCCATCTACATTGAGTCCTCCTCTTCACACGTGACTGAAGGACAGACCCTGGATCTGAACTGCGTGGTGCCTGGGCAGGCCCATGCCCAGGTCACATGGTACAAGCGCGGAGGCAGCCTCCCTGCCCGGCACCAGGTACAGGGGCCAGGAGGGGGAGGATTCCAGGGCAGGCAAGGTTAGACCTGCAGTTGTTCTCTGCACCCAAACCTCATGCAAACACCAGCCTGCTTGGAGACCCCAGGGGATAAAATGCTTTTGGGGCACGAGTTCACCAGCCTTCGAATCAGGAGACCTGGGTTTTTCTCTTGGCTCTGCAGCTGAATCCTTTCCTCAGCCTCAGTTTCCCCCACTGTAAAGTTAGCAGATTGGACTTCCAGGGTTCTGTGAGTGAAGCTTCCACCAGCCCTAACAGCTGGGGCCCGAAGCTCCTGAGTTAACTCTTGGGTACCAGCACAGTTGGGCTTGGGGACATTCCTTGTCCCAGGGACTTTGGCCTTATAACCATTTGCTCCATGCTCTGCAGACCCATGGCTCCCATCTGCGGCTCCACCAAGTCTCCCCTGCCAACTCCGGGGAGTATGTGTGCCGCGTGGTTGGTGGCCCAGGCCCTGAGCAAGAAGCCTCCTTCGTGGTCACAGTCCCACCCAGCGAGGGGTCTTCTTACCGTGAGTATGGCAGATGCCATGGGCAAGTGGGGAAGGGGAGGGCCCTGAAGCAGAGCCTCCCCAGGTCAAAGCAGCCCACCCCTGCTGAGCCTAGCCCTCTGCCCCTCTGGCCCCAGGCCTCAGGAGTCCAGTCATCTCCATCGACCCGCCCAGCAGCACCGTGCACCAGGGCCAGGATGCCAGCTTCAAGTGCCTTATCCACGACGGGGCAGCCCCCATCAGCCTTGAGTGGAAGACCCGGAAGCTGGAGGGTGAGCTGGGCCGGTGGGTGGGTGGGCGGGCAAATGGGGGCAGGCGGGGTGCAGTCATCCCCACTGTGTGAGGGTGGGGCAGAAGTCTGGACTCCTCACATTCACGATGTGGCCAGTAAGGCCTTTCCTGTCTCTGTATGGAGAGGGTGCTGGACCCAGGAGTTTCCAAGGCCTTTGTTACCTTCTGCTATCTGGGACTCCATGAGCTGGACACACCCAGGCCGGAGGGGTGGGGGCCGTGGGCCCAGGGGCACAGGCTGGCAGCACCAAAACATGAGACGGACCGGGTCAGTACTCTCTCACCCTCCCCATCAACCTCACAGACAACGTCCACATCAGTCCCAATGGCTCCGTCATCACCATCGTGGGCACCCGGCCCAGCAACCACGGCCCCTATCGCTGCGTGGCCTCCAATGCCTACGGCGTGGCCCAGAGTGTGGTGAACCTCAGCGTGCACGGTGAGGGGATGTTGACCCTGTGGGGCCCTGCCCTCCTGTTTCCAGCCCTGATTCTCAGCTCAGACCCTCCACGTTTAAATCCTCCCTCCACCACTGACTCTGTCTTGGGCATTCTCCCTCTCTGAGCCTCAGTTTCCACCTCAGTGCAGTCGAGAGACAGGATACTGAGCTGGAGGCCATGGCCATGTGGGTGACCCGCACAGCCCTGCCTGTGGTCAGTGCTGTCATTCCTCTGGACAGGGCCCCCGACAGTGTCCGTGCTCCCCGAGGGCCCTGTGTGGGTGAAAGAGGGAAAGGCTGTCACCCTGGAGTGTGTCAGTGCCGGGGAGCCCCGCTCCTCTGCTCGTTGGACTCGGATTGGCACCCCTGTCAAGTTGGAGCAGCGGACGTATGGGCTCGTGGACAGCCATGCGGTGCTGCAGGTAAGGCCAGGGCTGGTGCGTCTCCGGGTCTGAGGCTCAGTCCAGGGCCCAGCCTTGAGCGGGTGCTTGGAGAGGATACTAGCGGATGGCAAGTGGTGATGAGTAGATGGAGAGAGGAAGGGAGGAATGGATGGGCGGGGTGGATGGCGAATAGACTGGAAGATGAGGGGAAGAGAGAAGGAAGGTGGGAGAAGGAAGAAAGAATGAGTGGAAGGATGGGAGGGTGGGTCGAAGGCCAAGTACATGGATGGACTAATGGGGTGTCATGAGGGTGAGCCCTCAAGCAGCCAGATGGGACAAAACCAAGGAAAGGGCCAGGCGTGGTGGCACATACCTGTCATCTCAGAACTTTGGGAGGCCAAGGCAGGAAGATCACCTGAGGTCAGGGGTTCAAGACCAGCCTGGCCAACATGGTGAAACCCCGCCTCTACTAAAAATACAAAATTAGCCAGGTGTAGTGGGACACACCTGTAGTCCCAGCTACTCAGGAGGCTGACGCAGGAGAATCGCTTGAAATTGGGAGGGGGAGGCTGCACTGAGCTGAGATTACGCCACTGCACTCCAGCCTGGGCAAGACAGAGCGAAACTCCATCTCAAAATTAATTAATTAATTAATTAAAACAAAATAAAAACTTAGCCAGGTATAGCAGCACATACCTGCAGTCCCAGCTATTCAGGAGGCTGAGGCAAGAGGACTGCTTGAGCGTGGGAGGCAGAGGTTGCAATGAGCCAGGATGGTGCCACTGCACTCCAACCTGGGCGGCAGATTAAGACCCTGTCTCAAAAAATAAATAAATACCAAGGCAGGGTAGAGGAAATAGGGAAAGCCAAGCCAGAGCTGGGGCTGACATCAAAATCCCCACTCAGTCCCCACATAACCAGCCTCTTTGCTTTCTCCTAGATTTCATCCGTGAAGCCATCAGATGCGGGCACTTACGTGTGCCTTGCTCAGAACGCACTGGGCACAGCACAGAAGCAGGTGGAGGTGATCGTGGACACGGGTGCTGTGGCCCCAGGGGCCCCTCAGGTCCAAACAGAAGAAGCTGAGCTGACTGTGGAGGCTGGACACACAGCCACATTGCGCTGCTCGGCCACAGGTGTGGGCAGGGGCTGGCACACAGGGCTGGCAGGGCAGGGATGCCCTGGGGTCTGAATTGCAGACCCGTGAGATCTAGAGATGATGTCGTGTCCAGGGCTAGGAAGCGTAGGGATACTGTGTTGCCAGCATCACGCAGCATTGGCTGAGGAACCCACTTAGGAGTCCCCAGAGAGGGACAGGATCACCCAGGGCCCTTCCTCACCACAGCCACCCTCCTCGAGTCCCTGAGACAACCTAGTGATTTATGTCATCTTCCACTCTACTCCACAGGCAGCCCCGCGCCCACCATCCACTGGTCCAAGCTGCGTTCCCCACTACCCTGGCAGCACCGGGTGGAAGGTGACACACTGATCATCCCCCGGGTAGCCCAACAGGACTCGGGCCAGTACATCTGCAATGCCACTAGCCCTGCCGGGCATGCTGAGGCCAACATCATCCTGCACGTGGAGAGTAAGGCCTCATCCCGTCTTTGTCTGCACCAAATAAAGATCTGAACCCCCCGACTAGGCTCCACCCCACACAGAACCCCAGAAACTCCATCCAGAGGATGGATGTTTAGACCCCAGAGGTCTCCAGGCACCAGAGGGGCCCAGAGCCTACTCTTGCCTGACATCCACACCCCCTCCTGGGAACTTTGCTTTTCTTATCCCCAGTCCTCTGGGATCACCATTCAGCTTTTCTGGACACCTGTATCCAATGACCTGCTGCCATTTTGACCTCTGCCCTCCCCCATCCTGACCTCTGTGTCCCCCAACCCAGGCCCACCATATGCCACTACAGTCCCAGAGCGCGCCTCGGTGCAGGCAGGGGAGACGGTGCAGCTCCAGTGCCTGGCTCACGGGACACCCCCGCTCACCTTCCAGTGGAGCCGTGTGGGCGGCAGCCTTCCTGGGAGGGCGACTGCCAGGAACGAGTTGCTGCACTTTGAGTCTGCAGCCCCCGAGGACTCCGGCCGCTACCGCTGCCGGGTCACCAACAAGGTGGGCTCCACCGAGGCCTTTGCTCAGCTGCTCATCCAAGGTAAGCAGCCCTGGCTCAGGGTGGAAGGGGGCCCCTTTCCTCCTGGCCCTTCGATGGCCCAGCTAGGCAGACTCAGGGTGGGAGGGACTCCCTTCACAACCCCACCTGAATGCCCTCCTCTTCCCTGTTCTCCAAGCCCGGAGGCAGGCTTGCCTCTTCCAGGAAGCCCCTCCATCACGTGTGCTCAGCTCCTCTAGCTCTCCTTTGGCACAGCCCTGGCACTGCCACAGGAAACCATTCTGTGTACATAAGCACCCAGCCTGCCTCCCCTGCCAGGCAGTGAGAACGCTCAGGGCAGGGCCTGGACCCAGGCATCTCAGCAGCCCTGGGCTTAGCTGAGGGTGACAAGGCCCAGGGTGGGCTGGGCAAATGCTTGACAGGGACAACAGTGAATGAGTGACAGGAGCACCCACCCCCAGCACGCCCAGGGCCTCAGTGGGTCTTCAGAGAGCCCAGTATTTCCATGGCCTCCTACATCAGTGATACAAAAGTTTGGGGCTTTTGGACCCCAAACTCTCAAAGTAGCCCAGCATGTAACCCATTAGTCCAGGGCCCGGACAGTGGACTCAGACCTGGGTTCAAAGCACAGCTTGGCCATTTGCTGGCTGTGCAGCCTTGGCCAAGTCACTGAAACTTTTTGAGCCTCAGTTTCTTTCTTTTTCTTTTCTTTCTTTTTTTTTTTTGTTGAGACAGAATCTCACTCTGTCACCCGGGCTGGAGCACAGTGGCACGATCTTGGCTCACTGCAACCTCTGTCTCCCAGCTTCAAGTGATTCTCATGCCTCAGTGTCCCAGTAGCTGGGACTACAGGCATGCACCACCCTGCTTGGCTAGTTTTTGTGTTTTTAGTAGAGAAAGGGTGTCGTCATTTTGGCCAGGCTGGTCTTGAACTTCTGACCTCAAGTGATCCACCCACCTCAGCCTCCCAAAGTGCTGGGATTATAGACATGAGCCGCTGCACCCAGCCTGAGCCGCAGTTTCTTTATCCGTAAAGTGAAGAGAACAACGCTGACCACGTAGGCTGAGATGGAAAAGTACACACATGTAAACACAGATGTAAAACTGTAGCTCACAGTAGGCACTTAGTAAATGGGGACAATATGCATCTGCCCCCACCTGCCATCTGTCCCCTGCACATGTAGGTGTCTTCACCATGGCCAAGGCCCTGGATTCTCTTATTTAAACTGCAGGCAGAATAGGCTTTGCTGTCCTTCCTTAAAATGTCTGAGTCCCTCCCACTCTTGTTGTGGCCTGCCCTCCCTACCCAAAAGCCAGGAGCTGTGGAAACAGCCCAGCACTCCACAGGCTCCTATCCATGTTGACGGAATAGTGGCATGAGTGTGCACAGGAATGAATCTGCCACTTCATGAACAGTCTTTTTTCCCTGGTCAGAGAGGCTATCAGGACAAGAACATTCTTGGAATGTTGGGCTGGGGGTTTCCTGGGTCCCTGGAAGGGCATCAGGGACATCATACACACAGGTACCTGCAGAACCTTGTATGTGTCCTCCCTGCAGGCCCCCCTGGTTCTCTCCCTGCCACCTCCATCCCAGCAGAGTCCACGCCCACCGTGCAGGTCACGCCTCAGCTAGAGACCAAGAGCATTGGGGCCAGCGTTGAGTTCCACTGTGCTGTGCCCAACGACCGGGGTACCCAGATCCGTTGGTTCAAGGAAGGGGGTCAGCTGCCTCCGGGCCACAGCGTGCAGGATGGGGTGCTCCGGTGAGTGGGGTCGGAGCAGGACTGGACTTGGGCAGCAAAGCCCAAGGCTCACAGTGAGCAGAGTTAAAGCACCTGCCCCAGCGGGCGCAGCATGAAGCTCTGTCCTTGGACACATCGCTTGACCTCTCTGAGCCTCAGTGTTCTCAGCTATGTAATGGGTTACATAAGACTGAAATGAGGGCCAGGTGTGGTGGCTCACACCTGTAATCCCAGCACTTTGGGAGGCCGAGGCAGGCAGATCACATGAGGTCAGGAGTTTGAGACCAGCCTGGTCAACATGGTCAAACACCATCTCTACTAAAAATACAAAAAATTAGCTGGGCATGGTGGTACATGCCTGTAATCCCAGCTACTCAGGACGCTGAGGCATGAGAATTGCTTGAACCCAGGGGCAGAGGTTGCAGTGAGCGGAGATTGCACCACTACACTCTAGTCTGGGCAACAAGAGCAAAACTCCATCTCA
>NW_016107330.1:12027158-12044275 GCF_001604975.1 Cebus imitator | reverse complement strand
TGGTGAGCCGAGATCACGCCATTGCACTCCAGCCTGGGTAACAAGAGTGAAATTCCGTCTCAAAAAAAAAGTAAAATAAAATAAAAGAGTTTGAGACCAGCCTGGCCAACATGGTGAAACCCCATCTCTACTAAAAATCCAAAAAATTAGCTGGGTGTGGTGGCAGGTGCCTGTAATCCTAGCTACTCAGGAGGCTGAGGCTTGAGAATTGCTTGAACCCAGGGGCAGAGCAGTGAACTGAGATCACACCACTGCATTCCAGCCTAGGCGACAGAGCAAGACTCTCTCAAAAAAGGCTGAAATGAGATTATCTAAAGCATAGCACCTGGAGCTTGGAAGGCCTTCAGTAAACAGTGGCCCGTTCATATTTATTATTAGTGGAGGAAAGAAAACAGGCCCTAGGGCCAGAAATATGTAAATGACCCCAGATCTCAGCTTGGCTACTTGATAACTGTGTGATCTTGAGCTCTAGACCATAAGGTCTTTTCTCAGATGGCTGTGGTGCCCCCCAAACTGCCTGCCTACCTCTAGTGGTTAGTGAGAAACCAGAAGTCCACACAGGATGCTGTGCTATATTAACTCCCACACAATTGCAAAGCATTTTTTTTTTTTTTTTTTTTTTTTTTTTTTTTATTTTTTTTTTTTTTTTTTTTTTTTCTTGGGTGACCTTGAGCCTCTTCAATCTCTAAATTTCTGTCTTTCACTAAATGGCAAAAATTTTTAGCCACTATTTTTTTTTTTTTTTTTTTTTTGGAGACTGAGTCTCGCTCTGTCAATCAGGCCTGGAGTGCAGTGGCGTGATCTTGGCTCACTGCAACCTCGGCCTCCTGGGTTCAAGCAATTCTCATGCCTCAGTCTCCAGAGTATCTGGGATTCCAGGCGTGTGCCACCACACCCTGCTAATTTTTGTATTTTTAGTAGAGATGGGATTTCACCATATTGACCAGGCTCGTGTCAAGCTCCTGACCTCAAGTGATCCACCTGCCTCGGCCTCCCAAAGTGCTGGGATTATAGGCATGAGCCACTGCACTGGGCCCAATTACAAAGCATTTTTTTCAATTGTTTTCAGCTCCCTGATGTCTTATTATTTTTTCTTTATAGAATCCAGAACTTGGACCAGAGCTGCCAAGGGACATATGTTTGCCAGGCCCATGGACCTTGGGGGCAGGCCCAGGCCAGTGCCCAGCTGGTTGTTCAAGGTAGGAGGGTGGCTTCAGGCCTCTGCTAAGAGCAGGGAACAGAAATGAGAAGGGGAGAGAGGCACAGGGCCCAGACTCTGTTGCCCAGAAATCCCCCTAAGTGTGTGAGAACAAAGAGAATTATTCAATTTTGCCCTGCTTGTGTCTAGCATAGCATAAAAGGGGCTCAATAAATATTTCAAGGGAGGGAAGAAGGATATGAGTGGAGTGTGCGAGTGCTCAGATGAGCCGATGAAGAGTGAGTCAGTGTGAACCAGGCATGGTGGAGCACACCTGTAGTCCCAGCTACCCAGGAGGCTAAGTTGGGAGCATTGCTTGAGCAAATGAGTTCTAAGCTGCAGTGAGTCATGACCACACCTGTGAAGACCCTGTCTCTTAAAAAAAAAAAGAATAAGAGGACACATGAGTGAGTAACTACATAGACCCGACAAGTGAGTGTGTTTGTAAGTGAATGCATGAAAAAGTGAATGAGGAATGAATGAATGCTGGAGCTTCAGTGCTCACCTCTCCTCGGGCAGTGTATGGCCTCCCTCGGGCCAGGCCTTCAGTGACTGATCTCACTGGCCCTCTGCCTCCCTCCCCCCCAGCCCTGCCCTCCGTGCTCATCAACATCCGGACCTCTGTGCAGACCGTGGTGGTTGGCCATGCCGTGGAATTCGAATGCCTGGCACTGGGTGACCCCAAGCCTCAGGTGACATGGAGCAAAGTTGGAGGGCACCTGCGGCCTGGCATTGTGCAGAGTGGAGGCGTCGTCAGGATCTCCCATGTAGAGCTGGCTGATGCAGGACAATATCGCTGTACTGCCACCAACTCAGCCGGCACCACACAATCCCATGTGCTGCTGCTGGTACAAGGTAGAGGCTGGTGGGGACTGCTGTTGGGGACAGTGAGTAGGGCAAGGGCTTCTCCTGCCTGCCTGCTCTGCTCTCCCTTTCGTTCTCTTGGAATATTTTCCATTGTATGTATTTAAGGGACAGGTTTCATAACGGGGTAGCAACTGGGGATAAAAGTGAGGTTCCCCCAGGGCAGCCTGGAATGGACAGGGACCAAGCTAGGCCATGGAGCATCAGAAAGAAAAAAGAAACCTCGTCCTCATCTGCAGGGAGTGTCTGCTCTGCTGGGAGAGACCTGCAGCGTAGTCTGAGGGCAGAGACATAACCTAGAAAACAAACAAACCTAATAGAGAGTAAAACAAGGACAACAGATGCAGGGCAGACACAAACACTGTGTGTTCTTTTTTTTTTTGAGATGGAATCTTACTCTGTCACCCAGGATAGAGTACAGTGGCACGATCTCGGCTCACTGCAACCTCCACCTCCCAAGTTCAAGGGATTCTCCTGCATCAGCCTCTTGAGTAGCTGGGATTACAGGCATGTGCCACCACACCCGGCTAATTTTTGTATTTTTAGGAGAGACAGGGTTTCACCTTGTTGGTCAGGCTGGTCTTGAACTCCTGACCTTGTGATCTGCCCACCTTGGCTTCCCAAAATGCTGGATTACAGGTGTCAGCCACCGCACCGAACCAATACTGTGGTTCTTTAAAGGCAATTCCTTTTTACCCCAAGCCCTGTAACTTGTCTCCAAACTTTCTTACCTATACTGCCCCTAGCACCCACTTCTCAAGTCCCCAAAGGGCTGCACGGTTTTTTGCCCGGGCATGTTGAAGAGGTCCCAGGCTGTGGAGTGAAGTGGATCTGGCCATGACCCCTGATTCTGCCCCACCAGGAGTGAACGGCTGCTTTTCTCCTCTAAGCCATAATTTCCTGATCTATGAAATGGAATGTAGTGCCTCCCTTCAAGGGGTGGTGTGAGGATGAAATGAATCAGGGTAGCTGGGCACACATCTGGGACAATCATGTAGATGGCCTATGTCTCTTCCACGCCTCCCAGCCTTGCCCCAGATCTCAACGCCCCAAGAAGTCCGTGTGCCTGCCGGCTCTGCAGCTGTCTTTCCCTGCATAGCCTCAGGCTACCCCACTCCTGACATCAGCTGGAGCAAGGTAAGTGCTGGAGAGGGAACCCGCGGGCGTCCCTGAGGGGCTGGGACCAGTTCTCAAGCATCTCAGTGTCCCCAGGATGTGGCACATGCTTGGCCAAGAGTAAACACTCAATGTTGGAAGGTGGGCCTGAGGCACAAATGAGAGGCAGGTCCCTGGAGCTATGGGCCAAGGCCAGGGCCCTCAGTGCTGGCACGTTTGCAGGTGGACGGCAGCCTGCCCCCCGACAGCCGCCTGGAGAATAACATGCTGATGCTGCCCTCAGTCCGACCCCAGGATGCGGGCACCTACGTCTGTACCGCCACTAACCGCCAGGGCAAGGTCAAAGCCTTTGCCCATCTGCAGGTGCCAGGTAAGACATCACCCGCAAGAATTGGCAGTGCCCTGCCCACTCCCTGAAGGGCAGGGTCTCCAACGGTGCTCTCTGCCGGCAGAGCGGGTGGTGCCCTACTTCACGCAGACCCCCTACTCCTTCCTGCCGCTGCCCACCATCAAGGATGCCTACAGGAAGTTCCAGATCAAGATCACCTTCCGGCCGGACTCAGCCGATGGTGAGCAGGAGGGTTGGTTTGTGGGGTGGGCTGGCCTGGGTTGAGGGGCCTCGTGGAGTAACTGCCATCATGGCTTGAGCCCCAGCTGCCCCTCAGTCCTGCCCTGTTCCCTCAGCCCTCCCTCTCTGGAAGCCCCCAGACCTCCAGGCCTCCACTCTGGTATGCCTTCTCTCACGCCTCCCCGCTTCTCTGCGGTATCTCCAGCCCCCTCATGGCTCCTCTGCCACCAGGCGTCACTCCTAGTCCTCCTGTCCCAGCTTCCTCTCCCTGTCTCTGCTCTTCCCCCCTCCTCTTCCTCCATCTCACCCTTTCCTCCTCTCTCTCTCTTACGGATCTCTGACTTTCACTGTCCAGGCCTCCTCCTCTACTCGGGTGAGTCTCTGCCTCCCTCTCCTCCTTGAGGGAGTCTCTCCAGTGTGTGTGAAGCAAATTCAGTTTCTTTCCAGGGGCTCTCAGCAAAGCCCTGGCATTTGGGGCACCAGCCCTGAGATCATGAGAGGGCCCTGGCTTGTGAGGACTGCCAGAGGGAGGGGCAGGTTCCGAGAGTGGACAGGCTCAAGAGCCTGGGTGGTTTCTGGGGTGGGGGAGGATGGGGAGCCTGGCTGGATGGTAGGCCCCTGACCCAGTGATGCCCACTCAGGGATGCTGCTATACAATGGGCAGAAGCGAGTCCCAGGGAGCCCCACCAACCTGGCCAACCGGCAGCCCGACTTCATCTCCTTCGGCCTCGTGGGTGGAAGGCCCGAGTTCCGGTGAGATCCCCGGCCTTCCCACGTATAGGGGGACTGGACACAGGGCTATGGTCCGTCAAGCACTACCCTGGGCTCGGTTATACAAAGGACATCTGGAGGAAGGAGAATATGTGGCCGCTACCCTTGGTGACCACCCAATCTGCTGGAGTAGGAATAGTATGCCAGCCAGGTGGAAGAGGGTGCAACCTCAGACTTGGGACTGCTGCAGGCCAGGATTCATTCATTCATTCATTCATTCATTCATTCATTCATCAGGTGTTTGCTGAGCATTGATACAGATATAACAAAACAGACCAAATTCTGGCTCTTGTGGGAAGGCATATTCTAGCTGGGGAAGAATAAACAAGCCATAAACAAAGAAACAAGGTGATCTCAGGGAGAGAGGAGCCCTCAGAGGAGCCTGGAGGCCAGGTGTTAGGCTGCAGGACCCTGAGCCCGGGGGCCACTGGGTCCCTGTGGGCTGCCCTGGAAAAGCTCCCGGTGAAAAGATGTGGGGAAAGAAGATCTGGGGGACGGGTCATGGGTGGGAGGACAAGACATGGACAGGAACTGGAGCAGCCCCAGGGCAGAGACTACAGGAAGTAGTGACATCCCTCCTCTGGGGCCCCTTAGCCCTTCTTACGAACCCCACATCCACTCTCTCCTGTCCCGGCCCACTCCCTGGAGCAGGTTCGATGCCGGCTCAGGCATGGCCACCATCCGCCACCCCACACCACTGACCCTGGGCCATTTTCACACCATCACCTTGCTGCGCAGCCTCACCCAGGGCTCCCTGATCGTGGGTGACCTGGCCCCGGTCAACGGGACCTCCCAGGTGAGACCCAACCCTATCCCACTACTTCCAGCCCCTACCCGCCCCTGACCAGCCTCTGTTGCCATTCCTGACTGCCCCACCTCTCCAGGGCAAGTTCCAGGGCCTGGACCTAAACGAGGAGCTCTACCTGGGCGGCTACCCTGACTATGGTGCCATCCCCAAGGCAGGGCTGAGCAGCGGCTTCGTAGGTGAGCCCCTCTCCACCTCCAGCTGAGGTCAGGCCTTACCTGGCTGGCTGGAGAGCCCTGGAGAGCCTGGGAGGGCCCCACAGGCTGTGGGCTGGGACACCCATGCCCTTCGCTCATCCTGCCCATCCGCCCCCAGGCTGTGTCCGGGAGTTGCGCATTCAGGGCGAGGAGATCGTCTTCCATGACCTCAACCTCACAGCGCACGGCATCTCCCACTGCCCCACCTGTCGGGACCGGCCCTGTCAGGTGACCCCACAGCCCATACACCACCTGGCCTTCCCCCCCAGCTGTGGCTGGCGCCTGTGGGAAAGTGGGGGAGGGGCCTGAATGTCTCAGCCTTACTTCTGGGCTGCTTTGTAGAATGGCGGTCAGTGCCACGACTCTGAGAGCAGCAGCTACGTGTGTGTCTGCCCAGCTGGCTTTACCGGGAGCCGCTGTGAGCACTCGCAGGCCCTGCACTGCCATCCAGGTACGCACCCGCCACCAAGAGTCCCTGTCACCCCAAGTGCCTGCCTCTTCCCATTGCTGCCTCTCCATATCCACCACCATCTCAACTGGGTGGCACTTCCATACCCCCCTCTTACCTGAGCACTCACCTCTCCTCCCACGTACCCATCCCCCATCTCTGCTTCCCAGTGGCCCTCACCCCATCCCTGCTGCTTCCCCTCCTCCATCCCTGCTGACCAAATTCTTACCACTATCCTCCCCCATCCTAGGCCCATCTCTTTTTTTTTTCTTTCTTTCTTTTTCATTTGAAACGAAGTTTCACTCTTGTTGCCCAAGCTGGAGTACAGTGGCATGATCTTGGCTCACTGCAACCTCCGCCTCCCAGGTTTAAGCGATTCTCCTGCCTCAGCCTCTTGAGTAGCTGGAATTACAGGTGTCCACCACCACCCATGGCTAATTTTTTGTATTTTTAGCAAAGATTAGGTTTCACCTTGTTGGCCAGGCTGGTCTCGAGCTCCTGACCTCAGGTGTTGCGCCCTCCTCAGCCTCACAAAGTGCTGGGACGACAGGCGTGAGCCACCACGCCCAGCCCCCAGTCCCATCTTATTATCCAGGTACCCACCCCATTACCGCCACCAGATGTCCCCTCGCCGCCCTGACACTGTTATCCAGGTCTAGCCTCTGAAGAACCTGCAGACACAGAGTCCCTCGACTGCTTCCCCTGCGGTCCTCCCCTCAGCCTCTTCTGGCTCCCGCCATGCTCTCCTCTGCTCCCTCCTCCGAGGCCTCGCAGGCAGCCCAAGGCCTCCCAGACAGCTGGCCTGGCCCTCACTCGCTGAGCCCCCCAGGGTGTGATGGGCAGGGCTCTGGCGTCAGAGCCCCACTCCCTCCACAGTCACCTCAATGTCCTCCTCACTGACCTGTGTGCCCCCCAGAGGCCTGTGGGCCCGACGCCACCTGTGTGAACCGGCCTGACGGTCGAGGCTACACCTGCCGCTGCCACCTGGGCCGCTCAGGGTTGCGGTGTGAGGAAGGTGAGTGGAGCCAGGCCTGAGGCCTCTCAGGGTCCCAGTGTCAGCTGAGGAGGCTGGGTGGGGCACTCTGAGGCCATGATGGGCCATATGGATGATAAAACGATTCCCAAGCCAGAGGGTCTGGAAGCCACCTGGCCACGTGTCTGTCCAGCCTGAATCCCTTCGTGAGCGTGGGCCCCAAAGAGGACCCCAGTCCTATCAGAGCTCCTCCCAGCCTCGTCTGCAAGGGTGGGGGGCCCTTGGGCCGCTGCAGTTGGTGTCAGCTGGTCCTGAGCCTCTGGACCTGGAGAGTGAGGCGGGCAGGGGTCCCAGAGTGAGAAAGGCAGAGTCACTGGACCCCACTGGAGGGCCCAGGCTCCCCGTTGCCTCGGCTGAGCTGTGGCTGCTGCAGGTGTGACAGTGACCACCCCCTCGATGTCGGGCACCGGCTCCTACCTGGCGCTGCCCGCCCTCACCAACACACACCATGAGCTACGCCTGGACGTGGAATTCAAGCCACTCGCTCCTGACGGGGTCCTGCTATTCAGTGGAGGGAAGAGCGGGCCTGTGGAGGACTTTGTGTCCCTGGCGATGGTGGGAGGCCACCTGGAGTTCCGCTATGAGTTGGGGTCAGGTAAGCAGCCGGCACCAAAGGAAGGCCTTTGCACACCAAGCCTTGTGCCCCCCTCAGCTCTTCCAGCCCCAGGGAGGCATGGGGAATAAATGCAGGGGTCATCTTGTCTCTGTGTGTCACTTGAGGCAAGTCCCTGGGCCTCTCTGAGCGTCGGGCTCCTCATCTGGAATACAGCAGGCTGTAGGGCATTCTCCATCTACTCAGGGCCCTGTTTGTGGTGGAGAGGGCAGGGAGCTCTGTGTGCCCCCACATGCCCAACCCTATCCGACATCCTCCCCAGGGCTGGCCGTTCTGCGGAGCACTGAGCCGCTGGCCCTGGGCCGCTGGCACCGCGTGTCTGCAGAGCGCCTCAACAAGGACGGCAGCCTGCGGGTGAACGGTGGACGCCCCGTGCTGCGCTCCTCGCCCGGGAAGAGCCAGGGCCTCAACCTGCACACCCTGCTCTACCTGGGGGGCGTGGAGCCTTCTGTGCCACTGTCCCCAGCCACCAATGTGAGCACTCACTTCCGAGGCTGTGTGGGCGAGGTAAGAGCAGCCTCCTCGGGACAAGTGGAGGGGAGGGGTGCACCCTGGGCCCCTCCACCTGTAGCTATCCCTGGGCCCTGGGCCAGGATGCTGCACCTCTGAGTCTCAGTTTCCTCCTCTGTAAAATGGGCACGATCACACCTACTTTGAAGGGTTGGGCTGAGGCTCATCTGCACAGATGAATGTTTCTGGCACCCAGTAGGCACTCAACGCCTGTGCCTCCCGCCCACACCGAGAATCCGTGCTGCCCACCATGGGCTCCGAGCTGCCCGCTGCCGCATTCTTCTCCCTGCCGGTACACCTGGGCCTCTGCCTCCACGCCCCTTCAGTCTCTCGGTGTTCCTGTGCCCACAGGTGTCAGTGAATGGCAAACGACTGGACCTCACCTACAGTTTCGTAGGCAGTCAGGGCATCGGGCAATGCTACGACAGCTCCCCATGTGAGCGCCAGCCATGCCAGCATGGTGCCACGTGCATGCCTGCTGGCGAGTATGAGTTCCGGTGCCTGTGTCGAGATGGATTCAAAGGTGGGAGAGCCTGTCCAGGGCACCAGAGGGGGGTGGGCACGGGTGTTCAGCGACACCTCCAGCAAACGCCTACCCCTCCCCTCACCTCTGCCCTGGCCCGCAGGAGACTTGTGTGAGCATGAGGAGAACCCCTGCCAGCTCCACGAGCCCTGTCTGCATGGGGGCACCTGCCAGGGCACCCGCTGCCTCTGTCTCCCTGGCTTCTCTGGCCCACGCTGCCAACAAGGTACCCAGGCCTGGCTTCTCTCCACTCTACCTCCATCGTCCTGGGGCCCCAGGGCTCGACATAGTACCCACAGGTGTGTCTGCCCACCAACTGGACCCTGCCCTTCTCCACAGGCTCTGGACATGGCATAGCAGAGTCTGACTGGCATCTTGAAGGCAGCGGGGGCAGTGGTGAGTACTTGCCATGGCCTCCCTTCAGCTTCAGCCTCAGCTCACCCTTCCAGTTATCCCACACCCCCAATTCTGGCCTATAAGCAAAGCAGGCTTCTATGAGGAGCTTGCTGGGCACAAAGAGACAGAATGAAGAAGAGCTCAGCCACACGGAGCTGGGGCCTGCCCCATACTCACTGGCTAGGTGATGATGGGTAGGCCTTTGAAACCACTCTGATCTCGGTTTCTTCCTCTGTATTTGCGTATTCAGTCAACAAACATCTATGGCGTGCCCATCCTTGCCCTGGGAGAGTAAATATAAGATGGATAATGGCCGGGCAAGGTGGCTGACACCTGTAATCCCAGCACTTTAGGAGGCCAAGGTGGGTGGATCACCTGAGGTCAGGAATTCAAGACTAGCCTGGCCAATGTGGTGAAACCCCATCTCTACTAAAATCCAAAAAATTAACTAGATGTGGTAGCAGACCCCTGTAGTCCCAGCTACTCGGGAGGCCGAGGCAGTAGAATCCAGGCAGCTAGAACCCAGGAGGCGGAGGTTGCAGTGAGCCCAGATTGTGCCACTGCACTCCAGCCTGAGTGACAGGGAAAAAAAAAAAAGATGCATAAAGCAAGACCCTCATTCCCAGGAAGTCCACCGTCTGCTGGAAAACAAAGCACACAGTCAAGAGTGAATGCTGATTGAATGTTTCCAGGTGCTGTCTAACCCTTTACCGACACATCTCTTCTTACATATCATTAACATAATAGGCCAGGCAGTGGTATAGTGGTTAAGAGTATAGACTTGGGGCCGGGCGCGGTGGCTCAAGCCTGTAATCCCAGCACTGTGGGAGGCCGAGGCAGGTGGATCACGAGGTCAAGAGATCAAGACCCTCCTGGTCAACATGGTGAAACCCCGTCTCTACTAAAAATACAAAAAATTAGCTGGGCACGGTGGCGCGTGCCTGTAATCCCAGCGACTCAGGAGGCTGGGGCAGGAGAATTGCCTGAACCCAGGAGGCGGAGGTTGCGGTGAGCCGAGATGGCGCCATTGCACTCCAGCCTGGGTAACAAGAGCGAAACTCCGTCTCAAAAAAAAAAAAAAAAAGAGTATAGACTTGGAGCCAACCTCCTTAGGCTCAAATCCTAGCTCTCCCACTTACTAGCTGTGAAACTTTGGATGAGTCACTTAACCTCTCTGTGCCTCACTTAAATGGAGATGACTAACATCTTTCCATAAGGATTTGGATGAAATTTTGTGTGAGAGTAAAATTACTTAGTGCATTTTTTTTTTTTGAGACAAAGTTTCCCTCTTGTTGCCCAGGCTGGAGTGCAATGGCGTGATCTTGGTTCACAGCAACCTCCGCCTCCCAGGTTCAAGTGATTCTCCTGCCTCAGCCTCCCAAGTAGCTGGGATTACAGGCATGTGCCACCACACCTGGCTAATTTTTCTTTTTTCTTTTTTTTTGTATTTTTAGTAGAGATGGGGTTCTACCATGTTGGTCAGGCTGGTCTCGAACTTCTGATCTCATGATCCACCCACCTCAGCCTCCCAAAGTGCTAACAGCATAGGTATGAGCCACCACACCCGACCTTTTTTTTTAAGGTGGAGTCTTGCTCTCTTGCCCAGGTTGGAGTGCCGTGGCACAGTCTCGGCTCACTGGAGCCTCTACCTCCCAGATTGAAGAGATCATCCTGCCTCAGCCTCCTGAGTAGCTGGGATTACAAGGCGCCTGCCACCACACCCAGCTAATTTTTATATTTTTAGTAGAGAAGGGGTTTCTATGTTGACCAGGCTGGTCTTGAACTCCTGACCTCAGGTGATCCACCTGCCTCGGCCTCCCAAAGTGCTGGATTACAGGCATGGGCCACTGCACTCATCTACTTAGTGCATTTTAAATTCCTAGAACTATGTCTATACACAGTCGGTACAGAATGTTAGCTGTTTTTAATATATTCAGCTGGGCATGGTGGCTCATGCCTATAATCCCAGCACTTCAGGAGGCTGTGGCAGGCAGATTGCTTGAGCCCAGAGAGTTCCAGACCAGCCTGGGCAACATGGAGGAATCTTGTCTCTACAAAAAAATACAAAAAGTACTGGGCATGGTGGCGCTCATCTGTGGTCCCAGCTACTCGTGAGACAGGCAGGAGGATTGCTTGAGCCCAGGAGTTCAAGATCAGCTTGGGCAACACAGGGAGACCTCATCTCTACAAAAATTTAAAAATTAGCTGGGTGTGGTGGCACATGGCTGTGGTCCCAGCCAAGTCAAAAGGATCACTTGAGCCCAGGAGGCGAGGCTGTAGTGAGCTGTGATTGCATCACTGCACTCCAGCCTGGGCAACAGAGTGATACCCTGTCTCAAAAAAACTAAAAAATAGTGCTGGGCGCAGTGGCTCATGCCTGTAATCCCAGCACTTGGGGAGGCCGAGGCGGGTGGATTACCTGAGATCAGGAGTTCTCAAGACCAGCCTGGTCAGCAAGGTGAAACCCCATCTCTAACAAAAATACAAAATTAGCCAGGTATGGTGGTGTGCACCAGCTACTCAGGAGGCTGAGGCAAAATTGCTTGAACCTTGGAGGCAGAGGTTACAGTGAACTGAGATCGTACCACTTCACTCCAGCCTGGGCCATGGAGCGAGACTCCATCTCAATAATAATAAAAATTAAAAATTTCTATATATAATCTTCATTCATGAGGTTGTTGTAAGGATTGAGTTAAATGCAATGGTGTCTGTAGCTGGGTGGGACACTCCCCACATAGGCACGTCGCAGGTGCTTGGTAAATGTCAGCCATCCTCCTCATCATCTGGTGGAGGGTAGCAGAGGGTCCCCTACTCTTGACACCTGCCAGACCTACTGTGGCCAGTTCTGGCCTGAAGGATGGGTCGTGAGCAGATAGGGCTGGGAGTGGTGGAGCCACACATGGTATGGACATCAGGGATGAAAGGCCCAGGTTGCAATCTTAGTTCCCCCCATCTCCTGAGCCAGTCTCTCACCTGAGCCTTCCTGCCCATCTGTAAGATACACCAAGGCTCTGAGCCATTTATTGCCATGGTCCAAGGTGACCAATCGTCCCAGTAGCTCTGGACTGAGGGGTTTCTTGGGATGTGGGACTTCCAGCACTAAAGCCAAACAGCATGGCCAGTCACCTGACACAGATCCTTTTGACTGCACAAAATAAAATGCATAGATTTAAGGAAAGCAATTATGCTGAAGTAATCAAAACACTTTTTAAGTTTTCTGACTTGCTCTATATGTGCTTCTTTATTAACACATCAAATTACACGATCTGGTAGTGGTCTCGGTAGGTACCACGATTTCCAAACAGCAGTATGTGTAAATGAGGTTTTGAAATATTTGCATTTCCTGTAATGTGATAAGCAAATACTAGTAACAAAGTCGTAGGTCCTGCCACCACTGCTTTGGGTTCTTGCCTACATCTCATTGAAAGAACTCTCAGTTTCAGTGAGAGGTGAGTGAAATGCAGGGGTAATGCTTTCCCATCCAAGGCCACAGGTCCCCTGAATTCTATCCACAGCCCCCTTGGGTCCCCAGGGACTGCAGGCTCAGAGCCCCCAGTCCTGCGTATTGGCATGGAGGCAGGGGTCAGGGGAACTGATGGGGATTGATGCCTGATTCGGCGAGTGCATCACCATCCCCCTCTCTCCCGCAGATGCCCCTGGGCAGTACGGAGCCTATTTCCATGACGATGGCTTCCTTGCCTTCCCTGGCCGAATCTTCTCCAGGAGGTGAAACTGGCGTTCGGATAGCCCGTGGGCCTAATGGGGAGGATGGGAATCTGGGACTTCTGTCCCCTCACCCACCCTTCCTCCACAGCCTACCCGAGGTGCCCGAGACCATTGAGCTGGAGGTTCGGACGAGCACAGCTAATGGCCTCCTGCTCTGGCAGGGCGTGGTGAGTGTAGGCATCCAGCCGGGCTCTTAGGCTCCTAGGGCAGGAAGTCGGCTTTCTGGTGGCCAGGGTGGTGGGGAGAGGGGAAGGCAGAGCCTCTGCTCTCCAAGCTGAGGACCCCAGAGGCCCTGTGCTTCCCTGGCAGGAGGCAGGAGAGACCGGCCGAGGCCATGACTTCATCAGCCTGGGGCTTCAAGATGGGTACCTAGTCTTCAGGTGGGTCCAGCACCTGGCCCTTCCTCTCCCTTCCCTGGTCCCAGCACCCCACCCCCCAGTCCTGCCCCAGCTCATACTTCTTGGGCCTGGATGACTGCAGGTACCAGCTGGGCAGTGGGGAGGCCCGCCTGGTCTCTGAGGACCCCATCAATGACGGCGAGTGGCACCGGGTGACAGCACTGCGGTAAGGGAGTCTTCTGGGCACTCGAGATGGGGCCCAGCATTCTGGAGTGGGGCAGGATGCCCCCCACCATGGGCGGAGAGGCAGGCATTGAGCTCTGTGGAGTCAGAACTTGAAGCCAGGGGAGGGAAGAATGCACCAATCAGGGTTCAGGCTTCCATCTCACTGAACTCCACTGGGGGCAGGCAGTCGCCCCAGGAGCAGGAGGAAACCTGGGCAGAGAAATGAAGCTGTGCTTGTGGGGCCGGATCTCTCGTTCAGTGGGGGAAAGAAAGAGCTGGGGGAACGGGGACAGACTTCTGAGTCTGGAGTCTCAGTGCCAGAGGGAGGGGACTCAGTCGTGGGGCCAGGGAGGACCAGGAAGTTTGTGGGAAAGGGCCTGACCCAGTTCCACTGCAGGGAGGGCCGCAGAGGCTCCATCCAGGTCGATGGTGAGGAGCTGGTCAGCGGCCAGTCCCCAGGTCCCAATGTGGCAGTCAACGCCAAGGGCAGTGTCTACATCGGTAAGTCCGGGGCTCCTCCTCAGAGCAAGGGCAGGTATGGCACTCCCTGGGGCTGGAGCTCGCCTGGCCTTCCTCGCCTCCTGGGCGGCCGGAGCACACAGGCCCTGTCCTCTCACCTCCCGGCAGGCGGAGCTCCCGAAGTGGCCGCGCTGACCCGAGGCAGGTTTTCCTCGGGCATCACAGGCTGTGTCAAGAACGTGGTGCTGCACTCGGCCCGACCCGGCGCCCCACCCCCACAGCCCCTGGACCTGCAGCACCGCGCCCAGGCCGGGGCCAACACACGCCCCTGCCCCTCGTAGGCACCGGCCTGCCCCACACGGACTCCTGGGCCGCGCCCCAGCCCGACAATGTCGAGTATATTATTATTAATATTATTATGAACTTTTGTAAGAAACTGAGGCGATGCCACGCTTTGCTGCTACCACCCTGGGCTGGACTGGAGGTAGGCACGCCACCCCCCACACACACAGCTGGGCAAAGCCGCAAGGCTGGCGGGCAAGGCAGGATGGATGGGAGTGGGTCCCTCAGAAAAACACCAGGACTTGGGGTCAGGCACGGCAGCTGGGTGGGCCCAGAGCTGCCCCCACTGCCCCGTACCCACCGATGGAACCCCCACAGTGGAGCCAGGCGGCCCATTTCTGCAGCCCCTGGGCAGTCCACCCTTCTAGGAGAGCCAGCCTCGGCTCACAGCCAGGTGTCCCACAGCTGCCTGAGACGGACATCTCAGGAGTCTCTGCCACCCACTCAGGATTGGGAATCGTCCTTAGTGACGGCTATGCAGCAAAAGGCAGCTCACCCCTGGGCGGGCAGTCCCCATCCCCACCAGCTTGTTTTTCAGCACCCTCACCCACCTCCACCCAGCCCCTGGCACCTCCCTCTGGCAGCCTCTCCCTCCCACCATGCCCTGCTGGCCTGCATTCCCACCCACTCCTGCCAGTACACAGCCTGGGGTCCCTCCCTTAGGGGCTGTAAGGGAAAGGCCACCCCAGCTCTTTCCCGGAGCTGCTACTGGAAGAGCCCAGCACTGAGAGGGCCCCGCCCACCAGGCCCCGCGTACCCCAGGCCACTTCCCCACTCATCTGGAAGGGAAGGCCCAGGGACTCCTTGGAAGCTGCTGGTGCTTGAAGAGCTAGTGCCTTGGGTGGGGGAAGGCAGGACTCATGACTGGGAGGGAGGGGGGATGTGACCACCCTGCCCTATCGGTGGGAGCCTGAAGACCCAGTGAGGGGGAGTGCCATCCTGCCAGTGGCCCCCAGACTTGGGTTGGGATGCCTGGCCTCTGTGTCCTAGAAAGGACCCTCCTGTGGTCTTTGTCTTGATTTTTCTTAATAAACGGTGCTATCCCCGCCAGGGGGCTCCCGTGTCTTTGATGAGGGCCTCACTCAGTGGTGCCTGTGGGTGGGGCAGAGCAGGGCAGGTGAGATCTGGGGGTGAAGCAAGGTGGCTTTGGATCAGCGAGGCCCCCAGGCCCCAACCCTGTGAGGTAGGAATCATCCTATTTTCTGGAGTGGCAGCTGAGTCTCAGAGGGTTAGGGGCCCTTTCCAACATCAGACAGAGAGCCAGGGGGTTAGAACCCAAAGAGTCTGTCTGACCCCAGAGCCCAGTCTCATTCCTGTGTGCCCAAAGTCCCTCTAGGGACGGCCTCCCTGATCCTGGAAGGCTGGGCCGCTCAGCTGCAGCCTGCTGGGGAGACCTGGCCAGGACATGGGGAGCACATGGTACAGGCTGTGCTGCAGTGGACGCAGAGGCCACGGGCACCAGGTCGCCAGGTCAGCCGGCTAGGAGAGCAGCAGCACCAAAGGAGGCCCACGAGGAGGCCAGCAGAGGTCAGGAGCATCGAGGAGGCCAGCGCCACCCCTCAGAGCTGGGGGCCTGTGAGAGGAGAGAGTCTACTCAGGCCTCGGCCTGGGCGCACTGCCCCTGTCCCTGTCACCTGGAGAGGGACAGGTGTGATTTTGGTGGGAAGAGTAGGAGCAGGGTATGACCTTCCAAAGCGGCATCCTGTCTCGTGGGGTCCCTGCCTGCTGGGGAACTCCTCTCAGCTGCAATCCGGAGGGATCCTGCAGACCCGAGAGCTGGGGAGGAAGTCAGGGGTCTGGAGGTATGGGCATCTGTACTTCCTATCTGGCTGGGCACCGGAGAGGGACCTGCATGGGAAATAACAGAACAAGCACACGGAGAACTGGCCTTTCTGAGGCCCTTGTGTGTTTCATTCGATCCTCACAAGACTTCCCTGAGTTTGTCACTCTTTGTGTTTCCATTTTACAGAAAGGTTAAGTCATTTGCCAGGGTCACTTAGCTGAAGTGACAGGAGGACGTGAACTTGCACAGTCCGGCTCCAGGGCCTAGGGTCGGTCTATGAATGGAGCTACTTCTCAAGGAAGAGGGTACACAGGTACTGGGGCAGGGTCTCACTCTGTTGCCCAGGCTGGAGTCCAGTGGTGCAATCACCACTCACTGCAACCTCTGCCTCCCAGGCTCAAGCAATTCTTTCACCTCAGCCTCCCGAGTAGCTGGGACTACCAGCATGTGCCACCAAGCCTAGCTAATTTTTTTTATTTCTTGTAGAGACAGGGTCTCACTATGTTGCCCAAGTTGGTCTTGACTCCTGAGCTCAAGCCATCCACCTGCCTCAGCCTCCCAAAGTGCTGGGATTACAGGCATGAGCCACCGTGCCCAGCCGTGAACATTTTCTGTAAACTTTGAATACACAAGGAAAGGGCTGTACTCTGTGCCAGGCCCTTTCCCTATGTATTCCACTTAAAGTTTACGACAATTCTGAAGGGTGAGGTTTATCCCCATTTCACAGATAAGGAAACTGAGGCACAGAGGTTCATTCCTTCATTCATGTCACTAGTATTTCTTGGGCATTTACTGTGCCCCAAGCCTGGCTCTAGCAACTGGGGGATACAACCGTGAGCACGTGACAAATATGTCTTCATGAAACTGGGAGTTTAGTGTGGAGAGAAACAAAACACATGAATAGAATTTATGTCCAAAGGACAGGGCGCAGTGGCTCACGCCTGTAATCCCAGCACTTTGGGAGGCCAAGGTGGGCAGATCACTTGAGGTCAGAAGTTCAAGACCAGCCTAGCCAACATGGAGAAACCTAGTCTCTACTAAAAACAAAACAATTAGCCAGGCGTGGTGATTCGAGCATGTAATCCCAGCTACTTGGGAGGCTCAGGCAGGAGAACTGCTGGAACCCAGAAGGTAGAGGTTGCAGTGAGCCAAGATCATGCCACTGCACTCCAGACTGGGTGACAGAGCAAGACTCCATCTCA
>NW_016107330.1:12023975-12025808 GCF_001604975.1 Cebus imitator | reverse complement strand
AGGAGGCGGAGGTTGCGGTGAGCCGAGATCGCGCCATTGCACTCCAGCCTGGGTAACAAGAGCAAAACTCCGTCTCAAAAAAAAAATAATAATAATAATAATATAACTTTGCTGGGCACAATGGCTCATGCCTGTAATCCCACCGTAATCCCACCATTTTGGGAGGCTGAGGCAGGTGGATCATTTGAGCTCAGGAGTTTGAGACCAGCCTGGTCAACATGGTGTGACCTTGTCTCTACTAAAAATACAAAAATTAGCCGGTTGTGGTAGGTGCCTGTAATCCCAGCTACTTGGGTGGCCGAAGCAAGAGAATCATTTGAACCCAGGAGACAGAGGCTGCAGTGAGCCGCGATTGAGCCACTGCACTTCAGCCTGGGCGACAGAGTGAAACTCTGTCTCAAAAATAATAACTTCTAGGCCAGGCGCGGTGGCTCACGCCTGTAATCCTAGCACTCTGGGAAGCCGAGGTGGGTGGATCACCTGAGGTCAGGAGTTCAAGACCAGCCTGGCCATCATGGTGAAACCCCATCTTTAAAATAATAATAATAATAATAATAACAACTTCTAATATACATTCTAATAGATAATGGAATTGGCTAGTCCATATATAAGTGGAGTCATGCACTAGATCCCTTTGGGACTGGCTTATTTCGCTTACGTCCTCAAGGTTCATCCATGTGGTAGAATGTGTCAAGAATTTCCTTCCTTTTCAAAGCATTCCATTGTGTAGTTAGACCACATTTAGTTTATCCATTCATCTGTAGGCAGACACGGGGTTGCTTTTTTTTTTTTTTGAGATGGAGTCTCCCTCCGTGGCCCAGGCTGGAGGGCAGTGGTGCAATCTCCCTGCACTCAGGTCTGCACTCAGGTTGCCCAATGCAACCTCTGCCTCCCGGATTCCAGTGATTCTCCTGCCTCAGCCTCCTGAGTAGCTGGGACTACATACGAGGGCCACCACACCCAGCTAATTTTTTGTTTGTTTTTTTTGGTTTTTTTTGAGATGGAGTCTTGCTCCAAGAGGATCGAAGGCCCTGCCCCTTTCCTGGCCCCGCCTCTTCTTTCCTGGCCCCACCTCCTCCCTGGCCCCGCCTCCCCTCCACACTCCAGCCTTGTTCTGGCCTTTGCACTAGCTGTGTCCTCCACCCTAAAGACTTTTCTTCTGACATCTGCATGGCAAGCTCATTCCTTTGCCTCCTGGTGAGTCTCTACTTAAGTTCTTCCCTGACTCCTTTATATAAAAATAGCAACCCTGGCCAGGTATGGTGGCTCATGCCTGTAATCCCAGCACTTTGGGAGGCAGAGGTGGGTGGACCACCCTAACACCTTAGGTCAGGAGTTCGAGACCAGCCTGGGCAACATGGTGAGACCCCCGTCTCTACTAAAAATACAAAAAATTGGGCCAGGTGCGTTGGCTTAAGCCTGTAATCCCAGCACTTTGGGAGGCCAAGGTGGATGGATCACTTGAGGTCAGGAGCTCAAGGCTAGCCTGGCCAACATGCTGAAACCTCGTCTCTACTGGTGATGCATGCCTGTAATCCTAGCTACACCAGAGGCTGAGGCAGGAGAATCGCTTGAACCCAGGAGGCAGAGGTTGCAGTGAGACAGCACCACTGCACTCCAGCCTGGGCGACAGAGTAAGACTATCTGAAAGAAAGTAACTAAATAAATAAATAAATAAATAAATAAATGTAACGAGATGCTGAATGGGATCCTGGGACAGAAAAAGGACATTAGGTAAACACTAGGGAAAACTGAATAAACTGTGGATTTAGTTAATAATATTACTTCAAGGCCAGGCGCGGTGGCTCAAGCCTGTAATCCCTTTGGGAGGCC
>NW_016107330.1:12019240-12022343 GCF_001604975.1 Cebus imitator | reverse complement strand
AAAAAAAAAAAAAGTATGCCTTGAAGGTGACACTCAGGGCCCTCAGAGAGGCATCAGGCAGCCAGGGCCCCAGACCCACCATCGAGTTGATTGGAGGATCTCCTTTAAATGTCTTGGGCCTCTGTGCCAGGTCCCATTTAGCAAAAGTTTCCACCACTAAAGCATCATTTGAAATCCCAGGATGAGATCATCTGCAGCATAGTTCTGTCTCTGACTGCTCTGCCCCTCCAGCCCTTGGCCTAAGCCAATTCCACACTTCCGCTTTCCTCTCTCCTGCCCCGCACTGAGGCCCTGCCCTAGGGAAGAGGAGTTAGGGCCAGGCTTCCCTCTAGCTGTTCAGTGGGACCCAAGCCGCACCCGCACTGACCTCTGCAGTTGGCTGGTAGCCAGGAGCCCTGGTCACTGCCGTCGCCACAGTTGTCCATGCCCCAGGGGTCACACACGAGGCTTGAGGGGATGCACCTGCCATTCCAGCAGCGGAAGTAGGCACCACAAGGTCCTGGGGCCAGAAGTGGAAGCCTGAGGTGAGGATCCTAGTCCTGCCCACGACACAGCAGGATTATGGCCCCATGGTGACAGTGTGGGGGTGTGGGCACAGAGAGCTGTCTTCATGCATGCGCGGATGAGAGCACGGAGAGTTTTATGGGGAGAAGTGTGGAGGATGGCAGCTAACGTACTGACTTCCTCTTCTGTGCCAGGCACAGCTCTAGACACTTCACATCCTGGCGCACTGAGGCCTTGCAATACCCCTATGGGGCAAGTACTGTTATTAATTTTATTCTTTTTAACTATTTTTTTTTTTGAGACGTAGTCTCGCCCTGTCGCCAGGTTGGAGTGCCGTGGCTCAATCTCAGCTCACTGTAACCTCCACCTCCCAGGTTCAAGCAATTCTTCTGCCTCAGCCTCCCGAGTAGCTGGGGTTACAGGCGCATGCCACCACGCCCAGCTAATTTTTGTATTTTTAGTAGAGAAGAGGCTTCACTATGTTGGCCAGGATGATCTTGATCTCTTGACCTCATGATCCACCCCCCTCGACCTCCCAAAGTGCTGGGATTACAGGCATGAGTCACTGTGCCTGGCTATTATTTTATTTTTTAATTATTTTTTTGTTTTAGGCAGGTCCCTCTCTGTCACCCAGGCTGGTCTTGAACTCCTGAGCTCAAGTGATCCTCATGCCTTGGCCTCCCAAAGTGCTGGGATTACAGGTGTAAGCCCGGGTGGCGCCCAGTCAGGCGAGTAGTCGTTTCAGTTCCAAGAGGCCTCTTTCCTGGCTTGAGTGGGTTTCTGCTGCCTACAGTCCCCTAATCACACCCTTCTGCAAACACCTGAAGAGCTGACGGCTCAGAGCAGCCAGTATGTGGCATGAAAGCGTGTGAGTTGTTAGTGTGCCAGGTGTTATTGTGTGCATGTGGTGTGATAACAGTGAGTGTGCAATGTGAGATGCGTGCTGCAGTGTGTGAGAAGCATAAGTGTGGAGTGTGTAGGGGTGATGAGGTGCATGGGTTATGTGTATGTGACGTGGTATGGGTCAGAGTAGGAGGTGTGCTCATATGTGGGAGTTGTGTGTGAACGTGGGGGGGAGTTGTGTGTGAATGTGGGGGGGAGTTCTGTGTGAATTTGGGGGAGAGTTTTGTGTGAATGTGGGGGGGAGTTCTGTGTGAATTTGGGGGGAGTTGTGTGTGAATGTGTGTGTGGGGAGTTGTGTGTGAATGTGTGTGTATGTGTGTGTGCATCAGGGCTGGTAGGACAGTCTGGTGCACACATCCATGGTAGCCAGATTTATATGGTTGGCTTTTAGGGCCCAGGAGGTCCCTTGTTGTGACTCGGCCGCTAGCCACCACCTTCTTCCTTCCCTTTGGACCCAGTCCTTGCCATCTTGTGCTCCGGGCGCCCCCACCATTCCCCTGCTGGCAGCAGCCCTCACCGGGGTCCCCACTGTGGCCCCAGCCCCACATAGCCTCTGCATGGGGCCCCGACCCGCCTTAACCCCCAGCTCACCCAGATGGAAAGAGGTGACTTCGCCCACGAAGTCCACGCGGGGCTGGCGGCCTCTCGTGACCAGGCGCAGGCCTAGGAAGGGTCCGGAGGATGCCACGGGGACCGGGATGGTCAGGCCGCAGAGCGGGGACCCCAGGGGCCGGGGCGCCCCCGGCGGGCCCTCGTAGAACTGCAGGTAGGAGCCGGAGGCGCAAGGGTCGGCAGGCGCCGGGGCGGAGGCGTTGAGCGCCGGGAGCGCTAAGGTCAGGGTGAAGACCAGGAAGAAGCGGAACTGGAAGCGGAGCCGGTCGCCGGGGGCCGCCGCCTGCACCCAGAGCCCGCAGTCGGTGTCCGGAGCCACGAAGTAGAACCTGCGCGACGCGGCGTGCGAGCGCAGCAGCAGCCCGTCCCCCTGCCACGTCTGCCCGCACAGGTCCGCCAGGTCGGCTGCAGCGGAAGGCAAGGACCCTGGAGCCGCGCAGCGCGACCCCGAACTCGGCTCTGCCCCCTGCCCGCTGTGATCCCAAGAGAGTTACTGGCCCTCTCTGAGCCTCAGCTTCCACATCCGTAAATGGGGATGATTACGCAATCTCAGAATTATTGTGAGGATTACATGATTAATTTAATTTAATTTAATACAATCCTTACCTCAAACCCTAAGATGTGGGTCGACCCCAGTGGCTCAAGCCTGTAATCCCAGCACTTTGGGAGGCCGAGGGGGGTGGATCACCTGAAGTCAGGAGTTCATCAATATGGTGAAACCCGGTCTCTACTAAAACTACAAAAATTAGCCAGGCATGGTGGCACACACCTGTAATCCCAGCTACTCGAATGCAGCCTAGGTAACACAGTGAGACTCTGTAACACAGATATACACACACATACACACACACACACACACACACACACACACACACACACACACGGAGAGCTGTGTAATAAAGCGCCCCTTTTCTTCCTGCTTTTTGAAAGCTGCTGACTGAGGATGCGGATGTGATGTCCAGAGCTGTAGTAGCCATTTTGCAAAGATGATGTCAGAGCATTCCAGAGGAACAGTGACATTGTTAAGCCACTGAGTTAACCATCTTTGGAATCACCTATGACCACTTTTTTTTTTTTTTTTTTT
>NW_016107330.1:12015524-12017689 GCF_001604975.1 Cebus imitator | reverse complement strand
CCTCCCAGGTTCAAGAGATTCTCCTGCCTCAGCATCCCGAGTAGCTGGAACTACAGGCACCCGCCACCACGCCTGGCTAATTTTTTGTATTTTTAGTAGATTCGGGTTTTCGCCGTGTTAGCCAGGATGGTCTCGATCTCCTGACCTCATGATCCTCCTGCTTTGGCCCCTCAAAGTGCTGGGATTACAGGCCTGAGCCGCCAGGCCCTACTGGCTTATCTCATCCTATATGTACAATAATCATAGTGCCTTAAGGGGCAAGGGCCTGTTATTTTCATTTTACTGCCAAAGAAATTCAGACAGAGAGCTGAAACAATGATCGCGAAGGTGCAAACACAGGAAGGGGCAGAGTGTACATAAATGCAGCTTCTCCGAATCCAAAGCCTGTTGAATTTTGCATAGCAGGCTCTGAGGGCTGTCCTGCCCATCCCCAGAATCCTGCTTCTGGATGACTGGGAGGTCCAGCCTTCCAGAAGCCTTTGTGTTGGACTTGGGGATGCCAAGCAAGACCAGGTGCAGAGTTTCCCAGCCTCCCCCAACCCAAAAGGTCTCAGCCCATCAGGATGGGTGCTGACTGAGTGGTGCTAAGGGTGGTGGGGGCCCAAGTCTTCTGGGTGCCCCAACCAAGCCCCCTCATACTTACCTGTCTCCAAAGCAGTTGCAGTCAGGGCGGCTGCCCCCAGCAGGAGCAACCTTTGGGGCAACTGCAGAAGACAAGCCTCCATCCAGGCTCTGCTGTGCCCAGCAATGGGGCAGACCCACAGAATCTTCAGCTTGGGGTCTTTGGGGAGACTGGGGTGTGGGGTCCTGATCAGGCCAGCAAGGAGGTGGTGGGACACAAGGAGAAGGTGTAGGCAAGTCCTCCAGCCCCCTGGTCTCTGTGTGCTTCCTCTTCCAGATCCTCGCCCTTTGGTTCAGAACTGTGTCCAGGGGTTGCCATGGAGATTTGGGGCCAGGGCTACATCCTGGAGAGAGGAGGCAGGGAAGAGATCTGCTCCCCTCCTGCCAGACAGAAACCAGGAAACTCAGATCCGGTTCAGCCACAGGGCTTCTGGGAGGGGGATCCGCAGGAAGCCAGATGTGCTGCCTTCCTACGTCAGTTGGCACTTTAGGGACCGAGCTTGAGCGAGGTCCAAGACACCAAAGGAGCATCTCTGAGGACCTAGAGAGCAGCAGGTGGTAAAGGAGCACTGGATCAGGAGTCTGCTCTTTACTAATGAGGCACACCTGCCTGAGGGCCTTTGCACTCATGGGTCCCTCTCCTGGAGTGCCTCCCCGCATTGCAGGGCATGGCCAGCTTCCTCAGGTCATCAGGTTGTAGCTCACACGTCACCTCCACAGCCCATACTGTCTTGACCGCCTCTCCATCTAAATTAACACTCTCTCCTTGTCACTCAATCACATCGCAAATGTGTCTTCCCAGCACTCTCTGGAATTATTTTGCTTATTCGTTTCTTGTTGTATGTATTGTCCACTGGCCTCCACTAAAATTAGGTTCCATGACTATCTTGTTTACCTCTGAACCCCTATGTCATAGCACAGTGCCTGGCACAAGGCAGGCACCCAGGAAATAATGAAAGAATAGGGCCAGGCACAGTGGCTCACACTTGTAATCTCAGCACTTTGGGAGGCTGAGATGGATGGATCACCTGAGATCGGGAGTTCTAGACCAGCCTGACCAACATGGAGAAACCCTGTCTCTACTAAAAATACAAAAAAATTAGCCAGGCGTGGTGGCCCATGCCTGTAATCCCAGCTACTCAGGAGGCTGAGGCAGGAAAATTGCTTGAATCCAGGAGGTAGAGGTTGCGCTGAGCCGAGATGGCACCATTGCACTCCAGCCTGGGCAACAAGAGCGAAACTCCGTCTCAAAAAAAAAGAAAGAAAGAAAGAAGGAATAAGTGTGTGGCATTGAACAAATTATCTCTTTTTCTGGATTTTACTTCTCCATGTGTAAAATAAATACCCTGCTCTAATTCAAGCTTTTTCAAAACTTGTTATTAGTAGAACAATTTTTTTCAAAGGTATCTTACAAGGAACCTTAATCTATAAAACAAGCTTAAACTATAAAACTGAGTCTATAAAACTGAAGCCTCGGTATCATTCTCTGGAAAATGGGATAAGGATGGTTCCAACCACATAGTTACATTGTAAGAATTAAGTAA
>NW_016107330.1:12007475-12009707 GCF_001604975.1 Cebus imitator | reverse complement strand
GTTTAAATGATGAGAAATCTGAGTTAAGAGGGTAGAGTCTTTCCCTGAGCCACACTTCCCAGCTGTATGAACCTTAGACAAGTGACCAGATCACTCTGTGCCTCAGTTTTTTTATCTACAAAATGGAGACAAGATTGAAGTATCTTATTGGGAAGATTAAAACACACACAAAAAAGTAAATTCATTTTTCAAATTTTACTAATCTCTGTTTTAAACATTTAAGAAATGTCAGGGAACAAAATACACAAAATTTCTGGGCCAGGTATGGTGGCTCATGTCTATAATCCCAGCACTTTGGAAGGGCAATTCAGGAAGACTGCTTCAACCCCGGAGTTCGAGGCTGCAGTGAGGTATGATCACGCCACTGGACTCCAGCCTGGGTGACAGAGCGAGACCTTGAAAAAATAAAAGTGTTCTAATGTTGTGGAACTTACATTCCAGTGGAGGATAAATGAGTAAGATGTTTGACATATTGAATACTGATAAATACTAAGGAGAAAAACACATAAAGCATGGCTGGCAGGCATGTCAGAGGGGTGTCGACGTTGCGATAGGATAGCGGGGGAAAATCACACTGAGGGATCTTTTGAGTAGAGATCTGGAAGAATCGAGGGGAGCAGTCATGCAGTTATTTGAAGAAAGAACATTCTAGGCAGGGGCAATAGCAAGTGCAATGGCCCTGAGGCAGGAATGTGCCTGACGGGAGCAATACCTGAGGAATGAAGGCGGAGATGCAAAGAGCGATAAGAGATGAGTCAGACAATATGGAGCCCTAGAGGTCATTGTAAAGACTTTGGCTCCTTCGGCTGGGCACGGTGGCTCACACCTGTAATCCCAGCACTTTGGGAGGCCGAGGCAGGTAGATCACCTGAGGTCAGGAGTTTGAGACCAGCCTGGCCAACTTGGTGAAACCCCATCTCTGCTAAAAATACAAAAATTAGCTGTGTGTGGTGGCACATACCTATAGTCCCAGCTACTCAGGAGGCTGAGGCAGGAGAATCCCTTGAACCAGGGAGGTGGAGGTTGCAATGAGCCGAGATTGCACCACTGCACTCCATTCTGGGCAAGGAGTGAGACTCCATCTCAAAAAACAAAAATTATCCAGGTGTGATGGTGTGCACCTGTAGTCCCAGCTACTCGGGAGGCTGAGGCAGGAGAATCACTTGAACCTGGGAGGCAGAGATGGCAGTGAGCTGAGATGGTGTCACTACACTCCAGCCTGGGCAACACAGCAAGACTGTCTCAAAAAAAAAAACAACTGGCTTTTTCTCCAATTGAGATGAGGCCCACTGGGCAAGGCCAGATGCTGCAGGACCAGGTAGGAGACTATTTGAATAAGAATCTAGAGGTGATGATGGCCTGGACCAAGGTAGCAAGAAGTGGTCAGATTCTGGACAGGCTTTGAAGGCTTAGGCAATAGGATTTGCTGACGGGTTGGACTTGGGGCGTGCAGGAAAGAGAGGCACCAAGGGTGGCAGCCAGGGTTTCAACGTAGGCATCTAGGAGGGTGGAGCTGCGTAACTGAGACGGGGAGCAGGCTTGGGGAAGATGAGGAGCTCAGTTTTGGACACATTCAGACTGTGACGCCTGCCCGACATCACGGTGAGAGAGAGAGGACGATGGCAGTTGGATCTGCAAGTCTGGAGTTCGGGGTCGGGGGATCGTGGACTGGGGATATAATTTTGGAAGTGATCTACACATGGATGAGACGTAATGCCACAGGCGTGAGCAGAGGAGAGAGGGGCTTGGTCCTCTCCTAACCCTTCTGCGGAAGCTTGCTGGTCCCCGTGGTTCTGAAGCAAAATGACCCCTAGAGGGCAGTCAAAGCAAATCAAAGAATGGGAACACAGCCAGGCGTCTCAGAAACAGTGGCCTGGAGGCTGCAGGACGCCTCCCAGTTTAGAGGCAGGGGAGGGTGGCAGCTCCACCAAGATGCCAAGCTCTCAGCATCGCGGGACTGAGGCCTCGGTCTCTTCATTCTATGTTTTGGTCACTGTAGAGAAGGACAGCTGCCCTGCTTGCCCAACACGCCCTTATCATTCTATAGAACAGGACCTCAAGGCAGGTGTGGTGGCTCAGCCTGTAATCCCAGCACTTTGGGAGGTCGAGGTGGGTGGATCACATGAGGCTAGGAGTTCAAGACGAGCTCAACTAACATGACAAAACCCCATCTCTACAAAAAATACAAAAATCAGCCCAGCGTGGTGGCACACATCTGTAATCCCAGTTGCT
>NW_016107330.1:12002969-12005105 GCF_001604975.1 Cebus imitator | reverse complement strand
ACGCATGGTGGTGTGCTCCTGTAGTCCCAGCTACTCGGGAGGCTGAGGCAGGAGAATCACTTGAACCTGGGAGGCGGAGGTTGCAGTGAGCCGAGATCACATCATTGTACTCCAGCCTGGAGTACAAAAAATAAATAAATAATGTTGATATTAATAATGACAATGATTAACAATATTGAGTACTTACTATTTGGTAAAGATTGTTTTCATGTATTAGCATATATACATATATATATATATAGTTTTTTTTTTTTCTGAGGAGTCTGTCTCTGTTGCCTGGGCTGGTGTGGAGTGCTGTGATCTCACCTCACTGCAATCTCCACCTTCCAGTTTCAAGCAATTCTCCTGCCTCAGCCTCCCAAGTAGCTGGGATTACAAGCACAAGCCACAATGCCCAGCTAATTTTTTTTTGTATTTTTAGTAGAGACAGGGTTTCACCATGTTGGCCAGCTATTTACATATATTTTTGAGACAGGGTCTTGCCCTGTTGCCTAAACTACAATGTCATGGCATGATCACAGCTCACGGTAGCCTCTACTTCCTGGGTTCAGGTGATCCTCCCACCTCAGCCTCGCAAGTAGCTAGGACTACAGGCATGCGCCACCATGCCTGGCTAATGTTTTTTGTATTTTTTATAGAGATGAGGTTTCACCATGTTGTCCAGGCTGGTCTTGAACTCCTGGGCTCAAACAGTCCTCCCGATTTGGCCTCCCAAAATGCTGGGATTACAGGCTTTAGGCATCTCTCCTGGCCGGCTTATTTTAGCTAATTTATTCTTCACAGTAGTGCCATGAAGTAGGTACTATTATCATCTCCATTTTGCACAGGAAGAAGCTGAGGCACAAAGATGTCAAGTACAGAAATATTATGTAAGTAGAAAGTGGGGAAGAACAGAGTTCCAGGCAGATGGAGAAGCATACACAAAGCCTCGAAGGCCGGGGAGAGCCTGGCTTCGTCGGCTTCTACACAGCAACCAAAGAAAGTGCCTTCTTCTGGCCACACTAGGCTCACGTCCCACACAGGCCAATCAAGTGTTTAGGTTCAGCTCACAGTGGAAGGGACAGAGCCAGGATTTGAACTCAGAAGCTGTCTGACTTCCAAATCCATGACAACCATGTCAGGAATGTTTTCCCAATATTGAGTCATGCGGGGAGACATTTCTTCCCTTTCTGTTACCCATATATTTTTGGTTTGGGTGTTTTTTGAACAGAGTCTCACTCTGTAACCCAGGCTGGAATGCAGTCGCAGGATGTCGGCTCACTGCAGCCCCCGCCTCCCAGGTTCAAGGGATTCTCCCGCCTCAGCCTCCGGAGTAGCTGTGATTACAGGCATGCGCCACCACGCCCAGCTATTTTTGTATTTTTAGTAGAGATGAGGTTTCACCATGTTGGTTGGGCTGGTCTCAAACTCCTAACCTCAAACGATCTACCCTGCTAGACCTCCCAAAGTGCTGGGATTACAGGCGTGAGCATGAATTGTAATGGGATTATGAGCATGAATCATAATTCAAGGATGAAATAATGAGATCACAGTCATTTTTACTAGATTAGAAAAAGAAGTGGTGTACTCCCTTGGAACCTTTGGCAACTGGACCTCCTGCAGCAGCAGGCAGTTGGCATCATCCACTTGGAGGTCTTTAGAGAAGGTGTCTGAAGATTGACAGTAACCAAAGCTGACTTCTCACTGTTGGTGAAAGTTGCTGTTCCGTATTCAGAGAGGGCTTGAAGAGCCACCACTGTGTCCTGAAAAAATAATGGGTATAGAAATCACAGGAGAGGAAAGTAACAAACTCACACTGGATGTAAACCACAAAAAAAAAGAAAAAGAAGGCATCATTAGGCAAACCTAAGTCCCTACAAGTCACTAGTGTGGGCAGAAGGAAAGTGGAGATTGATGACAGACAACAAAAAATAAAAATATAATGTGCAAAATATAAATGTGCAAAAAATGTAGAGAGCTCTTATCTAACACATTAGAAATCACAGAAAGAATGGTGGCTCACACCTGTAATCCCAGCACTTTGGGAGGCCGAGGTGGGCGTATCACACGGTCAGGAGTTCAAGACCAGCCCAGCTAACATAGTGAAACCCCATCTCTACTAAAAATATAAAAATTAGCCAGGCACGGTGGTGTGCA
>NW_016107330.1:11999802-12001084 GCF_001604975.1 Cebus imitator | reverse complement strand
TTTTTAAATAGAGATGGGGTTTCACCATGTTGGCCAGGATGGCCTCAATCTCTTGACCTCATGATCCACCCACCTCGGCCTCCCAAAGTGCTGGGATTACAGGTGTGAGCCACTGCACCCGGCCAAAACCCTATCTTAAGAAATAAATTTTAAAAAGCATTAAATGTTTAAGAAGATGGGCCGGGTATGGTAGCTCATGCCTGTAATCCCAGCACTTTGGGAGGACAAGGCTGGTGGATCACCTGAGGCCACGAGTTCAAGACCAACCTGGCCAACATGGTGAAACCCCATTTCCATTAAAAATACAAAAAATTAGCCAGGCATCATAGCAGATGCCTGTAATCTCAGCTACTCAGGAGGCTGAGGCAGGAGAATTGCTTGAACCCAGGAGGCAGAGGTTGCAGTGAGCTGAGATGGTGCCGCTGCATTCCAGGCTGGGCAACAATAGTGAAACTTGGTGATAAAATAATAATGATGATGATGATGATAAATAAGTGAAATCATTAAATGTTTAAAATTAAGAAGATGGGCGGGGCACAGGTGGCTCACACTTGTAGTACTGGCACTTTGGGAAGCCGAGACAGGCGAATCATTTGAGGCCAGGAGTTGGAGACCGGACTGGCCAGCACGGCAAAACCCTGTCTCAACCATAAAAACAAAAATTAGCTGGATGTGCATGGTGGTGTGCGCGTGTAGTCCAAGCTACTTAGGAGACTGAGGCACGAGAGTCGCTTGAACTGTGGCCCAGCCTGGCTGCAGCAGTTTATGGATTCCAGTTGCTGCCTGCATCCTGGTAAGAGCCACTTCATGTGTTGACAGTGTCAAAATACTAGGGTTGCCCCATTCCTGTAAAACCTATAGTTAGTTGGGTGGGGTGGCACAGGCCAGTATTTGTAGTAACTGTATCTTGCCTGTAACCAATTACAGCAAGGGCTCAAGCAGGAACACATGTAGAGTGATCAATGACTGTGGTGGGTGGATTCATGTGCCCCCAAAATCCATGTTCTCCTGGAATCTCAAAATGTGCCTTTATTAGAAAATAGTTTTGTTGGCCGGGCGCGGTGGCTCAAGCCTGTAATCCCAGCACTTTGGGAGGCCGAGGCGGGTGGATCACGAGGTCAAGAGATCGAGACCATCCTGGTTGACATGGTGAAACCCCGTCTCTACTAAAACTACAAAACATTAGCTGGGCATGGTGGCGCGTGCCTGTAATCCCAGCTATTCAGGAGGCTGAGGCAGGAGAATTGCCTGAACCCAGGTGGTGGAGGTTGCGGTGAGCCGA
>NW_016107330.1:11995418-11996582 GCF_001604975.1 Cebus imitator | reverse complement strand
CTACTCAGGAGGCTGAGGCAGGAGAATTGCCTGAACCCAGGAGGCGGAGGTTGCGGTGAGCCGAGATTGCGCCATTGCACTCCAGCCTGGGTAACAAGAGCGAAACTCTGTCTCAAAAAAAAAAAAGAGATCGAGACCATCCAGGCCAACATTAGCTGGGTGTGATGGTGCAGGCCTGTAGGCCCAGCTACTTGGTAGGCTGAGGCAGGAGAGTTGCTTGAACCCTGGAGGTGGAGGAAGTTGCAGTGAGCGAAGATCGCACCACTGCCTTCCAGCCTGGTGACAGAGCGAGACTCTGTCTCAAAAAAAGGAAAAAAAAAGGTGTGGTAAGTTAGTATGGCAATGCCTCAGAAATTGGGGCAGATGAAAAGGGAGGTTCCCACAGTAAGAATCTTTCTTTTTTTTCTGTTCTAGTGGTCTTTTTATTGCCTCATCAGACTGAGATTTTGGGGAAACAACACAGCAGCAAACCAGGACACACACGCCTTTTAAAAACAGCTTGAAAATTAAAACATGAAGACCTCAATAATTATGAGAAGCAGTGTTTTTTTTTCTTCCCCTAGCTGGGCTTGGAGGCATCTGTAGGTTAGACCCCTCTGGGGCTGGAATGACATGAAGAGCAAGGTTGCCCAGGTTGGCCCGGGTAGCTGGGGGCAGCACAGGGGAGGAGCAGGTTCAACCCCAGCCCAGCCTGCTGAGTGAGCATTCATCCGAGCTCTGAGCTCCAGGCTGGACAGAAACTTCCTCAGCATCTTATGGCAGCTGTAATCCAGGGTGGTGGTGTAGACGGTCTTGGGGTACTTGGAGTAGACGATGGTGGTGCTGAGGAAGTGCGTGGCTTTGTGGCACAGCTCGAAGTGCCCCTCAGCCTTATAGTTGCGCCACGTGCAGCTGGAGATGTAGGTGACCGTCTGGCTGCAGGAGGTCATGGCCAGGCCCAGGGGCAGCTGCACGCTGTCAGTGCTGTGCTGCTGTGAGTTGGACTTGACCGAGGAGGTGTACCTTACTTCCTTTGGTGGTAAGGGGTCAAACCTACTCCTTTGCCAAAGGACGGGGGCACAGGCTCAGTGCACAGCCATACGTGACCAGGTAGGTGTGTTTCACCTAAGTGAGTTAGATGGAACAGCGCCACACTTTGAGTTTGTTTTTTTTTTTTTTTTTTTT
>NW_016107330.1:11989164-11991948 GCF_001604975.1 Cebus imitator | reverse complement strand
CACTACCAGTGCCCTTGCACCAGTAATAACATTCCTATTGATAACCTGCTTTCTTGGCTGGGTGTGGTGGCTCATGCCTGTAATTCCAGCACTTTGGGAGGCCAAGATGGGCAGATCACCTGAGGTCAGGAGTCTGAGACCAGCCTGGCCAGCATGGTGAAACCCTGTCTCTACTACAAACACAAAAATTAGCCAGGCATGGTGGCACATGCCCAGCTACTCAGGAGGCTGAGGCAGGAGAATCACTTGAACCCAGGAGGTGGAGGTTGCAATAAGCCAAGATTATGCCACTGCATTCCAGCCTGGGTGACAGAGTGAGACTCTCAAAAAAAAAAAAAGAAAAGAAAAGAAAAGTGAGCCTGTGTTCTTGTGGAGAATCTTTGTTACTCACCAGGCGAACAAACTTAAAAGTGCAAAGAGAAACCAAAATGGAGTGACATGATCTGACTGATATTTATACTTATTTGTTTCTTTAAAAAAGTATTTAAACAGAGCCAGGCATAGTGGCTCACACCTGTAATCCCAGCACTTTGGGAGGCCAAGCAGGCGGATCATGAACTCAGAAGTTTGAGACCAGCCTGACCATATGATGAAACCCTGTCTCTACTAAAAAACAAAAATTAGTTGGGCATGGTGGCGGATGCCTATAGTCCCAGCTACTCAGGATGCTGAGGCAGGAGAATCAGTTGAACCTGGGAGGCAGAGGTTGCAGTGAGCCAAGATTTTGCCATTGCATTCCAGCCTGGGCGACAGACCAAGACTCCGCCTCAAAAATAAATAAATTAATTAACTAATTAATTGAATTAAATTAAAAAATCAACTGATATAAAACAGGGCTCAGGACAAAGTCTAGAAAAACTTCAGCATTTGGAAAACCAGTATAGGAAGAGAGACCAAAGAAGATTGAGAGTTATAGAGGCAGGAGGCAGATGAAAGCCTAGGCAGATAGGGGCGGGTCTCTGATAAAACCCCACCCCCAAGCCAAAGCCAGTTTAAAGGCTGAAAGCCAAGCTTTAAGTGAAATCCACAGAGCAGATTGAGAACCTGTCTTCCTGTTTGGCAAGCTTTCCTGATTGATCTCTACCCGTCACTTATTTCACATATACCTACCCTTCCCTAATTAGTTTTATACTATCATGCCTACCTTTGACTGGTGCCTTTAACTTTTTTTTGCATACTCACAAACCAATCAGCCTGCACTCACCTATTCTGAACATCTAAAAGCCCTGTTGTGATATTGTGCTGGCCTACAGCCAGAACCTGAGCAACGCCATTTTTATAAAATGCAAAACTGTTTTTTAAATAAGTTGCAGCAGCTGCCCCATTCTCCTCACAATAACTGCTGGCCTTGGCTTCTGTAAATAGAACTGCTAGTTTGTTCTGCAAACTATGTAAAGCTGCTTGCCTTTTCTTATCAATAACTGCCAGAATTGCTAGCAGTTGCTTACCGGTACTAACTAAAATAAGCAGCCCAGGCTAATTCCATCCTGGCTCCTGTGACTTGTAATAAGTAACTAAAATCTGTGACTTCTATCACTACCCAGACAATGTGTAAACAAATGCTTATCTTGACTTCTGTAAACCACTGAAGTAACAAACAGAATGACAAAAGTCCCCTGGTCCTTGGAATGCCTGGAGACCCCCACCCTCATCTCCGCCTAGGAGGTGAATTACAGAATCCCCTGGCCTTTGGAATGTCTGGAGACCCCCACCATCGTCTCCGCCCAGGAGGTGAATTACAGAATCCCCTGGCCCTTGGAATGTCTGAAGCCTTTTCATCCCCATCCCCGCTCCTCACCCCCACTCCCAAGGTGGTTTTTCGGGTATAAAAAGTCTTGGCACCCTCCTTTCGATGCCACAGGTTGGAGAGATGTGAGTCCTCTGTGGTCGCCAGCATAATAAATGACCCTGCAATCTGGCATACTTATGTCTTGGTGCTAACTTTCTAAGCTCGGTCTAGTACAACACTGTACTCAGCCACACTGGGGGAGAAACCACCCAACTCCAAGCGGTTGACCACCCTCTCAACCCCTCTCCACTGAGAGCTGTTTTATCCCTCAATAAAATTATTCTCCATCCTTCTCATGTTTCACTTATCAGTGTAACCTCATTCTTCTTGGATGTGGGACAAGAGCTTGAAAACCACCAAACACAGGTTCGAGCAAACATAGGTGGGCTGGAGTTAGTCCTGTTCATAAGGCCGAGGACAAGCCAGGGGTGGTCTGGTGACCAAATGAGTGGGGCACATCCTGAGGCAGGCCCAAGGCCAAGCAAGGCCCAAGGAGGGGCATCACCAGTCAGAGGTCTCTGACTGGCAAAAGTGGCTGAGAAAAATTCTGTCAGAAGGAGCAGCCACTGAAGGAGGTAGAGAATCAAGAGGGACATTTCAAGATGGCAGGAATGATCATCTGTGCTGGTGACTACAGAGAGCTGAGGCCAGAGAGAAGACCATTGAATTTGGTAACATGGAAGTCATAGTAACATTGATAAAGGAGCCGTAGGGGAGTGACAAGAGGCCAGACTAGAGTTGGTTGAGTACATAGCAGACGAGGAAGTGTAAAGAGTGTAGACCTGTGCCATCTACTTGGATAGCCACTTGCCATATGTGGCTATTGAGCCCTTGAAATGTGGCTCCCATGAATTGAGCTGTAAGTGCAAAATACACACCAGAGTTCCAAAGCTTAGTGTTGAAAAATGTAGACTATCAGCTGGGTGCGGTGGCTCACTCCTGTAATCCTAGCACTTTGGGAGGCCGAGGTGGGTGGATCACCTGAGGTCAGGAGT
>NW_016107330.1:11987262-11988544 GCF_001604975.1 Cebus imitator | reverse complement strand
TAGAATATCTCATTTATCTTTTTATAATATTGGAAAATAGTGATTACATGTGGAAATGTAAATCTTCTGAATATACTAAAGATTTTTTCTTTCTTTTTTTTTGAGCTAGGGTCTCACTCTGTCACCCAGGCTGGAGTGCAGAGGTGCGATCCCAGGCTCAAGTGATCCTCCCACTTCAGTCTCCCGAGTAGTTGGGACTATAGGTGCACGCCACTACAACCAAGTAACTTTTGTATTTCTTGTACAGAGACAGTGTTTTGCCATGTTGCCTTGAACATTTCACCATGCTGCTCTTGAACTCCTGGGCTTAAGCAATCCACCTGCCTTGGCCTTTCAAAGTGCTAGGATTATAGGCACGAGCCACCACACCCAGACAAGTTAAAGATATTAAATTAATTTCATTTGTTTCTTTGGACTTTTAAAAAAGTAGTTAACTAGAAAAATAAAAATTGGCTGGTTTGTCTGAGCCCAGAGTTCAAGACCAGCCTGGGCAACATGGTGAAACTTCCTCTCTACAAAAAAAAAAATACAAAAATTAGTTGGGCATGGTGGTGTATGCTTGTAGTCCCAGTTATTCAGGAGGCTGGGGTAGGAGGATCATCCAAGCCTGAAGAGGTTGAGGCTGCAGTGAGTCTCAAACTTCTAGGCTCAAGCAACCTTCCTGCCTCAGCCTGGGTGACACTGTGAAAGACCGTGTCAAAAAAAAAACTGGCTAGATGTGATGGCTCATACCTGTAATCTTAGTACTTTGGGAAACCGAAGCGTGAAGGTCTCTTAATCCCAAGAGTTAGCGACCAGCCTGGGCAATATAGTGAGACCTCATCTCTACAAAAAAATTTAAAAACTAGCCATATGTAGTGGCACATGCCTGTAGTCTCAGCTACTGGAAAGGCTGAAGTGGCCTTGAGCCTGGGAGGTGGAGGTCTGCAGTAAGCTGATATCATACCACTGTGCTCCAGCCTGGGTGAGAGATTGAGACTGTCTCAAAAAAACAAAAAAGGCCGGGCGCAGTGGCTCACACCTGTAATCCCAGCACTTTGGGAGGCTGAGATGGGTGGATCATGAGGTCAGAGGTTCAAGACTAGCCTGGCAAACATGAGTGAAACCCTGTCTCTACTAAAATTACAAAAATTAGCCAGGTGTGCTGGCACACACCTGTAATCCCAGGTACTCGGGAGGCTGAGGCAGAGAATTGTTTGAACCCAGGAGGTGGAGACTGCAATGAGCCAAGATTGTGCCATTGCACCCAAGCCTGGGTGACAGAGCAAGACTCCATCAAAAA
>NW_016107330.1:11983614-11985527 GCF_001604975.1 Cebus imitator | reverse complement strand
CAACATGGTGAAACCCTTTCTCTAATAATTAAAAAAAAAAGAGAGAGAGATTGGATCTTTCTCTGTTGCCCCACTCTGGAGTGCCGTGGTACAACCATTGCTCACTGCAGCCTCAAGCTTCTCATGGGGTTTCTCCATGTTTAGGCTCAAGCAATCCTCCTGCCTTAGGCTTCTGAGTATCTAGGACTACAGGCACATACCACCTCACCTGGGTAGTTTTTTTTTTTTTAAGATAGGGTTGGCCCCTTTCATGACCTTCACCGGGAGACGGAGCTCGGAGTCCCGATTTTCTCCTGCAGCTGTGTGGCCCGGTCATGGCGACTCCCGGCCCTGTGACCCCGGGGGCCTCTTTAGAACCATCGAAGGCTCCCGTCATTGAGGGATTTAGCCCCACTCTTTACAGCAAGCCAGAGAGTTTCAAGGAAAAGTTCATTCGCAAGGTCCGCGAGAACCCGATGGTACCCATAGGTTGCCTGGCCACGGCGACCGCCCTCGGCTACGGCCTCTACTGCTTCCACAAGGGCCACAGCCGGCGCTCTCAGCTCATGATGCGCACCCGGATCGCCGCCCAGGGCTTCACAATCGCAGCCGTCTTGGTGGGTCTAGTTGTCACCTCTATGAAGTCTCGACCATGAGCCCAGGGTCTGGCCTTGAAAGCTCCGCAGAAATCATTCCAAAATCCAGGAGCAGCCACTGGCCCTACCATGGGACTTACTCCTTCCTCCCCTTTGAGCGCGCCCTGTGTCGTTGGTGGTGGAAGTGACCCTTTGTGTAACCCTAACTGAAAAATTTTTTCAAAAATCCCAGCTCCTGTTGTTCAAATGTTACATACTTCTATTTGTGCCACATCTCCCCTCCAGTCTGCTTAATAAACTCTTAAAAATCCAAAAAAAAAAAAAAAAAAAAAAAGATAGGGTTTTACCATGTTAGTCAGGCTGGTCTTGAACTCCCGACCTCAGGTGATCCGCCTGCCTTGGCCTCCAAAGTGCTTGGATTACAGGCGTGAGCCACCATGCCCGGCCTCCTGGGTAGTTTTTAAATATTTTTTTTGTAGTGTTGTGGTGTGTGCCTGTGGTAGCACCTCAGCCTTCAGAATAGCTGGGACCACAGGAACACACAATCACATCTGGCAAAATTTTTTTTTTTTGTTTTGGTAGAGACAGGGTCTCACCATGTTGCTCAGACTCTTGGCCTCAAGCAAGCAATCCTCTAGCCTCGGCCTCCCAAAAGGCTCAGATTACAGGCATGAGCCGCTGAGCTCAGTCCTTTGTAATTTATTCTAAATGAGACAGGAAATCTTGGGTGGTTTTTCAGGAATGACATGATTTACGTACCCAGAACAGACTATGTAAGCGGGGCAAGGGGGAAAACAGGAAGACCATTATTGACAAAAAAAAGTCAAACTCTGTAAAATATTTGAAGGGGTTTATTCTGAGCTACATATGAGTGACTACACCCTGTGACACAGCTCTCAGGAGCTCCTGAGGACATATAGCCAAGGTGGTCAGGGTGCGGCTTGGTTTTATACATTTTTAGGGAGATATGCGACATCAATCCAATACGTTTAAGATATACAGGCCAGGCGTGGTTGCTCACGCCTATAATCCCAGCACTTTGGGAGGCCGAGATGGGTGGATCATGAGATTAAGAGATCGAGACCATCCTGGTCAACATGGTGAAACTCCGTCTCTACCAAAAATACAAAAATTAGCTGGGCGTGGTGGCACATGCCTGTAGTCCCAGCTATTCGGGAGGCTGAGGCACGAGAACTGCTTGAACCCAGGAGGCGGAGGTTGTGGTGAGCCAAGATCACGCCATTGCACTCCAGCCTGTGTAACAGAGCGAAACTCCGTCTCAAAAAAGTTATTTTTATCAAACAAAAAAACTTCCTTTAAACACAGTAGAGTAAATAC
>NW_016107330.1:11981038-11982497 GCF_001604975.1 Cebus imitator | reverse complement strand
ACTGCAACCTCCACCTCCCAGGTTCAAGCAATTCTCCTGCCCCAGCCTCCCGAGTAGCGGAGACTACAGGCACACACCACCACACCCAGCTAATTTTTGTATTTTTAGTAGAGACAGGGTTTGATTATGCTGGCCAGGCTGGCCTCAAACTCCTGACCTCGTGATCTGCCTGCCTCGGCCTCCCAAAGTGCTGGGATTACAGGCGTGAGCCACCATGCCCAGCCAGAAGAAAGTGTTTCTAAGAGGAAAAGTGAGTAACTGGGTCAATTGCTGCTAACAGGCCTAGTAAAATTAGAGTATGAGTTTACTATTGCATTTAATAATGTGGCTGCCACTGGCAACCTTCGTATGAGCAGTTTGGCGAGTGATAGAGAACCTGATTTGGAAGGTTTAAGGAGGACTAGGAGGAGAACTGGAGAAGGGTACAAAAAATGCTTTCCAGGAGTTTTGCTATAAAGGGAAAAAAGAAATGGGACACCAGCTGGAAGGACATGTGGGAGTCAGGAGAGGGTTTGTTAAACTAAGAGAAGTTACAGGAAATTAGCACATTTGGGTTTCGTTTGTTTTTGAGACAGGGTCTCCCTCTGTTGCCCAGGCTGGAGTACAGTGGCTTCAGCTCAGCTCACTGCAGCCTCGACCTCAATTGCTCAAGCAATCCTTCTACTTCAGCCTTCTGAGTAGCTGGGATCGCAGGTGCACACCACCACAGCTGGACAATTTTTGCATTTTTGTGGAGACAGGGTTTCACCATGTTGCCCAAGCTGGTCTTGAAATCCTGAGCACAAGCAATCTGCCTGCCTTGGCCTCTCAAAATTCTGGAATTTTTTTTACAGGCCTGAGCCACCATGTGTGGTCAAATTACAGCTTATTTGAATGCTGATGAGAATGATTCAATACAGACTGAAAAACTCATGATGCAGAAGCAATACATACCCTCAAGATGCAGACTCATGCCTGAGTTCCTGACATGGATGTCCCTAACTCAGTAAAATGCAATATATTCAAAACTGAAATCACCTTCCTTTTTTTTTGAGACAGAGTTTCGCTCTTGTTGCCCAAGCTAGAGTGAATAGTGTACAATGACACGATCTGGGCCCATAGTCTTGGCTCACTACAACCTCTGCCTCCTGAGTCCAAATGATGCTCCAGCCTCACTCTCCCGAGTAGCTGGGATTACAGGCATGCACCACCATGCCTGGCTAACTTTGTATTTTTAATAGAGATGGGGTTTCTCTATGCTGGTCAGCCTGGTCTTGAACTACCAACCCCAGGTGATCCGCCCACCTCAGCCTCCCAAAATGCTGAGATTATAGACGTGAGCCACTGTGCACAGCCGAAATCATCTTCCTTCTAAATCTGCTCCTTCCTCTGCAGTTTCTATCTCATTTGGTAGAAATTCTATGTAATTACCCAATTTAGAAAACTGCCAAATAGTAATGTCTTCTTCTTTTTTTTTTTT
>NW_016107330.1:11975472-11977842 GCF_001604975.1 Cebus imitator | reverse complement strand
AAATAAGGCTGAGACCGACTGGGCTGCATTCCCAGGAGGTTAAGGCATTCTTAGACACAGGCCATAAAGACCTTGCTGATAAAGCAGGATACAGTAAAGAAGCTGGCCAAAACCTACCAAAACCAAGATGGCCAAGAGAGTGACCTCTGGTCCTGGTCGTCCTCTCTGCCCATTATATGCTAATTATAATACATTAGCATCCTAAAGGACATGACCACCAGTGCCATGACAGTTTACAAATGCCATGGCAATGTCAGGAAGTTACCCTATATGGTCTAAAAATGGGAGGAGACCAGGCCTGACGGCTCACACCTGTAATCCAGCACTTTGAGAGGCTGAGGTCGGCGGATCACCTGAGGTCAGGAGTTGGAGCCAGCCTAGCCAACATAGTGAAACCCCGTCTCTACTAAAAAATACAAAACAATTAGCCAGGCATGGCAGGAAAAGCTTGTAATCCCAGTTACTTGGGAGACTGAGGCAAGAGAATTGCTTGAACCCGGGAGGCAGAGGTTGCAGTGAGCTGATCCCGCTACTGCACTCCAGCCTGGTCTACAGAGCAAGACTCTGTCTCAAAAAAAGAAGTAACAGGCCGGGCGCGGTGGCTCACACCTATAATCCCAGCACTTTGGGAGGCCGAGGTGGGTGGATCACAAGGTCAAGAGACTGAGACCATCCTGGTCAACAAGGTGAAACCCCGTCTCTACTAAAAATACAAAACATTAGCTGGGCATGATGGTGCGTGCCTGTAGTCCCAGCTATTTGGGAGGCTGAGGCAGGAGAATTGCTTGAACCCAGGAGGTGGAGGTTGCGGTGAGCCGAGATCGTGCCATTGCACTCCAGTCTGGGCAACAACAGGGAAACTCCGTCTCAAAAAAAAAAAGTAACAATAGGTATAAACAGCTGAGCAGCCCATGTGCAGCTCTGCCTACAGAGTAGCCATTCTTTTGTTTCTCTAATAAACTTGCTTTCATTTTACCATAGGGACTTGAATTCTTTTTGTTTGTTTGTTTGTTTGTTTTTTTGCCTATAATCAAAACTTTATTGAAAAACTGACACCAAAATAGGAGATCACTGTTGTACACCTTACAAAGCCAAATGTAATTACATTATCTTGGTAGATTAATTAGAATTACGGAACTTATGGTAAGGCTTTCTGTGAGATAACATAAATTCAGGAAGCTGTTTGGATCATTAGTATTGCTTTCTTCTAAATGAACACCCTTCTGTGAGTCTGGCCTTTCTTCCTGCAGGCTGACACAACACTGTTGAACAACCTACACAAAGAACCACTGTCTAAGCATGGCTGAAAACCGTGGTGATCTTGTAGCAACCTGGACACTTTATATTTGCATAAGGCATTTCTTTTTGTGTTTTTTCTTTTCCTCTTCCAAGGAAGGATGGAGTAGAACTCTAGCCAAAGCATGTTGATCCTCTCACAAGTCTAACCCTTCCAGACCTCAGCCAACACCACTAACCCTTTTTTTTTTTTTTTTTTTTTTTTTGAGACAGAGGCCCGCTCTGTCACCCAGGCTGAAGTGCAGTGTGGTGATCTTGGCTCACTGCAATCTCACTTGCAACCTCTGCCTCCTGAGTTCAAGCGATTCTCCCACCTCAGCCTCCTGAGTAGCTGGGACTAGAGGTGCACCTCACCACGCCCAGCTAATTTTTGTACATTTAGTAGAGGTGGGGTTTCCCCATGTTGGCCAGGCTGGTCTCAAACTCCTGACCTCAAGTGATCCACCCACCTCAGCCTCCAAAAGTGCTGGGATTACAGGCATGAGCCACCGTGTCCGGCCCTTGAATTCTTTCTTGAACGAAATCCAAGAATCCTCTCCTGGGGTCTGGATGGGGACCCCTTTCCAGTAACAATTCCACATCATACCTGCTACACTGCCTCAGTTCAGGTCTTCATTTTTTTGGGCCTGTATTGCTGCAACAGTCTAAACAATGTCTCTTAAAAAAAAAAAAAGTCTTCTCTGCCTCACTATACAAAATGCAGGTGTCTCTGTGGTGCAATCGCAGGTTCGGCTGTTAACCAAAAGGCTGGTGGTTCAAGCCCACCCAGAGGTGTCCGCTCTAGGTTTTACACTCCAAGAATGTTAGAAGAAAAAAAAAAAATTAAAGAAAAAGAAAAGAAAAAGAGAACAGAATGCAAATCTCCATTATAGCACTCAACAGCTTTAAATCTTCAATGACTCCCTTGAATAAAGGTAAGGTCTTTCTTTCAAGGCATAGGTCTCACCTTTCCCTGTCTCAGAAATTGTGGCCCTCTCACTCCAAGCTTCTCTATTCTGTGCTGCCTTTGCTCCTCATGGTTTCTTTTATTTATTTTTTATTTTTTTATTTTTATTTTTATTTATTTTTTTTTTT
>NW_016107330.1:11971189-11975298 GCF_001604975.1 Cebus imitator | reverse complement strand
TTTTAGTAGAGACGGGGTTTCACCATGTTGACCAGGATGGTCTCGATCTCTTGACCTCGTGATCCACCCGCCTCGGCCTCCCAAAGTGCTGGGATTACAGGCTTGAGCCTCCGCGCCCGGCTGCTCATGGTTTCTTTTGTCTGGAATGGTGTCCTCCTTTTATCCTGGCTAAGTCCAACTCATGTGTTAAAGGTGCGCTTAGGGATTACTTCTAGGAAATCTTTTCTCAAGTACGCCAAAGCCTCCCAAGGCAGGGAAGGGAAGGGGATCTCTCTCTTTTCTTTCCTTCTTCTTTCTTTTCTCTTCCTTCCTTTTTCTATTATTCTCCTTCCTTCCTTCCTTCCTTTATTTTTACGGAGTCTTGCTCTGTCACCCAGGCTGGAGTGCAGCGGCGCGATCTCGGCTCACTGCAACCTCAGCCTCCCGGGTTCAAGCGATTCTCTGACCTCAGCCTCCCAAGTAGCTGGGATTTCAGGCGTTCGCCACCACGCCCGGCTAATTTTTTGTACTTTAATAGACAGGGTTTCACCATGTTAGCTAGGATGTCTTGATATCCTGGCCTCATGATCCCGCCTCGGCCTCCCAAAGTGCTGGGATTACAGCAGTGAGCCACCGCGCCCGACGGGATTTTAGTTTTTCTACTGCTCACTCCCTTAACCACATCCAAGGGCAGGGACCACATCTTATTTTCTTCCTGCCTTCAGTGAATATTTATCTAAAGAATTCAGCCTCAGGTTTTCCAGAGGACAAGCAGTTAAGTCAGAAATTACCACTTAGATTCTGGTAGGGCTCTAATTCAAATGCAAAGTTCTTAAATATCGTGACTTTAATAGAGTTTTTTAGAGTTTGCACAACAATTCTCATAAAGCTACTCTTTATGTCCTGGGGCAGGAGTCGCAGAAAGCAAATGTTTTTAAACTGCGAGCTAGAGAGGAACTAGAAAATCATGGCATAGAGATAATAGTCTTAAGAAGGGAGTCAACAGCCAGCAAGACCCTGCTCTACAGAGAAACTCCACCCTGGCACTGCGGACCCCGCCCGCACAGTCTGCGGCGCACCGAGCCTTCTCACCTCCAAGACTACAAATCCCGGCATGCCTCACAGTGAGTGGCAGGACGCAGGGCATGCCGGGACGCGTAGTCCCATTCCAGTTCAGGCAAAGGCCAGAACGTCCCGTGACGTCAGGAGGGCTCGGGAAAGGGGGTCGGAACCGGTCCAGGCTCAAGTTAAATGTTCCTCTAAAGAACAAATCCTGTCTTTTCTGGCGACTCGGTTCCTACTCTAAACAGGACCCGCCCCGCAGTCTGGGCGGGCCTATGGTGTGCGTTGAGTAGCCTTTCGGGTGAAACCTTCATGGTTAGAAGGAAAGTAACGAAGGCAAAAATAGCTTTCAAGACACGGGTTTGTTAGAGTAGTGGTACGCAGGGCGCTGCCCTAAACGGGGGCTGAGACGCCGCTTTCCCAACAGCGCCAGTGAGTACGTGGCAGGACTGCCTCAGACGGACGCTTCCTCTTCCTCAGCCCGTCGGGTTAAAGGCGCGGGCGGCGCAGAGGCTGCTGGGAACGCGCATGCGCGCAGCGCGGCGGGGAGTCCACCTTTAACGTCCGCGGGCGCTGGGGGTGTCGGGTGTCGGCGGCGGCGCTTTGCGGCCGGTCGTGCGGGTCGGGCGCGGGCGGGCGCGGCGGCAGTGGCGTGCACAGGTGATTGACTGGCCAGCTGCCTGAGGGAGCGCCCGGTCCTTCTTGCTGGCAGGTGGCGGAGCCCATTGGGGCAGCCGTGCAGACGGCGGCAGCGGCGGCCTGGCTCAGGAGGCGTTCCTGGGGCCAAGGCCATGGCCCCGCGGCTGCAGCTGGAGAAGGCGGCCTGGCGCTGGGCGGAGACGGTGCGGCCCGAGGAGGTGTCGCAGGAGCACATCGAGACCGCCTACCGCATCTGGCTGGAGCCATGCATTCGGGGCGTGTGCAGGTGAGGCCCGCGCATCGCGCCTCGCGCCGGACCTTGGAAAGCCTGGGCGGGGTGGGGGGAAGGAAGACGGCAGCCCTTTGCGTGCATTTGGAAGGCGCGGAGCCGAGCAAGGTGGAGTTTCCCTTTTTGCGCTGTCTGCGCGACCTGGGAAACGCAGCTTTCCTGGGCTTTGCGCGGAGGTGATGCTGGCGAAAGCCCTTTAGGAAGGGTTTTGGTTTCCCATCCAGAAGATGGCGGTGGAGATGAAGGCAGGAGCCGAGAGCTTAGCAAGCGTTGATGGTTGGGGTATCTTGGCCACAGCATGGCTCTTTCGTTTGTAAAAAGGAACTTCTTGGAAGTGAGCTTCATCACAGGGTGTCTTGTTGATGTTGACACCGAAGGCCTGATCATCTTAGTATTATTTTTGGAGCGGGCAGCTTTAGAAAAAACTGTGGTCAAGCCGACGTCATCGATACCCTGCAACCTTGTTGACCTTCCCTCACTCGTTAATCTAGCATTTTTCTTTTTTTAGTCTTCTTTGATCGTTCTGGTTCGACACCACTTTACTGAGTACCAAGTTTGAGCTGTGAAAGTGCTGTCCTTCACGTGTGCCCCGCCCTTGAACCTTGCCTTTCCTTAGTCCCCTCTTGTAGATTGATTTCTTATGCTTTGCTCCCGTTTCTTCCCCCCTTTCCACCTTGTAACGCGGGAACGATATAGTTTTCGTTTCAGAATGTTGTTGAATTGACTTGGCCAAGCCGGGCATGCTCAGTATCCGTCTTTCGGCAGGCATTTAGGAAATGCTTTCTGGAGTTTAGGCATTTAGGAAATTCTGCTGGGAGATCCAGAAGGAATGGAAGTCATGGTCTCTGGCTTTGGAGCTTAAAGTCTAGTCTGAGAAGTGAAATAAGTTAGGGAGCTTTTGTAAAGCAAACGAATAAGTCCAAGCTCTGGATATCTATCTCACAAGGTGGGTACCTCTGACTTCAACAGTAAGTTCAGGAATGGCTGAAGTCTGTGTATAATAGGAATAATCAAGCTTCAGTCAATTTCTCAACGTAATTAGGTTATAGACTAACCAAATAGTGTAAACTGTTAATAGTTCTGGTGGTTTTTGGGACAAGGTCTCACTCTGTGCTCCAGACTGGAGTGCAGTGGTACTCGGCTTACTGCAGCCTCCACTTCCCAGGCTCAAGAGATCGTCCCACCTCAGCCTCCCTTGTAGCTGGGATTGCAGGCATGCGCCATCATGCTCAGCTGATTTTTTTGTATTTTTGTTAGAGACGGGATTTCACCATGTTGACCAGGCTGGTCTTGAACTCCTGGCCTCAAGTGATCCGCCTGTCTCTGCCTCCCAAAGTGCTGGGGTTACAGACATGAGCCACAGTGCCCAGCCATAAATACAATATTTTTTTAAAAAAAGAAGATTTAGGCCGGGAGCAGTGGCTCACGCCTGTAACCCCAGCACAGATTCTGGGAGGTCGAGGCAGGTGAATCGTCTGAGGTCAGGAGTTCGAGACTAGCCTGACCAACATAGTGAAACCCTGTCTCTACTAAAAATACAAAAAATTAGCTGGGCACGGGGGCGGGCGCCTGTGTAATCCCAGCTACTTGGGAGGCTGAGGCAGGAGAATCACTTGAACCCGGGAGGCGGAGGTTGTGGTGAGCCAAGATAGCGCCATTGTACTCCAGCCTGAGCAACAAGAGCAAGACTTCGTCTCAAAGAGAAAAAAAAAAAAAAAGAAAAGAAAAGAAAATTTAATGCTTTGTTGATTTAAAGAAAATTATCCTTGGTATTTTAGTGCGGAAATACATCAAAGCGTGACTATAACTATTTTTTATTTATTTTTTTGAGATGGAGTTTTGCTCTTGTTGCCCAGGCTGGATGCAATGGCACGATCTTGGCTCACCACAACTCCATCTCCCAGGTTCAAGCAGTTCTCCTGGCTCACCCTCCCAAGTAGCTGGGATTACAGGCATGTGCCACCACGCCTAACTAATTGTGTATTTTTAGTAGAGACGGGGTTTCTCCATGTTGGTCAGGCTGGTCTTGAATGCCTGACCTCAGGTGATCTGCTGGCCTCGGACTCCCAAAGTGCTGAGATTACAGGCCTGAGCCACTGTGCTAGGCTGACTATAACTACCTTTTTTTTTTTTTTTTTTT
>NW_016107330.1:11967163-11969934 GCF_001604975.1 Cebus imitator | reverse complement strand
CCCAGGCTGGAGTGCAGTGGCACAATTTCTGCTCACTGCAACCTCTGCCTCCTGGGTTCAAGCAGTTCTCATACCTCAGCCTCCCCAGTAGCTGCGATTACAGGCTCCCGCTGCATTGCCCCACTAATTTTTGTTTTGTTTTGTTTTGTTTTTGAGATGGAATCTTACACTGTTGCCCGGGCTGGAGTGCAGTGTTGCTGTCTTGGCTCACTGCAACCTCTGACTTCTGGGTTCAAGCAATTCTTTTGCCGCAGCCTCCGGAGTAGCTGGGATTACAGGCGCCTGCCACCACACCCAGCTAAATTTTTGTATTTTAGTAGAGACAGGGTTTCACTATGTTGGCCACGCTGGTCTCAAACTCCTGACCTCATGATCTGCCTGCCTCGACCTCCCAACGTGCTGAGATTACGGGTTTGAGCCACCGTGCCTGGCCAGCATACAAGTTTTTGTTTGAACACCTGGTTTCACTTTTTTACCTGGGAGTGGAATTGCTGGGTCATACACAGTTAATTCTGTATTTAACTTATTGAACCGTGAAACTTTTCCACCATGGTTGTATCAATTTACGTTCCCACCAGTGATGTATGAGGGTTCAAATGCATCTTCATACTCATAAACACGCACTATTTCCTGTTTTTCTGATTAGGCCCTCCTAGTTGGGTGTGAAGTGTGATATATCTTTGTGGTTTTGATTTGCATTTTTCTTGTGACTAATGAGTTCAGCATCTTTTCCTGTGCTTGTTGCCTCTTTTCTTTTCATTGGTGAATAACATGCCATCGTAGCTCTATCTACCACATTTTTTAGCATTCATCTGTTGATAGACATTTGGGTTGTTTCTACTTTTTGCTTATTATAAATAATCTGCTATGAACATTTATGGAGTAATTTATGTGCGGGCATTTGTTTTTATTTCTCTTGGGTATAGACCTAGAAATGGGATTGTTGGTTTATGTGGTAACTTTTAACTTTTATTTATTTATTTATTTTAAAGTCTCACTCTGTCACCCAGGCTGGATTGCAGTACAATCATAACTCACTACAGCCTTCAACTCCTGGGCTCTAGCAGTTCTCTTGCCTCAGCCTCCTGCTGTTACACGCACATGCCACCACACCTGGCTAATTAAAAAAAACTTTTTTTGTAGAAATGGAGTCCTGCTTTGGTGACCAGGCTGGTCTTGAACTTTTGGCTTCAAGTGTTCTTCCCGCCTTGGCCTCCCAAAACACCAAGTTTGCAGGAATGAAACACTGCTCATAACCTTTTTTTTTTTTTTTTTTTTTTGAGACTGAGCCTCATTCTGTTGCCCAGGCTTGAGTGCAGTGGTGTGATCTCAGCTGACTGCAACCTCCACCTCCCGGGTTCAAGCGATTCTGTTTCTTCAGCCTCCCGATTACCTGGGACTGTAGGCACGTGCCAGCATGCCTGGCTTAAGTTTTTGTGTTTTTAGTAGAGACGAGGTTTCACTGTGTTAGCCAGGGTGGTCTCTACCTCCTGACCTTGTGATGATCCATCAGCCTCTGCCTCCCAAAGTGCTGGGATTATAGGCGTGAGCCACCATGCCCAGGCTTTTTTTTTTTTTTTTTTTTTTTNTTTTATGGTGGGGTTTTTTTTTTTTTTTTTTTTTTGTTAAGATGGGGTTCTTGCTACGTTGTGTTGGCTGTCCTTGAACTCCTGGGCTCAGTCGATCTTCCTGCCTCAGCTTCTGTGTTTAATATTTTGAGAAGCTATCAGGTTGCTTTCCAGAGTGGCTGCACTATTTTACATCTTCGCAAGCAATGTATAAGGATTCCACTTGTTCCACATCCTTACACTTGTCACTGCCTTTTTTCTTATAGCCATCCTAGTGGGTGTGAAGTGGTTTCTTGTGTTTTGATTTGTATTTCACTGATGACTAATAGTGTTGAACATCTTTTTATGTACTTACTGGCCATTCATATATCTTTTTGGGAGAAATGCCTGTTTAAATCCTTTGCAAGCTTTTAATTGAGTTGTCTTTTTATTATTGTCTTGTGGCTTTTTTTTTGAGATGAAGTCTTGCTCTGTCACCCAGGCTGGAGTGCACAATGTCAGCTCACTGCAAACTCTGCTTCCCAGGTTCAAGTGATTGTCCTGCCTTAGCCTCCTGAGTAGCTGGGACTACAGGCACGCCGCCCCCCTCCCCCATGCCCAGCTAATTTTTTTTGTATTTTTAGTAGAGACAGGGTTTCACCATGGTGGCCAGGCTGGTCTCAAACTCCTGACCTCTCATGATATACCCACCTCCGCCTCCCAAAGTTGTAGGGTTACAGGCATGAGCCACTGAGCCTCGCCGAGTTGTCTTCTTTTTTTTTTTTTTTTTTTTTTTGAGACGTTTCACTCATGTCACCCAGGCTGGAGTGTAGTGGTGTAATCTCGGCTCACTGCAACCTTTGCCTCCTGGGTTCAAGCAATTCTCCTGTGTCCGTCTCCTGAGTACCTGGGATTATAGGCACCCGCCACCATGCCAGGCTAATTGGGGGTTTCACCATGTTGGCCAGGCTGCTCTGATCCTGAACTCCTGACCTCAGGTGATCTGCCCACCTTGACCTCCCAAAGTGCCGAGATTACAGGCGCGAGCCACAGCGCTGGCCTTTTTTTTTTTTTTTGGAGATAAGGTCTCACTCTGTTGCCCAGGCTGGAGTGCAGTGGTGTAATCTCAGCTCACTGCAACCTCTGCCTCCTGGGTTCAAGCAGTTCTCATACCTCAGCCTCCCCAGTAGCTGCGATTACAGGCTCCCGCTGCATTGCCCCACT
>NW_016107330.1:11961130-11962298 GCF_001604975.1 Cebus imitator | reverse complement strand
TTTTTTTTGAGTTGGAGTTTCACTTTGGTTGCCCAGGCTGGAGTACAATGGTACGATTTCGGCTCACTGCAACTTCTGCCTCCTGGGTTTAAGCGATTCTCCTGCCTCAGCCTCTGGATAGCTGGGATTACAGGTGCCTGCCACCATGCCTGGCTAATTTTTGTATTTTTAGTAGAGATGGGGTTTCACCATGTTGGCGAGGCTGGGCTCAAATTACTGACCTCATTACTGACCTCAGGTGATCCGCCCACGTTGGCTTCCCAAAGTGCTCAGATTACAGGTGTGAGCCACTGTCCCTGGTCCTGCCAGCTTTTATTTAGATATAAAAAAAGCTCTCTTTGTACTTGCTTTCTCCGTTTTTTTTGAGATAGGATCTGACCTGTTACCCAGACTGGTGTTCGGTGGCGCCATTATAGCTCACTGTAGCCACAAACTCCTAGGCTCAAACGATCAGCCAACCTGAGTAGCTGGGACCACAGGCATTTGCCACCACACCTGGCTAATTTTTAAATTTTTATAGAAACGGAGTCTTGCCATGTTGCCCAGGCTGGTGTCAAACTCCTTGACTCTAGCAGTCCTCCCTCCTCAGCCTCCCAAATTGCTGGGAATCCAGACGTGAGCCTTTCTTCTTTTATTTCTTTTCTTTGCAAGAAGAGATTAAATAAATAGTATCACTAATATGTATTTTTTAATACTTTATGCAACAATTTGTTATGAGATACCAAAGCTGAAGAATGAGGTGTTTGACCATATTCAAAGACCACATGTATCAGGACTATTATTTATATTTCTGAAAATGCTTAGGACAATCACAGGATGAAAGCAGTGTATACTAAATCCTCTATCCACAGAATTCTGCAAATATTGTATGTCTTAATTGAGGCCAGACTTGTTTGCTAACAGTGAGGTTAGTGGTCAAGTAAGTTCCTGGAAGTAAAATTTTTGAATAAGAGATGTCCATTTTTAATTTTGACCCGTATTGCTAAAATGCCCCTCAGAATGAGGGTTTCTCTTTTCATTTCCCTGTCAACGTGTAAGAGTATCTTACATTTACATCATACCGTCACCAACATAATATGTTAGTCACACTTATTGATCTAAGTGCAAATGTTGTCATATGTTTAATTGGTATTTCTTTTCTTACAGTTTCTATTTGTTACAGTTAACC
>NW_016107330.1:11957696-11959995 GCF_001604975.1 Cebus imitator | reverse complement strand
AGCCTAACTAACATGGTGAAGCCCCTTCTCTACTAAAAATATTAAAATATTAGCTGGGTGTGGTGGAGCGCACCTGTAATCCCAGCTACTCGGGAGGCAGAGGCAGGAGAAAAAAAAAAAAAAAAAAGACCAACCAACCAACAAGCCGAGATTGAGCCACTGCATTCCTACCTGGGTGACTGAGCAAGACTCTGTTGTCTCAATAAAAACTGACCAACCAACCAAACACAACGCAAATTCCTCATGAGGACCCATAGTCCCAGCTACACAGGAGGCTAAGGTGGGAGGATGGATTGAGCCTGGAAAGTGGAGTTGCAGTGAGCTGAGATCATGCCACTACACTCCAGCCTGGGCAACAGAACAAGACCCTGTCTCAAAAAAAAAAAAGCAAAAAGGGGAGTCGCAATACATACTTTGTTGCAACTTGTTTTTATTATTCGTGCATGTAAATCTGCCTTATTTTATTTTTGAGACATCTCTCTCTGTTGCCCAGGCTGGAGTCCAGTGACGTGATTTTGACTCACTGCATTCTCAGCCTCCTGAGTTCAAGCAGTTCTTGGGCCTTAGCTTCCCGAGTAGCTGGGACTACAGGTGTGTGCCACCATGCTTGGCTAATTTTTGTATTTTTAGTATAGATGGGGTTTCACCATGTTGGCCAGGCTGGTCTCAAACTCCTGACCTCAGGTGATATGCCCACCTCGGGCTCTCAATGCTGAGGTTATAGTTGTGAGCCACTGTGCCTGGCCACTTTATTCTTTTTTTTTTCATTTGAGACAGAGTCTTGCTCTGTTGCCACACCGGAGTGCAGTGGTGGGATCTCGACTCAGGCGATTCTCCTGCCTCAGCCTCCCGAGTGGCTGGGACTACAGGTGCATGCCGCCACACCTGGCTAATTTTTGTATTTTTAGTAGAGACGGGGTTTCATCATGTTGGCCAGGATGGTCTCGATCTCCTGACGTCATGATCCGCCTGCCTTGGCCTCCCAAAGTACCGGGATTACAGGAGTGAGCTACCTCAGCCGGCTCTATTCTTTTTTTAAAAATAAATTTTATTATGTATGTTAATGGTATATAACATATTATGGGATACATACAGATAGTAAAATGGCAACTGTAATGAAGCAGATAGACACTTATTATCTCAGTTACAAGTTTGTGTGTGTGTGGCAAGAGAAGCTAAAATTTCATTTAGCAGGAGCCCCAAATACAGATATGTCTTATTTTTTAAAAATCTGTAATAAGTACCGCCTTTTTAAAATAGCTGTAGAGGTAGTTGTATAGTTTTTTAAAAATATAGATGGGGTCTTGCTCTACTGCCCTGGCTGGTCTTGAATTCCTGGCTTCAAACCATCCTTCCATCTTGCCCTCCCAAAATTCTGGGAGGTGTGAGTCACTGTGCCTGACCTGTGTTATAATTTATTTAACCAGTTTCCTGTTGATGTACTTCGGGGTTTCTGGTTTTTGATACTGCAAACAGTGCTGCCCTAGACAGCCCTCTACATGCATCTTGAGTGTTGAGTGAGTGTTTTCACTTAGGTTGCTAGGTGAGAAATTGCTGAGGTAAAGGAACAGTTTAGAAATTTTGATAGATTACAAGAGTTCATACCATTTATCCTGGTCCTCTAGAGTGAGTGTGCCTATTATTTTAGTCAAAGCGTTCCTATTCCCAACTTTCATCTGATTAGAGAAAAATAGTATCTTATTTTCACTGGCCATTTTTTGCTTGTGACGTTGAGCATCTTTTCTATTTTTTATTTTTTAAATTTTTATTTATTTATTTTTGAAACAGTCGCCCAGGCTGGAGTGCCGTGGCACGATCCCTGCTCAGTGCAACCTCTACCTCCCAGGTTTAAGGGATTCTGCTGCCTCAGCCTCCGGAGTAGCTGGGATTACAGGCATGTGCCACCATGCCCGGCTAATTTTTGTATTTTTAGTTGAGGCAGTGTTTCACCATGTTGGCCAGCCTGATCTCAAACTCCTGATCTCAAATGATCCATCTGCCTTGGCCTCCTAAAGTGCTGGCATTACAGGTGTGAGCTACCGCACCCGGCCTGTAAAAGTTTTATAGAGATAGGATCTTGTGTTGCCTAGGCTGGTCTTGAACTCCTGGGCTCAAGTGATCCTCAGCCTTGGCCTCCCAAAGTGTTGGGATGACAAGCATGAGCCACTTCGTCCTGTCTCCTTTTTATATTTACTGGCCATCTCTGTATTTCTCCTATGAATTGTGTGTTCTGAATTGTTGGTCATTTTCTTACTGATTTTCCAGAGCTTATAGAATATTTCTTTTTCTTTCTTTCTTT
>NW_016107330.1:11953634-11956501 GCF_001604975.1 Cebus imitator | reverse complement strand
AAAAAAAAAAAAAAAAGAATAACACTTGATTAATTATCACAGAAGAAATTTATCTGTCATGTGTCTACCACCAAGATCAAAACATTACTAGCACTCTAAGACACCCTTATCTTCCGCTTTCCTCCTACCGGTTACTACTGCATCTCTTCCTTGAAGGAAACCACTACCCTTACTTTGAATACGGCAGATTATTTTGCCAATGTTGAACTTTATATATATTCATTCACACATTGTGGTTCCTTCTGCTTCTGTTTTCTTTCACTCAACTTTATAAGATTAATTTATTGTGTGTTCAGTTTTAGTGCTGTGTAATTTTTTTTTTTGGTGGGGGCAAGGTCTTACTATGTTGCCCAGGCTGGTGTCGAACTCCTAGATTCAAGCAGTCTGCCCGCCTTGGCCTCCCAAAGTGCTGGGATTATAGGCATGTGTCATTGTGACCAACAGTGCTGTACAATATTTCAGTGTGTGAGTATATTCTGTATATTATATTCGTTTTCTACTAGTGATGGTCATTTTGAGTTTTCCATGTATTTGGCCATTACGAATAAAGCTACTGCAGGGGACATTCTGCATATATATTTTTTGGTGCTTTTTTTTTTTTGATACAGAATCTCAGTTTATCACCCAGGCTGGAGTACATGGTATGATCACAGCACATGTAGCCTCGACCTCTGAGGTTCAAGTAGTGCTCCCACTTCAGCTTCCCCAGTAGCTGAAACTACAGACATACACCACCATGCTTGGCTAATTAGAAAATTTTTTTGTAGGCCTGGCACAGTGGCTTACACCAGTAATCCCAGCACTTGGGGAGGCTGAGGTGGGTGGATCACTTGAGGCCGGGAGTTCCATACCAGACTGGGCAACATGACAAAACCCTGTCTCTATAGATATACAAAAATTAGCCAGACGTGGTAGTACAGCCTGTAATCCCAGCTACTCGGGAAGCTGAGGTGAGGGAATCGCTTGAACCCAGTTGCAGTGAGCTGAGATCTTACCACTGTACTCCAGCCTGGGTGACAGCGAGACCCTGTCTCAAAATCTTTTCTGCTCCCCTCCCTCCTCCCACCCTCCACCCCTAAGTAAGACTCCAGTGTCTGTTTTCTCTTTTTTGTGTTCAGTAGTTCTCTTTGTGTTCAGAAGTTCTCATCATGTATGTTCAGAAGTTCTCATCATGTAGGTCCCATAAGCTCCCCTGAGATAAAGATTTATCTTTCCCAGGGTCCTAAATATTCTCCTGTTTTGTTTTCTATAAACTGTATTGCTTTATCTTTCATACTTAGGACTACAGTCAACCTGGAATTGATTATTTATTCTCATCAGTTGGGAAGTAAGATTATGAAATAATTTTTTTTCCTTTTTTAAATTTAATTTAATTCCATTTTATTTTTTGAGACAAGGTTTCACCATGTTGGCCAGGTTGGTCTTGATCTCCTGACCTTGTGATCTGCCCGCCTCGGCCTCCCAAAGTGCTGGGATTACAGTCGTGAGCCACTGCACCTGGCCCTTTAAAATTTTTTTTAAAATTTTTTTTAAAATTTTTATTCATTTTTAAATTTTTATTATTATTTTTTTTAAATTTAGATACAGGGTCTCACTCAGTTGCCCAGGCTGGAGTACAGTGGCTGTTCACAGGCGCGATCCCACTAATAATCAGCACGGGAGTTTTGACCTGGTCCGTTTCCGACCTGGGCTGGTTCACCCCTCCTTAGGCAACCTGGTGGTTCCCGCTCATGGGAGGTCACCATATTGATGCCGAACTTAGTGGGGACACCCACACAGCGCATTACAGCCCAGAACTCCTGGGCTCAAGCGATCCTCCCACTTCAGTCTCCTGAGATCATTAAATAATTTGAGGTTATTTGCTGTCTGTGACTTTAGCAAAGTAGAGAATTGAATGACTGCTAATCATGAACATGTCTGATGTTAGCAAAAGCAACAACTCTAAACAAAAGTTCTTGCTTAGAGAAACAAACATGATTACTTAAGATTTTCAAAAAATGATACTGGGCCAGGTGTAGTGGCTCACACTTGTAATCCCAGCACTTTGGGAGGCAAAGACTGGAGGATCACTTGAGGCCAGGAGGATGAGGGCTGCAGTGAGCTGTGATTTTACTGCTGCATTCCAGCCTGGGCAACAGAGCAAGATCCTGCCTCAAAACACGAACCAACACCATACTGTTGTATTACTACTAGTAGGAATGGCCTGCATGGGTGATGGGTGTGCTGGGCTTAGGGTGTGTTGGAGCCATGTGGAGGAGATGGTGATTGAGAGCCTAGAAGGAAAGGGGGGTGGGTGGGGCTTGAAGGCCAGACCTAAGGGCTCATTAGATTTGCTTCTGGGAATAGGTAGCCGTGATAAAGCAGTCATGGTTTATGGTGAACCACAGCCATGCTGCCAATAAGATTAAGACATTTTTCAGTCTGAGATGATGGAAACAAAAAATATGAAACAATTCTTGGAAATCTAACTACCTGTCACAGTGAGGTCTAATTTCTTCATCATGTGCTCAAGGACACCAGGATCCTTGTGGTTCTGTGTGAGGGCAGCCAGTTCCGTGTTCACGAAACTGAGGGACTCCCCTATTAGAGAGTTTGCTGTTGTGATATCCTTTCCAGCATCCTGGAAAACAGCAATCAGGAACCTAATGCACTGCTCAGTCTCTGTAGGCCTGGATATTTTTTCCATGTTGGAATTGAGTGTGGTACCTGCTGAGACTTTTTTGTATTTTGCAAACCCTCTATATACCTCATTTATTTACCCTGGCTTCCTGAGGTAGCCATCTAATCATTATGAAAAAATTAGCCTTGTATTTTGGATAATGTAAAAAAGAAGTGCAATAGAAGAAAAGCTTCATATTGGATCTAAA
>NW_016107330.1:11950050-11952718 GCF_001604975.1 Cebus imitator | reverse complement strand
GGGACTACAGGTATGTGCCACCAAGCCTGGCTAATTTTTTGTATTTTTAGTAGAGACGGGATTTCTCTATGTTAGTCAGGCTGGTCTAGAACTCCCGACTTCAGGTGATCTGCCCACCTCGGCCTCCCAAAGTGCTGGAATTACAGGTGTGAGCCACCGTTCCCAGCCTAATTTTTGTATCTTTAGTAGAGATGGGGTTTTGCCATATTGGCCAGGCTGATCTTGAACTCCTGACCTTGTGATCCGCCCGCCTGGGCCTCCCAAAGTGCTAGGTTACAGGCGTGAGCCACCACATCCGGCTACACTGAATTTTTTTTGTAAGTGAATGATGGTATCTTGAATTCCAGTGAAGTTGAAAGATACGGGGTTTTTGTTTTTGTTTTGTTTTTTTTTTGAGATAGGGTTTCACCATGTTGGCCAGGCTGGTCTCGAACTCCTGACCTCGGGTGATCTGCCCGCCTCGGCCTCCCAAAGTGCTGAGATTACAGGCGTGAACCATTGAGCCCGGCCCTGATACTGTTTTTTTCAAATGCTTGGTCAGCGTTTCCCAAATTGTGTAAAGCTTGAGATGCATTCCAAATCATCCTCCTTGGAGAACTTAGAGAAGTCCACTGTAGGAAAAAAAAATCATTACAGTTTGAATAGCTAAATAATCCTCTTTAGACAGGGAAAGTCTTTTTGACTTGCCGGTTACTTCTCTCCTGCGCTGAACATTTTTCCTTTAATACCAACTTGGGAGGTATCCTTTTAGAAAGTAGATTATAAACTGGGCATGGTGGTACACACCTGCAGTCTCAGCTACCGGGAGCCTGAGGTAGGAGAATTGCTGGAGCCCAGGATTTTGAGTCTAGCCTGTGCAACATAACAAGACCCTGTCTCTTAAAAAGAAAGTCGATTTATAGTATTACCAAGTAGGCTCACCTTAAAAATACTTTTTGCTCTGCTAGTCCTTCTTTTTCTGTAGTTTTTGCATCCCAGTTTAGTTGGGCCAAACTTTGGAGGTTTGGAAAAAATGAAGTTATTTCATGTTTGCTAGATTGTTTGGATTCTTAAGCTTTAAAATACATTTAAGCCAGATGCCATGGCTCACACCTGTAATCCCAGAACTTTGGGAGGCTGAGGTAGGCGGATCACTTGAGGTCAGGGGTTCGAGACCCACCTGACCAACATGGTGAAACCCTGTCTCTACTAAAAATTAAAAAATTAGCCAGGCAAGGTGGTGCACACTTGTAATCCCAGCTACTCAGGAAGCTGAGGTGGGAGAGTGCTTAAACATGAGAGGCGAGGTTGCAGTGAGCTGAGACCATGCCACTGCACTCCAGCCTGGGTAATAGGGCGAGACTCCGTCTCAGAAAATTAAAATGTATGTTTAGGTTATTTTTGAGTACCCACTATACTATTTAAAGGATTGCCAACAGTTTAAGAAGCTTTCTGTCTTTGATGTTTTAGGTAAATTTGGTGTTGAATTTTATTGAATTTGCTTTGTCAGTTGTTTCCCAAACCTTTTATGCCCAAGACTTCTCTATACGTATATGACAGGGGAGTTCTAGGAAAATGGGATAAGTGCTAAGTGACCTGTTTGTGATTGCTTTGTTTTTATTGTTTATTTGTTTTTTGAGACAGAGTCTTGCTTTGTCACCCAGGATAGTGCATGGTGGCGTGAACACAGCTCACTACAGCTTCAACCTCTTGGGCTCAAACACTCTTCCTGCCTTAGCCTGCCCAGTAGCTGGAACCACAGACATGTACCACTCCACCTGGCTCATTACAAAATACATTGTTTTTGGCTAGGTGTGGTGGCTCACGTCTGTAATCCCAGCACTTTGGGAGGGCAAGATGGGTGGATCTTGAGGTCAGGAGATTCAGACCATCCTGGCTAACATGGGGAAACCATGTCTCTACTGAAAATATAAAAAATTAGCCAGGAGTGTTGGTGGGTGCCTGTAGTCCCAGCTACTCGGGAGGCTGAGGCATTGAGAATCGTTTGTATCGGGAGGTGGAGGTTGTAGTGAGCTGAGATCGCGCCATTGCACTCCTGACTGGGTAACAGAGCAAGACTCTGTCTCAAAAAATAATAATTTTTTTTTTTTTTGGCTGGGCATGGTGGCTTATGTATGTAATCCCAGCACTTTGGGAGGCCTAGGCAGGTGAATCATGAGGCCATGACATCGAAACCATCCTGGCCAACATGGTGAAACCCTGTCTCTACTAAAAATACAAAAATTAGCCGGGAGTAGTGGCATGCACCTGTAGTCCCAGCTACTTGGGAGGCTGAGGCAGGAGAATCACTTGAGAGAGAGAGATGTGGGTGGAGGTTGCAGTGAGCTGAGATCACGCCACTGCATTCCATCCCAGCGACAGAGCGAGACTCTGTCTCAGTAAATAAATGACAACGTCCCAGTCAGTCACAGTGGTTCATGCCTATTATCCTAGCACTTTGGGAGTCTGAAGTGGGTGGATCACTTGAGTCCAGGAGTTCCAGCCCGGCTTGGACAATGGAGCTAAACCTTGTCTCTACAAAAGATAAAAAATAGCCAGGTGTGGTGGTGCATGCCTGTGGTCCCAGCTATTAAGGAGGTCGAGGCGGGAAGATGACCTGAGCCTAGTAGTAGAGTAGCTTATACACCTTGAGTGCGCAGGTGGCCCTTTTTTTTTTTTTTTTTTTTTT
>NW_016107330.1:11938010-11946495 GCF_001604975.1 Cebus imitator | reverse complement strand
TCTCTTTCTCTGTTGCCCAGGCTGGAGTGCAGTGGCGGGATCTCAGCTCACTGCAGCTTCTGCCTCCCGAGTTCAAGTGATTCTCCTGCCTCAGCCTCCCAAGCAGCTGGGACTATAGGAATGTGCCACGAATCCTGGATAACTTTTTGTATTTTTAGTAGAGACAGGTTTTTGCCATGTTGGCCAGGCTGGTCTCAAACTCCTGGCCTCAAGTGATCTGCCTGCCTCAGTTTCCCAAAGTACTGGGACTACAGGTGTGAACCACTGCTCTAGGCCACTGTCTCATATTTCATGAAACATTCAGCCTCTTTGATCTGTCTTTCTACTTGGTAGACACAAGTATACAGAACTATTTTTGTGCTATAAGGAAATTGTCACATAATTGATAAATGATCCTTGACACAGGGCCTACTCCTAATGAGGGATAAAATGGAGTTGGGGTGTTGGAGAATGACGAATAGGGAAGGTGACAGTCCTGTGTGCTTGGCATTCTACTGTGCTACTGAGGCTGGCTTTAGAAGTAACAGCTTATAATTACAACTGTGTGAGTTGTGTTTCTTTTTTTTTTTTGAGATGGAGTTTCGTTCTTGTTGCCCAGGCTGGAGTGCAATGGCACGATCTTGGCTCACTGCAACCTCTGCCTCCTGGGTTCAAGCAGTTCTCCTGCCTTAGGCTCCCCAGTAGCTGGGATTACAGTCATGTGTCACCACGCCAATTTTGTATTTTTAGTACAGACGGGGTTTCTCCATGTTGGTCAGGCTGGTCTTGAACTCCTGACCTCGGGTGATCTGCCCACCTTGTCCTCTGAAAATGCTGGGATTATAGGCATGAGCCACCGTGCCCGGCCTTGTGTTTCTTGGGTAGATTCTTTACCTCTCCAAGTAAGAGAACAAACACAAAGGTGTCCCCTGCCCCCCGCCCAATATTGTGCTATGTATAAAAGACTTAGCCACAATTTAGAAATTTAGAAAGCCCAAGCCCTTTTAATGCAAAGCACCGTCATTGGCTTTTTGGTTCCCACCTGAAGTGTGGCCATAGAGACTTGGAAGCCATAGGTTCGGCTTGGGGTGGTGCTCTATCACAGGTCACCTCTACCGTGATAGCATTCTAGCTGACTGAAGAGTTATTTAGTAGTACCTAGCAAGCAACTAATTTAAGACATTGATTTAAAAAGAACAAGGCCAGTGTTCTGGGGCCTGATAATACAGATTGCTCCCAGCTTCTGATAGTAGCTTTTGAAAGTCTTATTGTGGTAATATTTAGGCCATTGGTTGTGTTTGCCTTTCGATGCCAGCTTTCGAACCAGTTCAGTATGCATTATTTTTGTGCGTAGGCAGTGGTAGAGGTGAGGACAGGAAGAGCCTACCTTTTTGTTCATTGTCTGAATTATTTTGCTCTCAGGAACTGGAGACTAGAATCTGAACAGTTCCACTGGAACTATTTCCTGAGACTAATATATGTGTTTGACCCATGGGAGTGTCTTTCTCCCCAGCCAAGTCATCTGAAAAATTTTTACCCCCGTCCTGTCCCAGGAGGAGGAAGTGAACAAATAAGACTTGATATTATACTTTTGAAAAGCAGAGTTGAAGGAATTGACAAAATAAGTGTCCACTTTATTTTAGAGGTGTATTTTCACCATGGTTACTATCTCCCAAAGACGTCTGGGGGAGTCCATTACCACTAGCTTCGGAGAGTCCATTGCTGCTAGCTTTAATTTTCTTTTTGTCTGTTTTTTTTTTTTTCCCTGGAGTCTCACTCTGGTGCTCAGCCTGCAGTATCATTCATTGCACTTTGATAGTTTAAAGAAAGAGGTTTTTCTTCTGTCTCACCATGGAGCGATGGATTCCTACTTTATTCAGTAGGTTATAATCCTATTATTTATTTTGTTGCTAAATTTTGTTGTCAAATTTGGCCAGTGGGACCTCCCCTTCCAGCCAACTCTTGTGCTCTTTTAACATGTCCCCATCATTCTTTCAGTATATCCTTTTAGGGCACAGTACGGTGTTGTAGGTTTGTTTTCTAATTTCACTGCCCTGGCCTTAACAGGTACCCGCCACCACGCTTGGCAAATTTTGTATTTTTAGTAGAGACGGGGTTTTGCCATGTTGACCAGGTTGGTCTTGAACTCCTGACCTCAAGTGATCCACCCACCTTGGCCTCCCAAAGTGCTGGGATTACAGGCAGGAGCCACCATGGCCGGCCAGTTTTGTTTGTTTCTTTAACTGCCTTATAATAGACCTTTCCCATTATAGATGAGTAACAAGCACAAAAACAAAACCCTAGATCCTTCTCCCCACAGTGAATGAGTTCTACTTTTATTTCCTTAGTAAGCTTTTCTACCTCCTGGCTTTGACAAAACTGTTCCTAATTTGGTCAAACTTGTTTTCATTTTTATTTTTTCAGAAGTTTTAAAATAGAGACAGGGTCTCACTTTGTTGCCCAGGCTAGAGTGCTGTGGCTATTCACAGGTGTAATCATAGTTCATTGCAGCCTTTAACTCCTGGGCTTAGGCCATCTTCTGCCTGAGCCTCCTGAATAGCTGGCGCTATAAGCATGCGCCACCACACCCAGCTTCATTTTTATTTTTTAGAAGACAGTATGTTTAAAAAGGGCATTAAGCCGGGCGCGGTGGCTCACATCTGTAATCCCAGCACTTTGGGAGGCTGAGGCGGGTGGATCACGAGGTCAAGAGATCGAGACCATCCTGGTCAACATGGTGAAACCCCGTCTCTACTAAAAATACAAAAAAATTAGCTGGGCATGGTGGCGCGTGCTTGTAATCCCATCGACTCAGGAGGCTGAGGTAGGATTGCCTGAACCCAGGAGGCAGAGGTTGCGGTGAGCCGAGATCGCGCCATTGCACTCCAGCCTGGGTAACAAGAGCGAAACTCCGTCTCAAAAAAATAAATAAATAAAAATAAAAAGGGCATTAAAACAATTATTTACTTAATTTTGGAATATGTAATACATTTCATTGTTCAAACCCTGAAAGGTATGAAAAGTGATGCAGTCAGCCTGGGCAACATGGTGAAACCCTGTCTCTACAAAAAAAAAATTTAAGAATTATCCAAGTATGGTGGCATGCACCCGTGGTCCCAGCTACTCAAGAGGCTGAGGCTGGAGGATCACTTGAGTCCAGGATGTAGAGGCTGCAGTGAGCCATGAACATGCCACTTCAGTGTGGGAGTCTCCAAAAAAAAAGAGAAAGTACAGAGGGTTGTTTACTTCTGACCTGCAGCTGACATATACAGAGATAACCTTTGCAGATATGTTTGTTTCCAGTTTACAGTATACTCTCATGTCTAAACAAACAGGTGTGTTTACCCCATTTGTAAATTTAAAAAATGGCCACATTATATGCAGTATTATGTACCTTCCTTTGTTCACCTAATGATATCATTATATATCACAACATTAAAAGCTTTCTCTACCTTTTTATTTATTTATTATTTTATTTATTTATTTATTTTGAGATGGAGACTTGCTTTGTCACCGAGGCTGGAGTGCAGTGGCGCCATCTCAGCTCACTGTAACTTCTGCCTCCCAGGCTGAAGTGATCCTCCTGCCTCAGCCAAGATCTTGAGTAGCTGGGATTACAGGCACCCACCACCATTCCCAGCTAATTTTGGTGTTTTCCGTAGAGACGGGGTTTAATCATGCTGGCCAGGCTGGTCTTGAACTTCTGACCTCATGATCCACCCACCTCAGCCTCCCAAAGTGTTGGGATTACAAGCATGAGCAACTGTACCTACTGGTCTACCTTTTTATTTTTTGACAGCAGTAGTTTTTATTGTTTGGTTATACTGTAATTTATTTTATCAGTTTCATATAAATTTCCAATTCTTTACTGTTATCAGTAATCCTTTAGTGTGTATCCTACAGAAATATGCACAGTTTTGTTCTATAATGCTCCTTTATAGCAAAAGAAAAATCTAAGCTCATTTTACATTTAGTTGTTGTGTCTCTTTGGTCTCCTTTAATCTGGAACAATTAGTGGATCTTTCCTTGTATTTCATGACATTGACTTATTTTGTAGAAAGTCCCTCCAGTTGGGTTTGTCTGATGTTTCCTCATGACTCAGTTAAGGCTATGCATCTTTTGGCTAGAACATCGCAGAAGTGATTCTGTGTTGTACATTATACCAGAGAGTGTGTAGTGTCAATTAGATCTATTACTGGGTGTGTTAAATTTATGCATTTGGTTAAGGTGGTGTCTGCCATATTTCTCCACTGAAAGTTATCTTTCTCTTTGTAATTAACTTGTGTTGAGATACTTTGAGACATTGTAAATATTGTTATTCCTCCAACTTGCCTGCATTCTCATCTATGATGATTCTTGCCTGATTTCTTTTCTGAATCTGATGGATGCCAAATGGAGATGTTTAATTCTGTCATTCCTTCCACTTTGATAGTTTAAAGGAAGAGGTTTTTCTTCTGTCTCACCATGGAGTGATGGATTCTTACTTTATTCAGTAGGTTATAATCCTATTATTTATTTTGTTGCTAAATTTTGTTGTCAAATTTGGCCAATGGGACCTCCCCTTCCAGCCAACTCTTGTGCTCTTTTAACATGTCCCCATCATTCTTTCAGTATATCCTTTTAGGGCATAGTAAGATGTTGTAGGTTTATTTTCTCATTTCACTGCCCTGGACTTAAAATTAGCCATTTATTTCTCCAAGGAGCCCTGGGCTCTTTTAGTGGATAATATTTAGAAGTTCAGATCTGTGTTTCAGAATTTTATTTATTTATTTATTTATTTATTTATTTTTAAGACAGGGTTTCACCATGTTGGTCAGGCTAGTCTTGAACTCCCGACCTCAGGTGATCCACCCGCCTTGGCCTCCAAAGTGCATGGATTACATGTGTGAGCCACCATGCCCAGCCTGTGTTTCAGAATTATTAACCTGTCTCTGTGGAAAAGAACCCTACTTATTAGAGCTGGTTATTTGTTCCTGTTGTCTTTAGCAAGAGGGTACTACTGAATGAGCTTGCTAATAAATGAATGTTCAAGTTATTTGGTCAGTCACCCACCCCTGCCTTCCCTTCAGTCTGGATGTTTTATTTAGTTGAAATACGTTTTCTCTGTATTGAATTTAGGGTTCCTGTCATCCTTGTTGATTTTTTTTTCTTTTCTTTCTTTTTTCTGTTTTTTGGAGACAGAGTCTCCCTCTGTTGCTCAGGCCATAGTGCAGTGGCACGATCTCAGCTCACTGCAACCTCTGCCTCCGGGTTCAAGTGATTCTCTAGCCTCAGCCTCCAGTCTTCAGTCTGGCTGGAATTACAGACATGCACCTCCACACCTTGCTATTTTTTGTATTTCTAGTAGAGACAAGGTTTCACCATGTTGTCGAGGCTGGTCTCGAACTCCTGACCTCAAGTGATCTACCTGCTCTGGCTTCCCAAAGTGCTGAGATAACAGGCGTGAACCACCATGTCCAGCCAGTTGATTTATTTTCATTTGTGTATGTGCATGAAGTAGTGTGAGAAACATTCACATGGTCCCAAATTGTACATTACAGGAAAAGGTATGTTTTCTTGTCCCCCGCCCCCAAGACAGAGTCTTACTCTATCACCCAGTCTAGAGTTTAGTGGCTCATTCTTGGCTCACTGCAACCTTCATGTCCCAACTTCAAGCAATTCTCCTGCCTGAGCCTCCTGAGTAGCTGGGATTACAGGCCCGCACCACCATGCCCGGCTTATTTTTGCATTTTTAGTAGAGACGGGGTTTCACCATGTTGTCCAGGCTGGTCTAGTCTCGAACTCCTGACCTCATGATCTTCCTGCCTTGGCCTCCCAAAGTGCTGGGATTACAGGTGTGAGCCACTGCACTGGCCGAAACAGTACATTTTATTTTAACCTTATTCCCACTCATGCTCTATAGATAACCAGTTTCATTAGTCTCTGGTTTATCCTGTGTTTCTTTTTGTTCACAATGAGCAGGTATATGTATATTTTCTTATATATTTCTTAGACATAAAAACAGTATACTAGAGATATTCCTTTGCACTTTGCTTTTTCACTTAATAATGTGTCCTGGAAGGTACTCCAGATCTGTTCATAGAGACCTTTTTCATGCTGTGTGTGTCTGTGTGTGTGTGTTTTACTGTTGCATAGAATTGTCATGTAAATGTACCATATCATCTGTGTTTGGGCACTTGGGTTGTTTCTAATATTTTGCAATTATCAGACAGTGCTGTAATGAATAACCTTATGCATGAGATTTTGCATTGTTGGAGGTATATCTTATGGGTGAATCCTCAGGAATGAGATTGCTAGGTCTAAAGGTAGTTGTCTATGTGGTTTTTTTAGAGATTGCATTTCTACCAGCAGTATATGCATGCTTGCTTCTCCATAGCCTCACAAACTGAGTGTCTTACACTTTCTCAGTTTTGCTAATTTAGAGATGAGAAATGGTATCTCATTGTAGTTTTAATTTGCTTATCTCTTATGAAACTACGGTCTTTTAAAATTTAAACTTTTTTTTTCCCTTAGACGAAATTGCAAAGGAAATCCGAATTGCTTGGTTGGTATTGGTGAGCATATTTGGTTAGGAGAAATAGATGAAAATAGTTTTCATAACATCGATGATCCCAACTGTGAGAGGAGAAAAAAGGTAAACTATCATTTTTAAAACGATTGCTATATGCTATTTTTTTGGTTTTTGTTTTTGCTTTTGTTTTGGGCCTGTCTGTGATCAGAAAACACTACTGATTTCAGGTATCCTGTGCAACTTTAAGATAAATAGTAGAACTTAAGACTCTAAGCCACTTGAATTAGAACACTTTTTAATGGTGTGCTTTAAAACAGGCAGCTGCGTAATTCAGTAAGCCTTTTAATAATACTTTTAGTTTGAATGCTGATTCTGTGTTTGCTTTAACATTGCCTGTTTTATTTCAAACTCTTTTAAAGTCTTTTTTTCTTGCTCAGTATCACAGAATCCTAAAGTCTTTTTAAAGGAGATGGTAATTCAAGGGAACAAACTGATAATGATAGCATTTTGCTTTCTAGGGTTTGTATTTTATATATAATGTTGCTTTTTAAAAATATACATGAAATTTTCTAAACATAAAGCTTAGCATTCAGAAAATAGCCTAGTTTGTTGTCTAGATAGTTTAATAAAAGAATAATTCTTTGTAAGGTCAGGAATTCTCAATCTTATCTTTGGAAAAAGTTGCAACCAGTTCCCTCTACTGCCCCCAATCTTCCAAAAAATCTCTATAGACTGTAAAGGAAGTTTTCTGCATAAGTTTTACTTTGTCATTCTACTGAATGCTGGCAGCTTAGAAATACAGCAGACGTAAAGCCTATATACGCTTGTTCAAAACCGATCTTTTCTAGAATCCACTGTTCTAATTTTAGATTTAAGGGGCTGGAGAAGACGATATGCTAGAGATGAGCAGTGATGCTGTCCGAAGTCTTTTTCACTCCTGTGGCCAACCCAAAATGGGGCTCTCATGAAAATTATGCCCCCCCTCCAGCCAAGAGAAACTTAAGGTGGCTATACCATGTTGGTTGTGACAGTCTTACAAATTTTTAATTGAAAATTTAAGAATAATGCTTAGAAATTTGTTGTTTAAAGAAAAATGGATTTTATAATTGTAAATTTTGTATTTTTGTAGAACTCATTCGTCGGCCTGACTAATCTTGGAGCCACTTGTTACGTCAACACGTTTCTTCAAGTGTGGTTTCTCAACTTGGAGCTTCGGCAGGCACTCTACTTATGTCCAAGCACCTGTAGTGACTACAGGCTGGGAGACGGCATCCAAAAAGAAAAAGGTGGGTGGAAAGGGGTCGGGAAGAGCTCTCTTCCTGAACATTTTTTTAAACAACGTCTTCTTTTTTTTTGGATTTTGAGTCTTGCTCTGTTGCCCAGGCTGGACTACAGTGACTCACTTCAACCTCCGCCTCCTGGGCTGAAGTGTTTCTCCTGCCTCAGACTCTTGAGTACTTAGGATTACAGGCGCTGGTCACCATGCCTGGCTAACATTTGTATTTTTAGTAGAATCAGGGTTTCACTGTGTTGGCCAGGGTAGTCTCGAACTCTTGACCTCAAGCGATCCACTTGTCTTGGCCTTCCAAAGTGCTGGGATTGCAGGTGTGAGCCACTGTGTTAGGGCTAAACTTTTTTATTTTTATTTTTTGAGATGGAGTTTCGCTCTTGTTGCCCAGGCTGGAGCGCAATGGTGCAATCTCAGCTCACCGCAACATCTGCCTCCCAGGTTCAAGCGATTCTCCTGCCTCAGCCTCCTGAGTAGCTGGGATTACAGGCATGAGCCACCATGCCTGGCTAATTTTGTATTTTAGTAGAGGTGGGATTTCCCCCTGTTGGTCAGGCTGGTCTTGAACTCCTGGCCTCAGGTGATCCACCTGCCTCCGCCTCCCAAAGTGCTGGGATTACAGGCATGAGCCACCGTGCCTGGCCTAAACTTATTTTATGTTATTATTTTTTTTTTTTTTTGAGACGGAGTTTCGCTCTCGTTACCTA
>NW_016107330.1:11931560-11937045 GCF_001604975.1 Cebus imitator | reverse complement strand
TTTTTTTTTTTTTTGAGACAGGGTTTTACCATGTTGCCCAGACTGGTCTTGAATTCCTGAGTTAAATCAATCCGGCTTCCTTCGTCTCCCAGAGTGCTGAGATTATAGGCATGAGCCGCAGCACCAGGTCTTGAATAGCCTTTACCTGCCTGCCATGGTTTTGTAGCCTAAAGAGTAATATTTAATTTTTATTTTGCAGATGATATATTGACTTGCTGAAAGCCACAGTTGGTAGTAAGTAGAAATATTTAGAGTCCAATTAGAAGACAGAAGCTACACAATAATTTGAAAAGGGAAAGCTGAGAATTAACAACAGGGAATTAGAGAAATGAGGAATTAGTTAATAAGAAAGATTAAAGATGATTTTAAAGAATATAAGGACAGCAGATACAGGGAACAGCCTGTGTCCATGGGGCTGAAAGAGAACATCCAAGGGAGAATCTGCCATCCCCATGGCCCAGGCTTGCGATCCCGACCTCTTTGGACACTGCTGGGATACACTGGGTGGCTGAAAAAGTGCTGAGATCCCTCCCTAGGCATCCCTACTGGAAACTGTCCATGAGAAGGTGCTGGGCCCTGGAACCCCCTACAGAGAGTCCCCTGAAAGAGTGTCTAGGAGGCCATTCACAGGGTGGTCATTTGGAGAAAGTGCCTTTCTGGAGGCACTGTATGTACTGTGAAGCTATCAGAAGAGGCGCTGGGGAAGCTGCTGATCACTGTTAGGTGCGGGAACCTGGAGCCCTGGAGGAAGCTGACCTGCAAACAGGCTGGTGAGAGAGGCACAACCAAACCCTGCAGTGCCCTTCACTGATAAGCCTTACCTTCTGGATAACTGGCAAAGGAGAAATATTTGCGGGGCCCATCTCTCATCACTGAGCAGGCAGAGAAGGGTGGATTTGGAGCTGAGAAGCAATAAATTAATAACTTAAAGAAGATAAGACTTAGGTCTCTGGCCGGGGCTCTTGAGATTCATGCTTTCTGTTTCTACTCCCTGCACTAGCTCAATAAAACTTGCAACTCTAAAATTCTAGGGTTATTCTTCACTTAGGTGTGAATTGCTGTGCTTGAGATTCCTGTCTTTTGTTCATTTGTGGCACTTTAGAATTAACTGGACTTTAGAAATCATGACTAGACACTGTAGTCATGATTGCTCTTGTTGTTTTGATACAGGTAGGCTCTTGCATTTGGGGAGTGTATGTGGACGGTCCTGGCTGCCTCATGACTTCCACAAAACATGGTTGCTAATTCTGTTTCTTTTTTTTTCCTCCCAGACGGGGTCTTGCTCTGTCGCCCAGGCTGGAGTGCAGTGGCGCGATCTTGGCTCACTGAAACCTCCACCTCCCGAGTTCAAGCAATTCTGCCTCAGCCTCCGAGTAGCTGGGATTATAGGCACCCTCCGCTACACCTGGCTAATTTTTGTATTTTTTTTTTTTTTTAGCGGAGATGGGTTTCTTCATGTTGGCCAGGCTCTGGTTCAGGTCTCAAGCTTCTGTTTTCAAGTGATCTGCCTTCTTTGGCCTCCCAAAGTGCTGGGATTACAGGCATGAGCCACTGAGCTCCGCCTATTTCTAAGTTTTAAAATGATAATAAAGTATTAATATAGTTTGGATGTAAGGGTGTTTATGTTCTCACGTGAAGAGGAAGTACCATTTTTAAAAAAGAAAAGTAGCAACTTAAAAAAAGCCAAATTTATATTTTTCTTTCGATAGATTATGAGCCTCAAACAATTTGTGAGCACCTCCAGTACTTGTTTGCCTTGTTACAAAACAGTAATAGGCGATACATTGATCCATCAGGATTTGTTAAAGCCTTGGGCCTGGACACTGGGCAACAGCAGGTAAGAACTATTTTTTTTTTTATTTTTTTTTTAATATTAAGAGGTACCGAAGCATTCCTTAGAATGTTTATAAAGGGAGATTAAGTAGAATGCTTTTTAAAAATTAATTTCTATTTTGAATGAAAGTCTTTAATTACTGTCTAGTACATTATACATTATACTTGATTCCATTTATGGAAATTCATATGTGGGCACAAACTGATTGAACACAGCGGTAGCCCCTGTTTGAAAATGCTGAGTTGAAAGTATAGGCAGTTTCTGGAATGTTGATTGTATTGCCATTTGTAGTATAAGTTGAAAAACAAGGTAATAATTTTTCTTTTCATTAACCTAAACTTGAAGGATGCTCAAGAATTTTCAAAGCTCTTTATGTCTCTATTGGAAGATACTTTGTCTAAACAAAACAATCCAGATGTGCGGAACATTGTTCAACAGCAGTTCTGTGGAGAATATGCCTATGTAACTGTGTAAGTCTGTTTCGACTTTTTCATGGTACATTTCAGTCTAAAACAATTACTCATATGTTAACTATTTTTCAGTGCAGTTCCTGGTTATAGCTTTAGTGGGTTATCATGGGACCTCAGCTATTTATAGTAATACATTTCCACGCGAACATGTAAACAAGTGACTTAGTAATTGCATTTGAACCCATCCAGGTGTTAGGAACTGTGTCTGGGTAAGCTCTTGCCATCTGCCCTTGCTTTATGGCTGTGTGGTGTGAACTAAAGAGTAAGATTGGAGCTGGCTAGAATACTAAAAGTAAATAAAATGCCTCTTTAAAAGTTTCCATGAGTACAGTGTACAACATTTGGGTGATGGTTACATTAAAATGTAGACTTCACCACTGTGTGTTATATTCATGTAACAAAGCCGTACTCGTACCTGTTAAATTTATATTAAGAAAATTTCCCAACGAATACTTAGCCTCACCAGTCACTTTCTGTTTTTATTTCATTTTTAGTATACATAACAAGTAATTTATGTGAAAGAGAATTAAGATTATAAATGCCTTTTTCCATCTTTCTTGGATGTACTACAGTAGAACTTTCTTGCTTTCCCCACTCTGATCTCAATTTTGTTATTTTATTATAGTTGCAACCAGTGTGGCAGAGAGTCTAAGCTTTTATCAAAATTTTATGAACTGGAGTTGAATATCCAAGGCCACAAACAGTTAACAGATTGTATCTCGGAATTTTTGAAGGTATTCAAATTTTGGTGTATATGTTGTACCTGCCCATTAACAGTTAAATGTTATTTTGAAGGGTATTTTGATTTAGTGGCTAGCGCTTTTATTGTGTCAGCTTTTTCTGCATAAGGAGCGTCTGTGTTTGTGTAATGATCCAGAAGAAACTTTATGAAGCATCAAAGCAGGCTGTGTCTTAAAAATGATTTTGGTTATTTCAAGTTATTTTATATGTAAAGTTATGTATGTGTGAAAAGATATTATTCTGTGATTGTGGGTAGTGGGCTATTGAAAGAATGCTAAGCTCGGTTATCTTAAAGATAATTTACCTTGTGCAGTGAAAACTAGAATGTGTTAAACATAAAACTTTTTTACATTGATATGGTATGTCTGCTTTCTGTATATTTAGATTCATGTGGAGATAATTAAGTGATTCCTTTCTGTTCTGAGTGGAAAACTGCTAAGAGGAACTCTTTGTGGTCAAGCATGAACATATACATAGCGTAATAGACGAGCTTATTATCCAGCTAGCTGTCTTCAGATATTTTTGTGCTTTCCGACTTCCTCAGCTCATCCAGAGCATGCCTGAAATAGTCATCGAATTCATTTAGCTGAATATTTATTGAGTGCTTACTCTGTGTCAGACACTGTTTCAGCTGTTGGGGATTAGCCTTTATGGAGCTTGTAAAGTAGTGGTGTGGACACCAGGGAGAGTAAAATAAATAAAGTTATAATATATAGTGGGTCAACTGTAGTAAGTGCTGTGGAGAAAAAGAAAGCAGGGAAGGTGCTACTGGGCAATGTGCTAGGGAATAGGGTGGGGTGGGGGCAATTTGTAATAAAGTGGTTGAAGGCGAAGCAGTGAGAGTCGTAAGAATCAAGAAGAAGAGTGTCCTGGGCAGAGCTCGAGATGAGAATGTGCCTGGTGGATTGAGGAACGGGGCAGGGGGTTGGGGGTGCGGGTGGATGTGGCTGAAGTGAATAAGCAAAGGGAGAATGATAGAAGATGAAGTCAGATAGAATGTTTATCAGATAGCGCCTGGTAAACCTCGGTCAGAAGTTTGCCTTTTACTCTGGGCGAGGTTGAGATGTCATCAGGGTCATATGCATATGAGTGATACAGTCTGTTTTAACAGGCTAACTGTGGGTGCTGTCTTGAGAATAGGCTGAAGATGGGTTAAGGGCAGAGACAAGTGCATGGTGGCTTGGACCATGGGTTAACTGAAGAGGTGATAAGCACTGTTTGGCTTTTAGATACATTTTCTAAGAGCAGTTAGAATTTGCAGGCTGGGGCTAGTTGTGATGGCTTACATTTATAATCCCAGCGCTTTACGAGCCGAGACAGTAGGATCACTTGAGGCCAGGAGCTTGTGACCAGCCTAGGCAACATAGTGATAGACTGTCTTTGCAAAAAATAAAAAAATGAACCAAGCATGGTGTTGAAGAGTTATAGTCCCAGCTACTCAGCAGGCTGAGGCGGGAAAATTTCCTGAGCTCAGGAGTTTGAGGCTGTCATTAGCTATGATTGCACCACCACACCCCAGCCTTGGTGACAGAGCAAGACCTCATCTGTTTTAAAAAAAAAAAAAAGATTTTTAAAAAATTTGTACAGTGGACATGGAGAGTAAGAGTCAAGGATTACTAAGGTTTTTGGCCTGATCAACTAAAAGAATGGAATTGCTCTGAGATGGGGAGGACCTGGGAGGAACAGGATTGGCTTTGAGCATGTTACATTTGAGTGGTATAGTTCCAGGGAGAAGTCATGGCTGGATAAAATCACCAAGAGAGTGGGGGAGAGACAAGGACTGAGTCCTGGGACATTCAAACGTTAGGAATCAGGGAGGTAGGAGCAGCTGGCACCGGAGGCCGTGGAGGAATGCCAGTGAATTAGGAGGAAAGTGTGACTGGTATCCTGGAAGCCACATGAAAAGATGATGGTTACCAGTATTGCATTACTTAAGTAATATTGTGCAAAAAGCTTGAGCTCCGGAGTTTGAGGCTTCGGTTAGCTGTGATTGGCTGCAGTTAGCTTTATAGAAATATAAAGGCAAATTTTATTTATTAATTATTATTTTTGAGACAGAATCTCACACTGTCACCTGGGCTGGAGTGTAATTGTGCAATCTCAGCTCACTGCAACCTTTTGCCTCCCAGGTTCAAGCGATTCTCCTGCCTCAGCCTCCTGAGTAGCTGGGATTATACCATCGTGCCCAGCTAATTTTTTTGTATTTTTAGTAGAGACGGGTTTCATCATGTTGGCCAGGCTGGGCTTGAACTCCAGACCTCATGATTCGCCCACCTCAGCCTCCCAAGAGGCTGGGATTATGGGCGTGACCCACTGCACCTGGCCAAGGCAAATCTTAAAAAGAAACCACTGTCAGTGAAAATGTTTGATTTTTCTACACGTTTCTTTTTAGCTTTGTCTCATGAATGTGTTTCAGTAATTTTTTTTTTTTTTTTTTTTT
>NW_016107330.1:11921666-11930090 GCF_001604975.1 Cebus imitator | reverse complement strand
GAGACGGGGTTTCACCATGTTGACCAGGATGGTCTCGATCTCTTGACCTCGTGATCCACCCGCCTCGGCCTCCCAAAGTGCTGGGATTACAGGCTTGAGCCACCGCGCCCGGCCTGAGGATGAAAGTTATAGATGGAGCTTGCCATTTTGAAATGTCAATATTTCATGATTTTATCATAAAAATTTTAAAGGAGCCAGCCATATAGAGTTGATAACTAGAAAGGTAAAAAATTCTTACATTTTTTATTCTCAGAAAGTAGAATAAAGAATTTTTGGGCAATAAGAATGAAACTCCGTCTCAGGGAAAAAGAAAAAGAAAAACTGCAAGGAACTGAATTACCCTATCCTTTTGTATTACTTGATATTTAAATAGAATAAATTTTGTAATCATTACACCCATGGAGTGTATTTTTCATTTTATAATCAAAATCAAGGCACTGTTAGCACATGTGCATGTCTTCTGTAAAGCAGGAGAATTTCTTTTGTGATTAAGTTGAAACTTGTGAAAAATAAGCTGTGTTTGGAATCAGCACTTTGAATTCACATTTTTTTTTGAGATGGAGTCTTGCACTGTTGCCAGGGCTAGAGTGCAGTAGCACAATCTCGACTCACTGCAACCTCTGTCTCCCAGGTTCAAGCGATTCTCCTGCCTCAGCCTCCCGAGTAGCTGGGACTACAGGCACTCACCACTACGCCCAGCAAATGTTTTGTATTTTTAGAAGAGATGGGGTTTCACTATGTTGGTCAGGCTGGTCTCGATCGCCTGACCTCATGATTCACCCACCTTGGCCTCCCAAAGTGCTGGGATTACAGGCGTGAGCCACTGTGCCTGGCCTGAATTCACATTTTTTAACCTATTATTATTTGTCCATCTATAAAACAATATTCCGTTTACTTCTAATTGTACAGGTTTTAGAGGAAGATTGTTAAGTGAAAGCTAACTACTGTTGAGTTTACAAATAGAGCTTATATATTGTATTATGATTGCTTTAAATATAAATGTCAGCTTTCCTCTTGATTAGGCAAACTGGACATAAGAAAAAGCTGAATACCTACATTGGCTTCTCAGAAATCTTGGATATGGAGCCTTATGTGGAACATAAAGGTAATATTTTTACTGAGGAGTAAACATTATAATGCTCAGAGACTCTAACTTGTGACTGGCTTGTGATGAATATGGAATAGCAGTCAGTTGCCAATTTCGTTTGCCAATCTCTCTCTGGGAACCTCTGTTTAGAAACAAAGACTTTTTTAGGAGAACCAAGATGTTAATTCCATTTTGTGTGAGTAAGCACATAGCAAAGATTAGGTGGTTCATCTATATGTACAGAATTAAGGATATAAAAATAATTGATAAAAAATGAAAAAGATATTTTACTGTTTTTAAACCCACATTTGCCACCTTAGTTTAAATACTGTTATTTGTCATTCTTCAAAACTAACAGTCTCCAAGCTGCCTCCATTCACTTTTTAAAAACATTGTCCCAAAAACTTTAGTTGGCATAATTCCTGTATTTATGCTTTTATTTTTCGTGTCTGTAACCACTAATATGTCCTAGGATGCTATCATTGTTTTAACAAGAAATAAGTACTGCTTATTTCTTTTGGTAGTCTTCATCCTACCAAACAGGATGAGTCTTATTAGAGAAAGGACTGTTTTACTTCCCTTTAAGGTTGTATTACTTACATATTTATTAATTTATTTATTAATTTTTGAGACGGAGTCTTGCTCTGTTGTCCAGGCTGGAGTGCGATGGCACGATCTCAGCTCACTGTGACCTCCGCCTTCTGGGTTCAAGTGATTCTCCTGCCTTAGCCTCCCTTGTACCTGGGATTACAGGTGCGCACCGCCAGGCCTAGCTAATTTTTGCACTTTAAGGTTTTGCTGTGTTGGCCAGGCTTGTCTCAAACTCCTGGCCTCAAGTAGTCCAGCTGCCTCAGCCTCCCAAAGTGCTGGGATTACAGGCGTGAGTCACTGAGCCTGGCCTGAAATTTTTAATACAGAAATTATTTCGTAAACTCTGTCTCTTTCCACAAAAAGACAAAATTTCTAGAGGTAGCCTACAATGGAAGCAAGCTGTAAAAACCTTTAAAAGACATGGGAAAGTTGGGGAGGAATGTGCTAAATGAATACGTGAGCTTTCAAATGTATGATACTCTCAGGACTGTGCTTTAAAATTTGTACCTCTATGGAAGAAGGAAACTGTTACCAATTTCACTTTTGGACTTCATTGTTACATTGTTATATTTTGTTGAATAAATAAACTTAGCTCTAGTTCACTTTTTGTAGTAGTTAGCTTCCTGCTTCCTTTGTTCAGGTAATGGAAATTGAGGAAAATCTAATGGGTTAGTGGCTTTCCAGTCTAGAAACTTAGGAGATATGAAATGAATGAGCACTTTGTTTGACTCTACTAGATAGGTTTGAATTGTTAGTATTAATAGTTCTTAAGTTTATATATATTTGCCCAGTTTATACTATAAAGAAAATATTTATCAAAAGGGTGTGTTAGATCAAAACCTGTAGAAATATTTAATTTTAGTATGTTGGTTTATAAAATGTAGTAAACTCTTAATTGTAATTTTTTATTTTTTATTATTTTTTTTCAAGATGGGATCTGACTCTGTCGCCCAGGCTGAATTGCAGTGATATGATCACTGCTTACTACAGACTCACCTTCCTGTGCTCAAGCAATCCTCCCACCTCTCCTCCTGAGTAGCTAGAGCTACAGGCATATGCCACCATGCCCAGCTAATTTAATAAGATTGTTTTAGAGTCAGAGTCTTGAACTCCTGGGATCTAGTGATCCTCCCACTTCAGCCTCCCAAAAGTGCTGCGATTACAGGCATGAGCCACTGTACCCGTCTCAATTTTAAAGAGAGACGAGTTTTCACCATGTTGGCCAGTCTGGTTTTGAACTCCTGGCCTTGTGATCCACCCGCCTTGGCCTCCCAAAGTGCTGGGATTACAGGCTTGAGCCACCGCGCCCGGCCCTGTTTCAGTAATTTTAACCAAATATGTAGATAATTTTGTATTCTGGTGCCCATAAATAGTTTTTACTGCCACTCCCCATTTTTTATCTATCTATCTGTCTATGACTGACTGACTGACTGAGTCTTGCTCTGTCACCAGGCTAGAGTGCAGTGATGTGAACTTGGCTCACTGCAACCTCAGGCTCCTGGGTTCAGGCAATTCTCTTGCCTCAGCCGCCCTTGTAGCTGGGACTACCAGCACACACCACCATGCCCGGCTAATTTTTGTTTTTGTATTTTAGTAGAGACGGGATATCACCGTGTTACCTAGGCCGGTCTCAAACTCTTCAGCTCAGGCAGTCCGCCTGCCTCAGCCTCCCAAAGTACTGGAATTACAGGCATGAGCCACCGTGCCTGGCCTTTTTTTCATTTTTTTAAGATGTAGTCTCACTCTTTCTACCAGGCTGGAGTGCAGAGGTGTGATCTCAGCTCACTGCAAGCTCTGCCTCCCGGGTTCAAGTGATTCTCATGTCTCAGTCTCCCGACTAGCTGGGACCACAGGTGCACACCACCACGCCTGGCTAATTTTTGTATTTTTAGTAGAGACGGTTTTACCATGGCGGCCAGGTCTTGAATTCCTGGCCTCAAGTGATCCGCCCACCTCAGCCTCCCAAAGTGCTGGGATTACAGGCATAAACCATGCTGCCCAGCCTTTTTGCTGTTTTTAAATTAATGTTGCATCAAAATACATGTGACATTTCTTTTTAAAACCTATATTAGAATTCCCAGAAAAATGGGACTACCAAGGCAAATAACCTAAAACAAGCATTTTTAACATCATACATTTGGGAAACAGGCATATCAGTTTTAAATATCGTTGTATACAAATTGATAATATCACTGCTGAGCAGTTCCCATTACTTTTGTGTGTCCATTATTTATAGCAGCTATTGTTAAATAGCTTAAGTGAGAGCTATTAACTAAAATGAAAGGGTTTTATCACTTGTTTTAAACCCATCTTCTTTTTAAAATTAATATGTCTTATTCCTGATCAGGAAGAAAAATTAGAAGGAGACAATCGCTATTTTTGCGAGAACTGTCAAAGCAAACAGAATGCAACAAGAAAGATTCGACTTCTTAGCCTTCCTTGCACTCTCAACTTGCAGCTCATGCGTTTTGTCTTTGACAGGTAAATGTGTGCAAATAGTAGTGTTTATTCTTCATTGTGTGCTAATATGTACAGACTTTACCATCGATAGATGAGATGATAAAATGATTATAATTTGAAGCTCTAGATTTGAGGATGAAAGTTTTTTTTCTTTTTTTCTTTTTTTTTTTTTTTNGGGTTTCACCATGATGGCCAGGCTGGTCTTGAACTCCTGACCTCAGGTGATCCACCCACCTCGGCCTCCCAAAGTACTAGGATTACAGGCGTGAGCCACAGCACCCAGCCTCTGAAGTTTTTATTTGTTTGTTTATTTATTTATTTATTTTTGAGACAGAGTCATGGTCTGTTACCCAGGCTGGCGTGCAGTGGTGCGATCTCTACCCACTGCAGCCTCCGCTTCCCGGGTTCAAGCAATTCTCCCTGCATCAGCCTCCTGAGTAACTGTTTACAGGCACTCATCACCATACCCAGCTAATTTTTGTATTTTTAGTATAGACAGGGTTTCACCGTATTGGCTAGGCTTGTCTTGAACTCCCAACCTCAGGTATCTGCTCACCTCAGCCTCCCAAAGTGCTGGGATTTCAGGCTTGAGCCACCACATCTGGCCTTAAAGTTGATTAGTTTAATGAATTGATGAGTATAAGTCCAGGTTATCTCTAAGAATGGTAATGTGATGTCAGCATTTTTAATGCTGTCTATTGGTAATAAATATACAGCTACTGCTAATACCTGTAGATTATTGTCTTCATTAATGATACAGGGAATACTAATAAGATTCCTTTGGATGTTCTGTCCAGCTGACCTAATAGCAACTTCTCTCTTTCAGTGATCTTGCCTTCCACCCTCGATCAGCCCTTACTCAGTGCCTTACCTTGCCTTGCCTTTCCATAGTTGACGTTTCATGTATCTCAGTCTATTTTATTCTTTTATTTTTAAATTTTGAAATATATCTTATTCCTAAAAGTTTAAGATGCAAAAATGCATGGCTTGGTGAATTATGAATTATGAACACTCCCCAGATGAAGAAAGAAGAACATTTCTGGTTCCCCAGAAGCCCCTTTTTGTACCCCTCCCAGCTGCACAGTTAAAACCTCCTTCCTCCCCTTAAATGTAACCACTTATCTGACTTTCATGTTGAACGCTTCTTTTCTTGTTTTTCTTCTTTGGCATTTTACTATATAAGCATGCATCCATGTACATAGTTTACTCATTTTTCTACCGGGATATTGCCAGCCACAGCGTAACCCGTAATTAAATCTTCCCCTGCTCCTCCTGCTTTTTCACCTGGGTTATCGAAGGTAGTGGGAGAAGAACCCCACTGGTGATGCCTCCAGATCCTGCTAAGTCTGTGATCGTTAACCGTATCATACTTTGTTCCTCCCAGACCTTGGAATGTCTTTGGATACTACTACCTTCTGTGTTTTCAGCTGAGGTTTCATCCATTGGACATGCTTGTGTTTCTGAGAACTAGGTCCCGCTGAGGTTGCTGGAACCCAGTGTACTGCAGACTTCCATACTCTGGAGGCTCATGCATTTCTGGAAAATCCTGGACTTTGGTTCCCCTTCAGCCTTCTTTCCTTTTCTCTTCCCCTCCTCCTTTCTCATGTCTTGCAAAATGACGTGCTTTTGACCAATTAGGGTCAGTAGAGCCACAAATAGATGTGTATCACCTTTCTCAGTTATTGATGTATTTAAAATGTTGTTGTCATCAATATTTGCTCATAAATGTATTAAAGGCATCCAGAATATTAAAAAAAAAATTTTAACCAGTTTAAACATAAAAAGCACCCAGTTTTTATAATCCATGACTGACACTGTTGGAATATTTTTCAGGCTGATCTGTCTGTCTGAGCTGGTTATTTCCGTGTTGGTTTGTTTCTTCTGTTCCTGGTTGTTTTTGACTGCATGCTGGTTACTGCACAGAGAGAATTATTTATGGGGATTCCCCTAAGGCTGGGATATATGCCCTCTTCTCCGCAAAGCCCTTAGGTTTATTTCTGTCAAAGATTTGGGGTCTCTACTAATTAAGTGTGATCACAAAGTTCAAAGCTTGAGTTTCCCTGGCTTACACAAACTGGAAGAACCTGCTATGGCCAATCTAAGACCATGACATTCTCTCCCCCGCCCTTTTTATTTTACTGCTCTGTTCAGGACTCAGGAGGTTTCTTTTTCTTTTCTTTTCTTTTTTTTTTTTTTTTTTTTTTTTTTTTTTTTCTTTTTTGAGACATAGTCTGTCACCCAGGCTGGAGTGCAGTGGTGCGATCTTGGCTCACCACAACCTCTGCCTCCTGGGTTCAAGCGATTCTCGTACCTCAGCCTCTCAAGTAGCTGAGCTTACAGGCATGTGCCACTGCACTTGGCTAATTTTTGTATTTGTAGTAGAGATAAGATTTCACCATGTTGGCTAGGCTGGTCTAGAACTCCTGACCTCAGGCGATCTACCTGTCTTGGGCCCCCAAAGTGCTGGGATTACAGGCATGAGCCACTGCGCCTGGCTAGTAGTTTTCTTTATGGTTCCCTGAAGTTAGGAAGATAGGCTTTTTCTGGTTCACCTTTAACATGAAGTAATGGGTGGAGTGCAGTGCAGTAGAAAGAACAGTGGAGGGTAATTCCAGGTAAACCCTAAAATGTGGAGTATGAAAATGCCCCCAGGGCAGAGACAGCCTGGGCCACCTAATACTAATAATTAAGCTAGAAGTTATAACAGATATTATTTTATTTTATTTTATTTTATTTTTTTGAGAAGGAGATTTGCTCTTGTTGCCCAGGCTAGAGTGCAGTGGCGCGATCTGGGCTCATTGCAGCCTCTGCCTCCTGAGTTCAAGCGATTCTCCTGCCTCAGCCTCCTGAGTAGCTGGGATTACAGGCGCCTGCTACCATACCCGACTAATTTCTTGTTTTTTTTAGTAGAGATTGGATTTCGACATGTTGGCCAGGCTAGTCTGGAACTCCTGACTTCAGGTGATCTGCCCACCTCGGCCTCCCAGAGTGTTGGGATTACAGGCATGAACCACTGCGCCCGGCCAACGTGTATTCTTAACTCTCTAACGTCTTTACCCTCGGTGATCTCAAAACATTAAGCAATTGATGTTCTAAGTTATTTTAAGAAGGTCAGCCAGGCTGGAGTACAGTGTGACACGATCACAGCTTACTGCAGCCTTGACCTCCCAGACTCAAGCTATCCTCCCACTTCAGTCTCCTAAGTAGCTGGGACCACAGGTGTATAATATCATGCCTGGCTAATTTTTTAAGTTTTTTGTAGACTGGGTCTCTCTATGTTGCCCAGGTTGGTTTCAAACTCATGGCCTCAAGCCGTCATCTTGCCTCGGCTCACAAAGTCCTGGGATTAAGTCCTGTGAACCACCATACCTGGCCTGTTTTTCATATGTATTTTAGCTCCACCTTTTTAAAAAAAAGATACCTACAGGCTATCTTACATGGGAATCCTATTTAGTTTACCCACCTCTTTTGTTGATAATTCTTTGCATTCTAGACCTTCCATATGGATTTTTTTTTTTTTTTTTTCCGTTATGCTGCCGCCTTTTTTTTTTTTTTTTTTTTTTTTTTTTTTTTCTCACTCCGTTGCCCAGGCTGGAGTGCAGTGGCACGATCTTTACTCACCACAACCTCTGCCTCCCAGGTCCAAGTGATTCTCCTGCCTCAGCCTCCCAAGTAGCTGGGACCACAGGAGTATGCTACCACACCCGACTAATTTTTTGTATTTTAGTAGAGGCAAGTTTTCATGGTGTTAGCCAGGATGGTCTCGATCTCTTGACTTTGTGATCCGCCTGCTTCGGCCTCTGAAAGTGCTGAGATTACAGGCATGAGCCACCGTGCCCGGCCCTGGAATAATTTTTAAATATTGAATTAGAGCTTATAAAATTCTTCTAGTGAGGGTTTGTGGGTGAAAGATTCTTTTCACATATTATTATCTGAAAGTGTCTATTTTGTCCTTGCGAAATTCATTTTCTCTTAAGTATGGATGGTTACTTTCACTCATTGAAGATATCATTGAAGAAGATACCATTCTGTTGTCTTGGACATCCATTGTTGCTGTTGAAAAGTTGGTTGCAGTCTAATTCTTGTTTCTACAGGAGGCCTCTTTTATTTGTCTAACTTTAAGACCTTTTCTTTGGTTTTGGTATTTTGCAGTGTCACTAGGACCAATTTTGGTTTGATTTGTTTTTTAATTTAGATTTTTTTTAGAAAAGATATTTTCTGCTTTCTAGTAGGAAAGCCTGCTAGGCAAATTCTAAAAGGGCTATAATACTTGGTTTGATTTTTTT
>NW_016107330.1:11898090-11921176 GCF_001604975.1 Cebus imitator | reverse complement strand
TAGTAGAGACGGGGTTTCACCATGTTGACCAGGATGGTCTCGATCTCTTGACCTCGTGATCCACCCGCCTCGGCCTCCCAAAGTGCTGGGATTACAGGCTTGAGCCACCGCGCCTGGCGGTTTGATTTTTAATTGATTTATTCTTCTTACCTAGGGCATCTGAAAATTTTCTATTACCTTTGAATGTTTTTTCTCTTTTCCCTTTCCTTCTGGAATGCCAGTTAGATATGTGTTAGATTTTCTTGCCCTATGCTGCATGTTGCCCAACCCTTCAGTGCTTTGCCCTGTATTCTGCATAATTTCTTCAGCTCTACCTTGTACTTTATGTATTCGGTTCAGATGAACCTAATCTGAGGTTTAACCTTTTTATAGAGTTTTGACTCTCGGTGACTATGATTTCCATTTCTAGGAGTTTGATTTTGTTCATCATCATTTGATTTTCATTTTCTATAATCTATAGTTCCATCATTTATTTCTTTAAATACACTTAAAATTTTATTTATGTATTTGCTGTTTCTACTGACTGAGGTGAAAATCTCCATCAGTTTGCTTTTGTTGCTGTTTGCTGCCTTGCAGTTAGAGTGACTTGTGTTACATGACGTGTGTCTGTGTGTTTTGATGGAATTCATTCCTTAGGACTGTTACTCATCCCAGCACCACATCAAACAAAACTCTTGGCTTGAAGTTTTTCTGACTTCATAGGTAGTGTGAATTCATGGTAAAGAAATCTTTTTGAGGGCTAGCTTCTTATGAAGTTGTAATGGAGTCTTGCTTTTTGTTTTTCATTTTTATCCGTAGGTCCCAAAATGTAAGTATAAGGCAGCTAATTTTCTCTTACCATTGATAATCTTCTAAACCAATGAATTCTAGTTTCAAAGAAAATGTGGTATATATACACAATGGAATACTATTCAGCCTTAAATGGGAAGTGGGAAGGATATTCTGTCATATGTGATCACATGGATGAATCTGGGGGACATTGTGCTAAGTGAAACAAGCCAGGCTAAGAAAGACAAGTACTGCATGATCTCATCTGTAGTATATATAGAATCTAAAAAAGTCAAATACATACAGATAGAGAAGAAAGACAATTAAAAAAAATAAAATAGAGAAGAAAATGGTGGTTACCAGAATCTAGGGAATGGGGTTGGTGGGTGGCAGAGGCATTGAGGGGAGATGATGTTTAAAGAGTACAAAGCTTCAGTTAAACAGGATGAATGTGTTTTGGAGAGTTACGTACAACATGGTGACTACAGTTCATAATGCATTGAGCATTTTGAATAGCTAAAAAAACAGGTTTTAAATGTTCTTACCACAAAAAATAGTTACGTTGGCCAGGTGAAGTGGTTCACGACTAATCTCAGCACTTTGGGAGGCCGAGGCGGGTGGATCGTGAGGTCAGGAGTTCAAGACCAGTCTGGCCAAGATGGTGAAACCCTGTCTCTACTAAAAATACAAAAATTAGTCAGGTATGGTGGTGGGTGCCTGTAATCTCAGCTACTCGAAAGGCTGAGGCAGGGAATTGCTTGAATCCTGGAGGCAGAGGTTGCAGTGAGCCGAGATCATGCCACTGCTCTCCAGCCAGGGCCACAGAGCGAGACTCCACCTCACAACAAAACAAAACAAAAAACAAAAACAAACAAACCAGGTTATATTAATTAGCTTGATTTAATCATTTCATGATGTAAACATATCAAACATTACATTGTACCCATAAATATGTACAAATATTATTTGTCAATTTAAAAAGACCCTTAGTTTCCTGGTGGGAGTCCCCTGTTAGACACCTCAACTTTTATGAACCTTAGCTGTTGTCTCTGATCCTGTAAGCCCCTTGAGATATGGTAAAACAGAGTTCAAGTTGATCATAGTGTTCCCCTAATGGTCCCAGAGGGAACCTCTGTTGTCCATACTACATGGCTTATTGCCGTCACATGGTACTGGGCTTCTGAGAATTCTTACTTTCTTGCCAGATAATTAGTGCATTTAGAAAGATTTGAAAACATTTTTATCTTACCCAGTATCTTCAGTATTTTCAGCTGGGGTGAATTCAGTGGGTTTTGGCCCAGGTATTAATCTGCATCACTGTTTCCCCCACTATGCTGCAACAATGTAGGGACTTTGTTCATTTAGTCAACTGCTGTATCCTTCACGCCTGAAACTGTGTCCAGCATGTTTATTATTTATCTAGTGAGTGATTGGCTATACCCTGCTGTGACTTACTCTTTGCATTTTTAAGGAAATAGTCAAATTCTAGCTTGGGCAACACAGTAAGACCCAGTCTATTAAAAAACAAAGGAGGGGGGGATGTTGGGCGCAGTGGCTCACGCCTGTAATCCCAACACTTTGGGAGGCCAAGGCAGGTGGAGCGCCTGAAGTCTGGAGTTCAAGACCAGCCTGGAAGTTCTGGAGCTCAAGGCCAACATGGCGATACCCCACCTCTACTAAAAATACAAAAAATTAGCTGGGCGTGGTGTCAGGTGCCTGTAATCCCAGCTGCTTGGGAGACTGAGGCAGGAGAATTGCTTGAACCCAGGTGACAGAGGTTGTAATGAGCTGAGATCTTGTCACTGTACTTCAACCTCAGTAACAAGAGCAAAACTCCATCTTTTTAAAAAAAAATGGTCAGGTGCAGTGGCTCAAGCCTATAATCCCAGCACTTTGGGAGAGAGGTCAGGAGTTCGAGACCAGCCTGGCCAACATGGTGAAACCCGTCTCTACTAAAAATACAAAAATTAGCTGGGCGTGGTGCTGGGTGCCTGTAACCCCAGCTACTTGGGAGGCTGAGGCACTAGAATTGCTTGAATGCAGGAGGTGGAGCCCAGCCTGGGGAACAAGAACAAAACTCCGTCTCAAAATAAATTAATTAATTTGAAAAAATTAAAATGTGTGCCTCTCATCCCAGCTACTCCAAGAGGCTGAGGTAGGAGGATCACTTAAGCCTAGGAGGTTGAAGTTGCAGTGAGCTGTGATTGTGCTACTGTACTTCAGTCAGGTGACTGTGCTACTATAATCCAGTCTGGTGACAGAGCAAGACCCTGAAGGGGGGGACGGGGGCAGTCAAAGATCTGTGCAAAGATTTGTACTTCAAAGTTAATTATTATTGCATATAAAGACCCTGAAATGCTACCAGTTTAAATGTTCATTAATATGGGTGTAGTTAGGTACATTATGGTAATTATATATAGTCATTATAAATAATCTTTAGAAGAATAATGATGTGAAAAGATGATGTTTGTTAGAAAAAAACTGTAGGTTTTAGTATTAGTTGTGGTTATGTGGATTCATCAATGATTCTTTTTGTTCTGTAAATAACAGAACATATATAGTAGAAGTGATATTTTCTAACACATTTCTTTAATTGTTTTAAGTTTAGGATCTTTGAAAGATGTTTTTCAAACTTTAAGACATTTTAGTTCATTTTAAAATGTAAATGTCCATTCACTGTCAATTAAGTTTTAATTTTTGTAACACATCAGAGAGTATGAACAGCTTTCTTGGTAAGTGTGTGGCCTCTCTAGTCTGTGCTGAAGAGCACAGTATGTAGTAGAGTAGCTTATACTCCCCGAGTGCCCAGGAGGCTGTGGTTTTTCATCTGTGTATTCTGCAGGGGGCTTGGAGGGTTAATACAGTGTGCTGTTTAAGAGGGTGTGTTTAAGAGAGTGTTAAGGGAGTGTAATTATACATTATTTTGTAAAACTAATTTTTAAAAATTGTAGGTGATGTGTTTTTAGTTATACCAGATGTATAAAGATTCGTAATCTTTACAGTTGAGGCTCAGGATATAAGAAATACTGTTATCCAGTGTTTCTTTTACTTTCTCCCTTTCTCTCCAGGTGGGTCCTATGTGTATGAACTCAGTGCAGTCCTCATACACAGAGGAGTGAGTGCTTATTCTGGCCACTACATCGCCCATGTGAAGGATCCACAGTCTGGTGAATGGTATAAGTTTAATGATGAAGACATAGAAAAGATGGAGGGGAAGAAATTGCAACTAGGGATTGAGGAAGATCTAGGTAAAACCTTTAAGTTGTGAGTGCCCTTTTAAAATATAAATTTATTTTACTAGAAATATTTGTGAAGCATTATTCTGGCTCAAGATTGTTATGTTGTGGACCTTCAAGGATATTTGCATTTTTTTTTTTTTTTTAACTTTCCAAGCTAAGATATTTGCATTTCTTAAACACATGTAAAATCATCTTGTATTAGCAATAATTGTTTTTTTGTTTTGTATTCTTTTTCGAGTCGGGGTCTTACTCTGTTTCCCAGACTGGAATGCAGTGGTGCAATCACGGCTCACTGCAGCCTCAACCTCCTAGGCTCACGTGATCCTCCCACCTCAGCCTTACTAGTAGCTGGGCCTACAGATGTTTACCACCACACCTGGCAAAATTTTGTTTGTTTGTTTTTTGGAAGAGTCTTAACTCTGTCACCCAGGCTGGGGTGCAGTAACACGATCTCAGCTCACTATAACCTCTGCCTCCTGGGTTCAAGCAGTTCTCATGATTCAGCCTCCTGAGTAGCTGGGATGATAGGCATGTGCCACAATGCTCAGCTAATGGTTTTTCTTTCTTTTTGAGGCAGAGTTTTGCTCCTGTTGCCTTCTTGCCCACACTGGAGTGCAATGGCAAGATCTCGGCTTGCTGCAACCTCTGCGTCCTGAGTTTAAGTGATTCTAGTGCCTCAGCCCCGCAAGTAGCTGGGATTACAGGCATGTGTCACTACGCCTTTGAACAACTATTTTTTCTTTGCACATTTTAAAATCTAACAAATTTCATCATAAATTTTAAGTATCTCCAAATTCTGTAATTTATGACATTATAAATATTGAAACTTAATTTGTAACATCACTCTTATAAGAATGTCCAGATAACATTAAATAGCATAGAGATCGGATATCCACCACCATCCTTTTCAAGGATACCCGAAAAGGTCTTGTTTTATAGTAGGCATTTTTAACAATTCCATTTCCTTCTGCACCAGTATTTTCATTATGTTTACTCTACAGAATTTTATTCTTATGGAATATACTAAGTTTTTTGTGACTATAAAGCTCTAAATAGTTAAAAAGTACTTCTGGATAGAGTGGTGTTTTTAAAATTATGAATATTACTACTTAATTGATAAAACTCATAAAGGTATGTTATAAATTTTATTAAACAGTAAAATTTTTACTGTAAATGTATTTTTTTTTTTTTTTGTAAATGTATCTTAATGTGATAGATAAGACCCTCGTCTGTCACTGAGATTATATCTTTCTTTGTGAAAGAGAGGTAGAAACCATAATGGGACTTCATTGTTGAGGCAGATCCATTTTAGGAAAGAAAATGGTGAATTGAGGATCTGAAAACTGGATTTCCTTAGAAGTGCCCATAACCTCTTTTTTCTTTTCTTTATTTTTTGAGACGGAGTTTCATTCTTGTTGCCAAAGCTGGAGTGCAATGGTGTGATCTTGGCTCACTGCAACCACCGCCTCCCAGGTTCAAGCGATTCTCCTGCCTCAGCCTCCCAAGTAACTGGGATTACAGGCCTGCACCACCATGCCTGGCTAATTTTTTGTATTTTTAGTACAGACGGGGTTTCTCCATGTTGGTCAGGCTGGTCTCAAACTCCTGACGTCAGGTGATCCGCCCGCCTTGGCCTCCCAAAGTGTTGGGATTACAAGCATGAGCCACTGCGTCCGGCCCCTCTCTTTTTCTTTTTGAGACAGAGTCTCACTCTTTCGGTCAAGCTTTAGTGCAGTGGCATGATCTCGGCCCACTGCAACCTCTGCCTCCTGGCTTCCAGTGATTCTCCTGCATCAGCCTTTTGAGTAGCTAGGATTACAGATGCACGCCACTATGCCTGGCTAATTTTTTGTATTTTTAATAGAGATGGGATTTCATCATGTTGGTCAGGCTGGTTTTAAATTCCTGACCTCAAATGATCTGCCTTCATAACCTCTTGGAAAGTTACCTGGAACACTGAAACCCAATTGGAAAATCATTTTCATGTACTATAGTTGCCATCTGAAATACTTCATGTTTTCCACCTGCTGTTTACTTCATAGAGATTGGTGGCTAATGTTTCTGCTTGTTAGCATTTCATTCTTTTTTTTTCTGAGACTGAATCTCACTCTGTCACCCAGGCTGGAATACAATGATGTGATCTCAGCTCACTGCAACTTCCGCTTCCTAGGTTCAAGTGATTCTCGTGCCTCAGCCTCCTGAGTAGTTGGGATTACAGGCACACACCACTATACCCAGTTAATGTTTGTATTTTTAGTAGAGATGGAGTTTTATCATGTTGGCCAGAATGGTCTTGACCTCTTGACCTCGTGATCCGCCCGGCTCTGTCTCCCAAAAAATTGGGATTCCAGGCATGAGCCACTGTGGCCAGCTGAAAATATTTTTATTTTTAATGATTGCTTGGTGTACAAATATTTGTTTTAATGTTGTTTTTTAATAAAATAAAAGTATATGTAAAATGTATATTTACAGTTTGAAAAATAAAAATTAGCTCAGTAATCATTTTAGTAAACAGAAGTTCTTCAATTTAGTAAAAATCATAAAAATAAATCTAAATTTAATTGTCCTAAGAAATAAAATAGCATATTTTCTTTTCTTTTTTTTGAGATGGAGTTTCACTCTTATCTGCCAGGCTGGAGTATAATGGCATGATCTCTGCTCACTGTAACCTCTGCCTCCTGGGTTCAAGTGATTCTCCTGCCTCAGCCTCCCCAGTAGCTAGGATTACAAGTGTGCATCACCACATCCAGCTAAGTTTTGTATTTTTAGTAGGGACAAGGATTCACCATGTTGGCCAGGCTAGTCTTGAACTCCTGACTTTAGGTCATCCTCCTGCCTTGGCCTACCAAAGTGCTGGGATTATAGGTGTGAGTCACCGCACCCTGCCTTAAATAGCATGATTTCAAAAACTGCAATGAAATTGGCCGGGTGTGGTGGCTCATGCCTGTAATGCCAGCATTTTGGGGGGTAGATCATCTGAGGTCAGGAGTTCGAGACCAGCCTGAACAACGTGGTAGAAGCTCATATCTACTAAAACTACAAAAATTAACCAGGGATCTGTAATCCCAGCTACTCAGGAGGCTGAGGCAGGAGAATCACTTGAACCCAGGAGGCAGAAGTTGCAGTGAGCCAAGATCGTGCCATTACACTTCATCCTGGTGACAAAGGGAGACTCTGCCTCAAAAAAAAAAAAGAATAAAATATTTCCAGGAGAGTTGAAGTCCCATGTTCCCTTCAGTGATTGCATCAGTTTCGATTTTTATGTATGTATTTATTTTTTTTGAGACAGAATTTCACTCTTTTACCCAGGCAGGAGTGCAGTGGCACACTGCAACCTCTGCCTCCAGGGTTCAAGCGTTTCCTGCCTCAGCTTCCTGAGTAACTGGGATTACAGGCATGTGCCACCATTCCCAGCTACTTTTTGTATTTTTAGTAGAGACAGGGTTTCACCATTCTGTCCAGATGTGAGCCACCGTGCCTGGCCTATTTTTATTTTAAAACTTATTTTAATTTACCTTTTTTCTTTTCTGAGACAGAGTCTCGCTCTGTCACCCAGGCTGGAGTGCAGAGGCACTATCTCGGCTCACTGCAGCCTCCACCGCCCTGGTTCAATCAAGTGTCTTGCGTCAGCCTCCCAAGTAGGTAGACTACAGGTGTGCACCACCACACCCAGCTAATTTTTGTGTTATTAGTAGAGACAGGGTTTCTCCATGTTGGCCAGACTGGTCTGGAACCCCTGGCCTCAAGTCGTCCGCCCATCTTGGCCTCCTAGAGTGCTGTGATTACAAGCACGAGCCCCTGTGCCCTGCTTCAGTTAAGTTTTATAATTAAGCCTAATATTAAAATCAACTTATAGCAAGAGTGATTTTTTTGTTGTTCCATGTTTGTTCCCTAGAAAAATGTATTTTCTTTTCATCTTTTGAAAATGGAATGTGGCAAGCAATAGGCGTAGTAAACTTTTTTAAATACTAGAAGCCAAAGAGCCTGTCAGATTTGTATGGGCTTTGAATGTTTTAGATTCATGTTAATGTGTCTTGGGTGTATATTTTGGAAATTGTTTTCTATAGCCCTACTGAAGAATAAACAAACTCTATGCATTTAAGTTAAGGTACCTTTTGATTTCTCTATCTCAGCAGAACCTTCTAAGTCTCAGACACGTAAACCCAAGTGCGGCAAAGGAACTCACTGCTCTCGAAATGCGTATATGTTGGTTTATAGACTGCAAACTCAAGAAAAGCCCAACACTACTGTTCAAGTTCCAGGTAAGGCAGTTTTCCTGGATTATATCAGGCAGGTGTTTTAGAGTGCCATACTCAAAAATTAATGATAACGAATACATTGCTCTTATTTATTTATTTATTTATTTTTTTTGAGACGGAGTTTCACTCATGTTACCCAGGCTGGAGTGCAATGGTGCGATCTCGGCTCACCGCAACCTCCGCCTCCTGGGTTCAGGCAATTCTCCTGCCTCAGCCTCCTGAGTAGCTGGGATTACAGGCACGCGCCACCATGCCCAGCTAANCAGCCTCCTGAGTAGCTGGGATTACAGGCACGCGCCACCATGCCCAGCTAATGTTTTGTATTTTTAGTAGAGACGGGGTTTCATCATGTTGACCAAGATGATCTCGATCTCTTGACCTCGTGATCCACCCGCCTCAGCCTCCCACAGTGCTGGGATTACAGGCTTGAGCCACCGCGCCCGGCCATTGCTCTTATTTATTATGATAAATTGATTCCATATGATAAATGTTGGTGAAAGTAAATATTAATCACATATTTATTTTTAAGAAATGAACATCTGAAATAAAGCAATGAAATTATGAAAAAATGGGGAGGTAATCAAGACGTGTTTAAAGTATAATTTGGTTTTGTTTTGTTCAGTTTATAGAGTATTTGTGAATTTTATCCAATTATTTATGGATTTTCTAGACTTCCTAATAAAAATGTAGCATTGCTGCTGCCCCGAAGATAGTCTTAGTCATTTTACTCAGCAGTTTTCTGAGCTTGGTGGTGTCATCTATTCTAAAGTGGTGATTTTGAGCCATTCGATTTTTCTGGGAGGCTGATGATGTCATGGAGAGCTAGGTGAGGGGAATCAACTTAGTATTCCAGTGGCTGTCTTCAGTTTTATTCCTGCTTTCAGATGGGAGGTTTCTATCAGACAGGGAAACCATAGTTGGAATTTCTGCCAATGTTTTAATCAGTATTTGATGTAATTTAGAGATTAGCATGATTCACTATATTTGAATACAAGGATAAAGTTGTTTTTTGTCTTTCTGTTTGAATAGCCTTTCTTCAAGAGCTGGTAGATCGGGATAATTCCAAATTTGAGGAGTGGTGTATTGAAATGGCTGAGATGCGTAAGCAAAGTGTGGATAAAGGAAAAGCAAAACACGAAGAGGTTAAGGAGCTGTACCAAAGGTTACCTGCTGGAGCTGGTCTGTAAGATATTCTGGGACAGCACTGTTGCCATTAAGTGCCTTGTTTTTTTTTATATTCACAAATGTATATGAAGAAACTTGCTTAAACTTACTCTTTCTGATAACCCACTAAAGCCAGCTTAAACAGTCTAAAAGTACTCTGTAAACCAGCAGTAACTTGATGTGTAGCATACCATATTATTTCATTACCTTGTACTTTTAAAAACGGGAAGCTGTTAATAAATTATAACATTTAGGTCAGCACTCTGCATCCATGAGTATTGTAGATATTTATATTTTGTGAGATACTGACTTGTTTAAGAAAAATCCGATTGGATTACTATGGAAAAAGCAACTTGCCTATTCTGTTTCTTTGGATACTTTGTGACCTAACAGTATTAACAGACATTCTGTTATATGAGTACAGTTTTTTTAAAAATACTATTAGATTAAGTTGAAATTTAATATCAAATATGCTGAGAGTAGAAAAGCTTTCTGCTGACCCCTGATTTTTTAGAATTATCCTACATAATCCAGTTTATCCCTTTTCTGTGTATGTTTATTCAGGTTTACCTGGTATCTCAAATTGAAACCAAATTAAGCCTTTTTAAAGGCTGATGTGCCATTTGTATTAAGTTATCTTTGTCATTTCAAAGACATGAATTCCCAAACCTAACTCCTACTTAAGGAAGAGAGACAATTTAGTCCTTACTTTAGAAAATAAATACTTAAGCATAATTGTACTTGTGGTTTGTCTTTTTAATATCTTAATTTTCCATTACTAGTGTAACTTAAAATGTAAACCTAAATTACTAAGTCTATAAGAATAGATTTTAACTGAATTTTAATTTGATTCTGACCCTTCTTTGTAATCTGTTACTTTAATTCTGTCCAAGGGTTGGCATTATCAATTAACCTGACCTTATTTTAACTGGAAATGATTTGGAAATGAACCCATGATTTAAATCTATAAATTTATAGGTCTTTGTTCAAAGGTGTCAGGATCTAGAAATCTATTTTCCGAACTTTATTCATGGTTTCCTGTGTCCACTGGACAAGTGAAAGGGACTTAACTGGGTCTAAAGTGAAATACTCATTTGAACCACTCTTTAGAACTACAGAGTTCAAAGATGTTATATATCAAGTTAGCACTGTGCTTCCTTTGGATGTTTTCATTCAGCATATAAGAACCTTATGTTCTTAGAATATGCATATGCTCTTAGAATATTTCTCTGTGTTATTTATACTTTTACCAATTATAAGCTATATAATTATTTTCCATTTGCAGTAAACTTATATTGTAGAAAATTATGTAGAATCCCAAACTTAACGAGCATGGTTTTGTGCTGGCAAGAGAAATCTTTTGTTACCCATTTTCTAAATCTTATTTTTGTGTGTGAACATATCTAAGGAAAGATCACTTATCCTGAAATCTAAGCCTCACTAGAAATGTGCTTTTGGCCCTTTTTATTTCCATGAAATATATACTTAAATTATCTCTAGGTAAATGTTTCAAATGTTTTTGATGCTGTAATTGTTCTAGACTTTATAACTTTTCAAAGAAAGTGTGTCATGTTCAAAATCTACGTTTTTTTTTTTCTTTTTTTTTTAAATTAGGAAGAACTTTGAACCAGAATGTACATTTCCCTGTGTACAATCAGCTCCTCATTTGGAGTTGATTATATCCATGGCCTTTGGAAGGCAATGTTTGTAGTTTACTGAATCACAAATACGAGGGTTATATTAGTGGGGCCTACTTAGAGTCTTTTTCTAGTGCGGAAACATCTGTATCATAAAAACTTTGCCACAAGTAAAATCTGCCTTAGCTATGAGACTTGTGCTCCACTTGTATTCTCAGGCAAGCTCTTGGCAGAGATCAGTGCAACTCTTTGTGATGATAGAGACTGGAAATGGAAAGAAAGACTTCTGTGACCATATTCACTCTTCCTTCATGGAGCCCACAGCGCAGAGCACTAAAATGAAATCTGGAAAACTTGCTGAGTTAGTAATAAGCATGGTATTAGGTTAGAATTATAGGCCTATTCTCTGCTTTCTTTCTTCCTCCTCTTACTATAAAACCATACATAGTTTTTCTAATCATCATATCTTACATTAAATTTATATTGGGCAATTCAAAAACCAATATAGCATGCTTCCCTTGGAAGTTTTCTGTGAGATTGGAAAATGTTGTCTTTAAGTAACTGCCTTTGAGTCACATTGTTGCTGGACAGTCAGGGTCACAGTCACCCTAGGCTTTGAATTCCTGCAGACATCCCTGGCAAGGAGGGCATTCTACATTTTTAGCTTTCCTAGATTCTTTTCATTGTGACGGCCAGGATTCTTAGGGTTTATTCTTTCAGTTAGCAATAACAGATACTGTCCTCAGTCTACTCCTCCCCAGCTGCTGGGGAAACTAGAATGCCGAGTGAATTTTTCTTGAATGTTGCTCTTTATCACAATCCTGTTTTTTTCTCCTTTGATAGCCTTCATATTACTCACCATTTTAATCTATGTGACTGTCCTTGGGAAAAGATTAGAGAATGCTAAGACTTTTATTTTGCTCTCAGAAAGGGATCATTTATCTTTGCATTCCCCAGATACCCAGTGTACTCTATCCCTGGCACATTAAGCTTGATAAATGGCAAATAAAGTCAAGAGGCATTTTGAATGTAATTAGCCATACCATGATATACTGTAAAGTGCGACAGCCTTGTTACATCTACTGTATCTTAAGGCCTCTCTCTTTTTTATTTTTTGTGACAGAGTTTCACTCTTATTGCTTAAGCTTGAGTGCAATGGCACTATCTCAGCTCACCACAGCCTCTGCTGGGATTACAGGCATGTGCCACCACCCCCAGCTAAATTTGTATTTTTAGTAGATACGGGGTTTCTCCATGTTGGTCAGGCTGGTCTCAACTCCTGACTTCAGGTGATCTACCCACCTCTGCCTCCCAAAGTGCTGAGATTGCAGGCATGAGCCACAGTTCCCGGCCAAGGTCTCCTCTCTTATATATTAAGATTATGTAAATGTATGATTAACTTTTCCATATCTCTTTTCTTCCAAAAAGCTCAAAATGCTTCACATAGCTTATCTTTTATACTCAACAACATCCCTGAGAGGTAGGTAGAAGGCAGGTATTATTACCTTCATTTTACAAATAAAAGCCTTGAAGCAAAGAGAGTTTGAGTGACTTGCTCAGGTTCATTTTCTTGGTGGCAGAACTTGGATTAGACCGTGGCCTCGACTCACAGTCCTGTGCTCTTCCTCTGCAGCCACATTCAAGTTGACCAGTCAGAAGGTTCTTAGTTGATGTACAGTGCCAAATTTTGTTTTTGTACAAATTGAAATGATTTACTGTAAAATTAAAATGGGAGTTAGTTTTCTAGACATGTAACTCTGGGGAGTATAAAACCTGGTCACAATGGGCTTTGCGTTGCAGTATCTATCCCTCAGATCTCATCAGAAGGAGTATATGATACAAAAATATAAATTCAACCTCTGTATGTTTTCTTCTATGTTTTATGCTGGGACTCACTGGAAATCTTTGTAAGTAATCAAAGCTGGCCCTTTATCTTTGATTTTGGCTTTTAGGGAACTCTGGGACTTCCTTTGCCCAAATTAAAATTCATTTTGAGGTGTTTGGTTTTGTCTTTTAGTTTTGCAACTTCAAAATTAATGATAACTCAGTTCTAGTGTACTTTATCTTGGAACTTGTTTAAAATAGGTTACTTTCTCAAAATAAATAATAATATAATGAATAGATCATGACATGGATGTGGGGGGGGATTAAATACCTTTTCAAAATGGCTATCAGTATTATCTCAGATTGAGAAAGTTCAGTGGTTAAAAGGGGCTTTTGAAGTGTGGTCATAGCTGGTAAGGTTAATTTCTAACTTCAAGCTCAGTTTGGCTTCTTATTTTAATTTTCACATGTTTATCACATGTGTGAGAAGTACTCACAAAAAATAATTTATGAAATAAACATAGTAGGGCATGAGGTTGTATGATTTGTGAGGTAGTAATGGAGCATGACGTGTAGTCAGCCCACATGGGTGTCCTGATCAAAGCTCTGCTGTGCTATCAGGCAAGACTCTCTGTGGATGCGTCTTGTAGAATGTGGTTAATAATACCAGCCGATCTCATAGGGCACTGTGCAGACTCAGCATCAAACTCGGGAGTGGCACCTAACTGGAGCTTTGTGTCATACTAATCAAACGTCTTCCCCCACACAACGATTCTTCTGATTCTGCTAACTCTGGACAGAGTTTGCATTGTCTTTTGAGAAAAATGAATGTATCACTTAGTCGAAAAACTGTAAAAATACATAGGCTCTTTCCGATGCTTGCTTTCTCAGAGCCCTATGAGTTTGTCTCTCTGGAATGGCTGCAAAAGTGGTTGGATGAATCAACACCTACTAAACCCATTGATAATCACGCTTGCCTGTGTTCCCATGACAAACTTCACCCAGATAAAATATCGATTATGAAGAGGATATCTGAATATGCAGCTGACATTTTCTATAGTAGATATGGAGGAGGTCCACGACTAACTGGTAATTCAAGATGTCCTCTTTGTTTAAAAAACAGCAGCTCATTAAATCTTCATCTTACGGTTTTTTGAGTGTGGTATGATGATTTGACCCCAACTATTTAGATCAGATGTTCCTTACACTTTGCAAAGAGGATTTGCTAAATAAAGTAGAAGTTTAGCCACTGATGCTGTTCTTAGAGGGTTGAGGTTCTAAGGTAGGGGGGAGTGAATGTAGTTGGGGTTTTTTTAGTTTGTTTTTTGTTTTATTTTGTTAAACCCTCTGAAAGCAGACAAAATAGGGCCCTTTTGAGAAAATTGTCTGGTGGTAGTTTGTTACTCTACATAATACTGTTTAAGGTACTCGAGCCCTTGTCTGGTTAATTGCACGTTTGTACCTCCACGTTATAGTGACTTCTTCTTTTTGTTTTGTTTTTTTTTAAATTTGAGACCGAGTCTTGCTTTGTCACCCAGGCTAGAGTGCAGTAGCGTGATGTCAGCTTACTGCAACCTCTGCCTCCTGGGTTGTGATTTGTGAGGTAGCAATGTGATTCTTGATTAATCCCCCGGGTAGCTGAGAGTGCAGGCGTGCACCACCACGCCTGGCTAGTTTTTGTATTTTTAGTTGAGACGGGTTTCACTGTGTTGGCCAGGCTGGCAGCCACTATACCTGCCTCTCTTCTTAATTCACAATTGATAAACCATGCAGTGGGAAGAGCTTTCACATTTTAGATGATTCCTAAAAATTCTATGTTTTAAACCACACCCTTCATTTTTCTTTTTCCATTAGTGTGCTTTGAAGATCACTTTCACCTGAAGATCATGATTTATAATTATCCACTATATTTACTCCCCCCACCTAGAACCTTAGTTATTTGATTATCATCTCATAAAACTTGCATGTAAACCTTGTCAGATTCTGTACTTAGGTACTTTTAGCATAATACAACTTTTTGTCTGTTATTGTTCTTTTTTTATTCAAATAACCGTATTGCTATCTTGGTATCTAATTGTCTTAGTAAAATAATTTAGAGTATACATCAATTTGCTATATTGCCAAAATTTGTGACTTTGGTTTAGAATGTGTCTGTGTTTGTGAAGTGCCAAAAACATTTTCCTAACAGGAAATCTGTTTGAATGAAATATATTTCCTTTCATTCTTTTTTGCCTGTAGTGAAAGCCCTGTGTAAGGAATGTGTAGTAGAACGTTGCCGCGTATTACGTCTGAAGAACCAACTAAATGAAGATTATAAAACTGTTAATAATCTGCTAAAAGTAGCAGTAAAAGGGTATGTTGCACAGTGAACAGTATGATAAAGTAAGAAATTTTTAAGAGGTCATAACCAAGCAGCTCACTATTTGTTAAAAATAGGCCGTTGGGATTTTTAGAAGGGTGATAAAGTGGATGGCAGGGCCAGATCAAAAGTAAATTTTGCAATGACTGCCCCTGTGACAATGATAAAGAAAGCTGGGTCAGGTAACCTTTGCCACTGTATTCCATCCTGCCATTTAATTGATCTGATTGGCATGAATGTAGGAAAAGCAGGATAATATTTAGAATGGAAACAAAATATTAGATCCCTGCAGTTCAATAGTGAACAGTGAAAATGATGAAAAGTAGGAAGTAGGTTAAAAACAATTACATACACAGTAGCTGATTTTGAGTGTTTGTAATTTACTTTTGTTGATGTTGTTCTTTTGAGACGGAATTTTGTTCTTGTTGCCCAGGCTGGAGTGCAATGGCATAATCGAAGCTTACTACAACCTCTACCTCCCTGGTTTAAGCAATTCTGCTGCCCCAGCCTCCTGAGTAGCTGGGGTTACAGGCATGTACTACCATGCCCGGCTGATTTTTGTATTTTTAGAGTAGAGGCGGAGTTTCTCCATGTTGGTCATGCTGGCTTTGAATTCCCAGCCTCAGGTGATCTGCCTGCCTCAGCCTCCCAAAATGCTGGGATTAGAGGCCTGAGCCAATGTACCTGGCCAGTTATTGTTTTTACGGGGAAATCAGGGAGGACCCCGTTTGAAATGTTACTTGTAGGCTCAAATCCACTTCCTCAGAATGGTCAGAAGCACTTCCCTAAGTTTATTTTTCCCTGGAGGGATAGGCTAAGTAAAGCACATAACATCACATCTCTCTTCCAAAATACAGCTGTAGGTTTCTTCATTTGCTCAGGATCCAGTGTCTCAATAAATATAAAGAAAAACAAAAAACAAAGGAAATGTTACTTGTATGGTTTAACATTCTCTCTTCCACAGCAATGATGGATTTTGGGTGGGGAAGTCTTCTTTGCGGAGTTGGCGCCAGCTAGCTCTTGAACAGCTAGATGAGCAAGACGGTGATGCAGAACAAAGCAACGGAAGGATGAACGGCAGCACCTTAAATAAAGGTAACGCTTTAAACCTATGTGTAGATCATTGTGAAATTACGATGAAAGTGTAAGTCGCTCATTCCTATAGTCTCAGCTACGTGGGAGGCTCAGGTGGGCAGATCACTTGAGCCCAGTAGTTTAGTGAGTTAATGCTAGCCCCACTGCACTCCAGCCTGGGTAACAGAGTGAGACCCTGTTTCTCTCTTTTTTTTTTCTTCTTTTTTCCTGCATCTTGCATTGGAGAGTCCCTGTTTCTCGAAAAAACAATTTTAGGCTGAGTGCAGTGGCTCATGCCTGTAATCCCAGCACTTCAGGAGACCAAGGCAGGTCGATCACTTGAGGTCAGGAGTTCAGGACCAGCCTGAGCAACATGGTGAAACCTCGTCTCTACTACAAATACAAAAATAATTAGCCAGGGGTGGTCATCTCAGGTGATCTACCTGCACACCTGTGGTCCCAGCTACTCGGGAGACTGAGGCAAGAGAATTGCTTGAACCCAGGAGTTGTAGGTTTTCATGAGCCAAGATTGTGCAGAGTGAGATTCTGTCTCCAAAAAAAAAAAAAAAAAAATTTAGTAAAATTGGCTTAGTACCCATCCATGTAATTTTAAAGACAACTTTTATTAAACTACAAGCTTTCACAAATAGCTTAGAGCAAATAAAAGATTTTTAAGCTATTGAAATTCAGCAAGGACTCAGCAACTCACATGTAAAATTTTCCTTTATAACCTGTCATGCTTTGAGCTCAAGCTCTGTCTAGTTAATCACATGCAAAATGAACATTAATTCTGCTCTAGGCTGAGAGTTTAAAGAAAGGTTAAGCCTACTGCACATTGGCATAGTATATCGTATGCTCAGTACATTTTGGTTTTGGATTATCTGCAACACTGCCTTTGTCAAGTAAATGAGCTTGTACTTCTTTATCTTTCATCAAGTGGAGAGGGCAGCTTTTGAATACCTCTTTGCTTATAAATTCTTCTGATTTTCCTATGCTTTCAAATCAGAAATTGTTATTGTAAATTAAACACTAAATTTAATTTCATAATCAGTGCTTTGTAAGATGTCAAGGAAATTTACTACTTTAATGTTACTGACCTTTATTGAAATATTCTGTATTTTCCGCATTCAAGAATTCCATATCATTTATATCGTATAATTTTTTAATTTTTAGTTTCATTTTACTTATTTATTTATTTGAGATGGAGTAGATGGAGTTTGGCTCTTTTTGTCCAGGCTAGAGTGCAATGGTGCAGTCTCTGCTCACTGCAATCTCCACCACCCGGGTTCAAGCAATTCTCCTGCCTCAACCTCCTGAGTAACTGGGATTACAGGCACACACCACCATGCCCAGCTAATTTTGTATTTTTAGTAGAGAAGGGGTTTCACCATGTTGGCCAGGCTGGTCTTGAACTCCTGACCTCCAGTAATCCACCCGCCTTGACCTCCCAAAGTGCTGGGATTATAGCCGAGAGCCACTATGCCCAGCCTTTTTTTTTTTGAGATGGAATCTCAGTCTGTTGCCCAAGCTGGAGTGGAGTGGTGTGATCTAGGCTCACTGCAGCCTCCACCTCCCAGATTCAAGCAATTCTCCTGCCTCAGCCTCCCGAGTAGCTGGGGATTATAGGTACAGATACCTGCCACCCTTCCTAACTAATTTTTTATCTTTTTAGTAGAGATGGAGTTTCACTGTGTTGACCAGGTTGGTCTTGAACTCCTGACCTCAAGTGATCCGCCTGCCTTGGCCTTCCAAAGTGTTGAGATGACAGGCGTGAGCCACCCCACCTAGCCAGTTTTTATTTCTTTTAAATTCTAGAGATGAGGCCTCACTATGTCGCTAAGGCTGGCCTACAACTCCTATGCTCAAGCGATCCTCCCACCTTGGCCTCCCAAAGTGCTGGGATTATAGGTGTGAGCCACTGCACCTGGCCCATTTCTATCATTTTATATTTTATTTGGTATTGATCTTCACATATCACTACCTTACTTTTTGAGTAAACCAACCCAGTATTAGTTTTAAACTCCTTGAGCTATGATTGTTAACATTTTCAAACTTGAAAAGTTTTTACTTTTTTTTGTTTGTTTCTTGAGATGGAGTCTCACTATGTTGTTGCCCAGGCTGGAGTGCAGTGGCCCGATCTTGGCTCACTGCAACCTCTGCCCCGACGCCCCCGCCACCCTGGTTCAAGTGATTTTCATGCCTCAGCCTTACAAGTAGCTGGGATTACAGGCATGCACCACCATGCCTAGCTAATTTTTGTATTTTAGTAGAGACGGAGTTTCACTATGTTGACCAGGCTGGTTTTGACCTCCCAACCTCATGATCCACTTGCCTTGGCCTCCCAAAGTGTTGGGATTTCAGGTGTGAGCCACCATGCCCATCCGAGTTTTTCCTTTTGATTGAAACATTTTATTGTGCCATATAATTAATGAACTTAACATCAATTTGAGTTTTATTGTCCTGTCATTTGAAAAACTATACTATAATTTTAGTGGTATTGTGTGACTTTAGTGGTAGGTATTTATTTACTGCTTTTTAAATCCTCTTTATCTATCAGTGTCCCTTCATTTTTAGTAAAAGTGGATGCCATAATAGAAAGCACCTTCATGTTGGCCTAGCTTAAAAATATTTTTCATGTTTCTTTCATAGTAATATGCCTCTATTCTCCTTTCCCCGTTAAAAAATTTCAAAAGCTTCAGGCAGCACAAATATAACAGAGTAGGACTTCAAAGCCTTCCCACCAGATACAATCACTGTAAATAGTGGCTTTTTATAATGGAGCTCATATGGGCACAGTTCTACATCTCTCCGTGTCAAAACATACAGCCTTTTTTAGAAAAAAAATTTTATTGACTGCATTTTATTTTGTGGATCCATTATGTTCGTCTGATTCTATTTTAATTTTTTTACAGTTAGTATATACACACGGATGTAATGAGGGTCCTTTTATGTACTGTATACATACATACATACATACTGTATACATCATTACAGAATTTTCAGATTATTTCTGAGAAATAAGTTCCTAGAAATTGCTGGATCAGAAAATTATAAATATTTATAATTGCCACATACTGACCTATACTGGTAAATTTTTTTCAATATATACATATTAAGGGGTTCATTTTTGCATGCTTTTGTCAACATAAAGAATACATCAGTCACATCATGTTTTTTTGTTGTTTTTTGTTTTTTTTGAGATGAAGTTTTGCTTTTGTTGCCCAGGTTGGAGTGCAATGGCTTAACGTTTTTCAAAATATTATTGAGGTTGACCATCTTCTTAGGTTTGAGAAGTGATTTGTATGTGTGACAAAGAAAAAGAGGAGACAGAATTATCCAGTCACGTTCTTCCTTTGCCCATTTTTAAATTTTACTTTCATGGGCATTTTTACTCTTGGTGGTGGTGGTTTGTTTTGGTTTCTGTTTTTGTTTTGAGACAGGATCTCTCACCTGGAGTGCAGTGGCACAGTCGCAACTCCATGCAGCCTCCACCTCATAGGCTCAAGCAGTCCTCTCACCTCAGCCTCCTGAGTAGCTGAGACCCCAGGCACCATGCCCAGATAATTTTTGTACTTTTTGTAGAGATTGGATTTTGCCATGTTGCTCAGACTGTCCTCAAACTCCTGGGTTCAGGCGATATGCCTGCTTTGTCTTCTCAAAGTGCTGGGATTATAAGCTTGAGCCACTGTCCTTGGCCTCTGCTTCAGCTTTTTTTTTTTTTGAGACGGAGTTTCGCTCTTGTTACCCAGGCTGGAGTGCAATGGCGCGATCTCGGCTCACCACAACTTCCGCCTCCTGGGTTCAGGCAATTCTCCTGCCTCAGCCTCCTGAGTAGCTGGGATTACAGGCACGTGCCACCATGCCTAGCTAATTTTTTGTATTTTTTTAGTAGAGACGGGGTTTCACCGTGTTGACCAGGGTGGTCTCAATCTCTTGACCTCGTGATCCACCCGCCTCGGCCTCCCAAAGTGCTGGGATTACAGGCTTGAGCCACCGTGCCCGGCCTGCTTCAGCTTTTAAATGACTAGCAAATATTCTTTGTATGCATTAATTGTAGTAAAAAAAAATGTGTGAAATATTTAACCTGGAAAACCCATGGATAATGGTTTCTTCATTTGATCCTGTTCCCAGTATATACAACTACATATTGATAGTGACACAGTGTATAGAAAAGCAGGAAAAGCAGATATTGGAAGAGAAATGTTAACAGGAAAAGCAAAATGTAACGGTCCCCCCTTATGCAAGGTCTTACTTTTCCTGGTTTCAGTTAATCTGCAGTGAACTGCAGTCTGAAAATATTGTATGGAAACTTCCAGAAAACAATTCATAGGTTTTAAATTGCACACTGTTCTGAGTAGCATGATATTGTATCTCATGCTGTCCTGCTTCATCCTGCCTGCGATGTGAATTTTCCCTGTGTCCAGCTTTTCCATGCTATGCATGCCACCCACAGGTCACCTGGCAGTCCTCTTGGTGATCGGATTGACTATAGGAGTGCCTTTGTTCAAGTCACCCTTATTTTACTTAATAATGATTTCAAAGTGGAAGAGTGGTAATGTTGGCAATTCAGGTATGTCAGAAAGAAGCCACAAAGTGCTTCCTTTAAGTGAAAAGGTGGAAGTAAGTTCTTAACTTAAATAAGGAAAGAAAAAATAATTGTATGCTGAGGTTGCTAAGATCTACAGGAACAAATCTGTCTGTGAAATTGTTAAGAAGGAAAAAAAATCATGCTAGTTGTGTTGTCAAACTTGAAGCTGCAAGTTATGGCCACAGTGTGATAACTGTTTAGTTAAGACGGAAAAGACATTACATTTGTGGGTGGAAGACATGAACAGAAATATGCCAATGGATGCTTATTAAGTTTGGTAGTATGTGAGGTTTCAGGCATCCATTGGGGTCTTGGAACATATGTCCCCCACTGATCAGCGGGGACGACTGTGTTTGATGTTAAAGGTTAAGTCCTTATTTCATTTGCCTTTAAAGCTTTGTGGTCACTCCCTAAAAAGGTGGGTAAGTGAAAATGCCATGCCATGCCATGACATGTAGATGATTAACTTGGTTTATGACACAGTATTCTCAATACCTTAACTAGAATTAATAGAAGAATTCCATTTTTTGAATTTAAAAAGGCACATTTTCTTGCATAACCTAAATCTTTAAAAGTTAACTGTCATTGAGATGTTCCTGTTTCCTTTTAAGGGAAAGAAATGTAACACTTTTTAGCAGAACTGTGTAGGAATCACTTGGGTCTAATTTTCAGATTTTTAAAGTTTTCTTTGTTCCAAATTGTGCGGTGTAGTATATCTGCTGCTTTGAAGTTTAAGTACAATAACCGCAGCAGATATCATTTGTATTTCTTTTGAATAGATGAATCAAAGGAAGAAAGAAAAGAAGAAGAGGAGGAATTAAATTTTAATGAAGACATTCTGTGTCCACATGGTAAGCTAGAAGCATGAGTTCTGTTTTATTATCCTTTTTTGCTTTTAGCTTCTACTGCCTGGCTTTCATGCCAACGTCTCTCACATCTTACCTGGGAAATAAGTTTTTTTAAATAGAATTTCCCCATATTTAGAGGAAATCTTTGGAGAAGAAACTTCTTGTCACTTGTCCCATTGAAATACTTTTGAATTTGACTTACTGAATTTCAGTTGTTTCCCATGACTATCATTGTCCAAGTTAAACACTTTGAAAATAGTGCTTGTATGTTTCTTCTTCATCTTCTTAGAGCTATCTGTGGTTTTTAATTTATTTTATTATTATTATTATTTTATCTGTGCAACAAAGTCTCGCTGTGTCACTCACTGTCCTTAGTGCAGTCTCAACCTCCTGTCTCAGCTGAGCCTCCTGCCTTGGGCTCCTGAATAGCTGGAACCATAGGCATGCGCTATCACACCCAGCTAATTTTTAAATTGCCTCCCACCTTTGTCTCCCAAAGTGGTGGGATTATAGGCATGAGCCACTGGGGCTCCGCCTGGTTTCTTTTCTTGTTTGTGTATTGACCAGCTGCTGAGTACTATGTGCTAGATAGTCTTAACAAATGCTAAATTCTAAATCCTTATTTAATCCTATCTATTCATGTGTTTTTTTTTTGCTTGTTCTTGGTGAATGCTTTTAGTAAGTAGCTTTTACAAGATGATTGTACAAGGGATTCATATATTAGAGACAATTTTCTATTCTAATAGCACTCTGAAGGTCAAGCAGATGTCTGTTTCTCAAAGCTTTCTACTTAATAAGTTCCCCTTCCCACCTTCAAAAATTCTGAGCACTGAGTGCCATAGCTTGTACCTATAATCCCAGCTACTAGGGAGGCTTAGGTAGAAGGGTTGGTTGAGTCCATGATTTTGAGACCAGTCTGGGGAACATAGCAAGACCCTGTCTCTAAAAAATATTAAGTGGGCTTGGTGGTATGTACCTGCCGTCCCAATTTCTCAGGAGGGTCCTGTGAGAGGATCACTTGAGCCACAAATTTGAGGCTAGAGTGAGCTGTGATCACCCCACTGCACTCTAGCCTGGACAAGAGTGCAATACACATCCCTTTAAAATAAAATCAATAGGACAATAAATATGACACAGAAAAGTTGGCTTGTCAGTGGTTCTTTTTGTTAACCCATGTGCTAATTTACTGCTAATATTTGGGATTCCTGTTGATCCTAATAAATTTCTAATTTTAGTTCTTCTTTCATCAGTTCAGTGTGAGCCAGTGGATGATGTCTCATTCTTATCCCTGATGTACACAAGCACCCCCCCCCCCTTTTTTTTTTA
>NW_016107330.1:11891259-11896140 GCF_001604975.1 Cebus imitator | reverse complement strand
GTAGAGAGGTTGTCCAAACTGGTCTCGAACTCTTGACCTCAGGTGATCTGCTTGCCTCAGCTTCCCAAAGTGCTAGGATTACAGGCATGAACCATGGTGCCTGGCCAACTCACTTAATGTTGTAACAACCCTGTGTTATCAGTATGTTATCACATCCGTTGTACTGATGAGTAAGTAAACTGAGGCATAGAAAGGCAAGAGTCACCTGTCTTGGATCACCACACTGAATGGATAGTTTTGCCTAGGTTTTTAATTGTCTGTCGGAAATATTTTTTCTGTGAACATTTGAGAAACTTTTGTAGCACTGCTCTGGACATACCATTCAGAAGTTCAAAGCCATTGTTTGCAGGTAATTTTTCTCCACTTCAGTTTCTGGTAGACTTGTAAGATCTTTGTCCCCAGTGTTGTACAGGTTCATATATTATGCTAGGCACTCTGTGGAAGCCAAGTGTGTCTTGGAGGGGCTTGGTGACAGCTTCACTAGTTTGCTGCCCTGGCCAGCATGTTTCACTGGGAAATTCCAGTGGCAGTGTCTGCTATTGGGCCACTAAGATTTTTCCATAAGCATCTTTCATTCGCCTGCCTGGAAAATTCAGACCTGCTATCACTCTTCTGAAGATGTGGAGAGCAGAGGACTTAAGAGTTCCTGCATTCAGTAGTGGAAAGGTTTAAGTATCCCTGTCTCAGCTTGTCACCTCATTCGTCTCTGTTTTGTGTCCCCTGTGCAGGGGCCTTAGGTTTTGTTGTCCAAGAACAAGCATGTAGTCCTTCAGCTAGAGGGTACAGTGATCTCAAGGGCAGAGAAGGGGACTCAACATCTGACTACATACCTCTTAGACTTTCCATCCCTTCTCTCATTTTTAATAAATCCCTACCTTCATGAGCCCCCAACTCTTGGGTCTGTGGGGACAGTTCTGCAGTGTAGTAAATCTGGCTACTTCTTGACTTTTGCCAACTTAGAGTTTTTTTAAATTGTGTCACATTCACCTTTCTTTGAAACCCTTATAATTTTTATCCCTGTTATTCCCTCTCTTTTCTTCATCATTATAGCTATATGTCTTTTTTTGTTGTTAATGACTCCTTTGGTGTGGTGGTTCACGTCTGTAATCTCAGCACTTTAAGAGGTTGAGGCATTTGAGAGCAGCCTGGGCATCGTAGTGAGACCCATCTCTATTTTAAAAATAAAATAAAAATTAACTAGGCAAAGTGGAATGCGCCTGTATTCCTAGATGCTCAAGAAACTGAGGCAGAAGCATTGCTTGAGCCCAGGAGACTGTGATTACAGTGAGCTGTGATCACACCACTGCACTCTAGCCTGGGCGACAGAGTGAGTGAGATCCTGTCTCTAAAAATAAAAGTTTTTTTTAAACACCTTAGACTTCATATGGAACCAAAAGAGAGCCCGCATAGCCAAGTCAATTCTAAGCAAAAAGAACAAAGCGGGAGGCATCACACTACCAGGCTTCAAGCTATACTACAAGGCTACAGTAATCAAAACAGCATGGTACTGATACCAAAACAAAGATATAGACCAATGGAACAGAACAGAGGCCTTGGAGGCAACACAACATATCTACAACCATCCGATCTTTTACAAACCTGACAAAAACAAGCAATGGGGAAAGGATTCCCTGTTTAATAAACGGCATTGGGAAAACTGGCTAGCCATGTGCAGAAAGCAGAAACTGGACCCCTTCCTGACACCTTACACTAAAATTAACTGTAGATAGATTAAAGACTTAAACACAAGACCTAACACCATAAAAACCCTAGAAGAAAATCTAGGCAAAACCATTCAGGACATAGGCGTAGGCAAGGACTTCATGACCAAAACACCAAAAGCATTGGCAACAAAAGCCAAAATAGACAAATGGGACCTAATCAAACTCCACAGCTTCTGCACAGCAAAGAAACAGTCATTAGAGTGAATCGGCAACCAACAGAATGGGAAAAAATTTTTGCAGTCTACCCATCTGACAAAGGGCTGATATCCAGAATTTACAAAGAACCAAAACAGATTTACAAGAAAAAAACAAACAATCCCATTCAAAAGTGGGCGAAAGATATGAACAGACACTTTACAAAAGAAGACGTACATGAGGCCAACAAACATATGAAAAAAATGCTCATCATCACTGGTCATTAGAGAAATGAAAATCAAAACTACATTGAGATACCATCTCAAGCCCGTTAGAATGGTGATCATTAAAAAATCTGGAGACAACAGATGCTGGAGAGGATGTGGAGAAATAGGAGCACTTTTACACTGTTGGTGGGAGTATAAATTAGTTCAACCATTGTGGAAGACAGTGTGGTGATTCCTCAAGGACCAAGAAATAGAAATTCCATTTGACCCAGCAATCCCATTACTGGGTATATATCCAAAGGATTATAAATCATTCTACTATAAGGACACAGGCACATGAATGTCCATTGCAGCACTGTTCACAATAGCAAAGACCTGGAACCAACCCAAATGCCCATCAATGATAGACTGGACAGGGAAAATGTGACACATATACACCATGGAATATTATGCAGCCATCAAAAACGATGAGTTTGTGTCCTTTGTAGGGACATGGATGAACCTGGAAACCATCATTCTCAGCAAACTGACACAAGAGCAGAAAATCAAACACCTCATGTTCTCACTTATAGGCTTGTGTTGAACAATGAGAACACATGGACACAGGGAGGGAACATCTCACACTGGGGTCTGTTGGGGGGAAATAGGGAGGAACAGCTGGGGGTGGGGAGTTGGGGAGAGAGAGCATGGCGAGAAATGCCAGATATAGGTGAAGGGGAGGAAGGCAGCAAATCACACTGCCATGTGTGTACCTATTCAACAATCTTGCATCTTCTTCACATGTACCCCAAAACCTAAAATGCAATTTAAAAAATAAAGTTTTCTTTTAATTTTTATTGTGATTTAATGATGTTTAATGTGATGTGATTTAATGATGTTTCTAAAGTCTTGTATGTATTTGATATATTGCAGATTTTGTGAATTAATTATTGGATTATATTCAATTGGAAGATTTACTATCATAGAGTTCAGTATTTGTTGCAGATACCAAGCTTTATAATATAGATAGTATATGTATCAAGCTTTCTTATCCATTTTACTTTGTATTCCTTTAAGTGATACTTTTGTTACTTTTTAACAAAATACTTTGATTTTGTACTTATACTTTGTATTCCTTTAAGTGACACTAAGGATACTTTTGTTACTTTTTAACAAAATACTTTGATTTTGTACTTATACTTTGTATTCCTTTAAGTGATACCTTGTATATCTTGTTTATTACACCTAGTTAGCTTAGATGATGGGCTGTGTTTTGTTTTGTTATTTTGAAAGTGCTTCTTGAGATGTCCTGAGGCCCAAATACAGTTTGAGCTAGATTTAGGGTGAGGGGTTGAGGGTCATTTATCCAGATTCTGAATTCATTGTTAACTAGATTTCTCTTTATACCAGAAGAATCTTTGGATTTAGTGAATTGAATCTCTCTTGACTGGTTTGGTCTTGTTTTGTGTGGTATTGCTCAAGAATGGATATAGTTGATTGGCTTCCTATTAAAATTTAAGAAATAACATTATTCATTGCAGGATACAAGTTTAATTTCTAACAATTTATATGTCACAGTGAAAAGAACAACCCAAATTTAATTAACTATTTTGAGGTCTTAGACAATATTCAAGTGTATTTATTTCATTATCATTAATTACATTAATACTGGCAAATAGAAATGATATATTAACTATGCTAATAATTTTTAGGATGATGGGAAATTAAATTTAGACACTCAGCTAAGAAGTAAAATGAAGGACTATATATTTATTACCAACTAGACTATAGTAAAATGACTAATATTATTCTGATTTCAGAAATGAATTTGGGTTGTTCTTTCCTAATCATATGAGAAACACTTATCCCACATAAAAGCCAGTCACCACCTGAAAATTCCCCCACATGAAAATGAACTGTGCAGCCACAATGTCTGGGTCTCCTCTGTTCATTGCATAGTAAAATATGTGTGTGCATTTGCATTACTGTTCCCTCAAAGCCACGTGGGGTTATACCGCACACAATCTTTTTTTTTTTTTTAAAGCATAAAAAGGCAGTCATTTAAATGTTATAATTGCCATAGACTTCTTTCAAAATCAGGTCATGGAAATCTACCTTAATCTTTTTTATGGTTACATTGTATTTCACCATAGGGCCTTAGTAAATTAAGGGTTGATAATCCAATTAACCTTTTACTTTCATTTAAAAAAAAATTAATTCCCTAGTTGTTTCTGGGCATGTTAAAATAAGTTTTCATAGACTCATGGGAAATTTAAATTAACAGTCTACCCAGAAAGAAAATACATGTTTACATTGTGACCTCATTGCTCTGGTAACAAGTTTATTAAAGCAAAATAATCCTTTGGGGATTATTCAAATCTCCAGAAGAAGCGAGGGGTAGAAGTTCACTTGCATTTTGAGGTTTTACAAATTATTGGGACCATGGAACAGTGGGTCATGCTTTTATTTCCAGCATTTTTGGAGGCTAAGGTAGGAGGATTGCAAAAAACCAGAAGTTTGAGAGACTCCCTCTCTACAAAATAAAAATAAAATATTAGCCGGGCATGGTGGCTGATACAAGCCTGTTATCCCAGCTACTCAGGAGGCTAAGGCAGGAGGATTGCTTGAGCCCAGGAGGTTGAGGCTGGCATCATCCCACTGCACTCCAGCCTGGGCAACAGAATGAGACTCTTATTTTCTAACAAATTTTTTTAAAAAGTAGTTTTAGCCGGGCGCAGTGGCTCACGCCTGTAATCCCAGCAGTTTGGGAGGCCGAGGCGGGTGGATCACGAGGTCAAGAGATCGAGACCATCCTG
>NW_016107330.1:11882725-11891008 GCF_001604975.1 Cebus imitator | reverse complement strand
GTCTCAGAAAGTATTCCTTAAAAAAAAAAAAAAAAAAAAAAAAATTGTTTTAATATCTTATGGGGTTGAATGAGCTATAGACCTCGAATTTTTTTGTTGTTATTATTGTGTGTGTGTGTGTGTGTGTGTGTGTGTGTGTGTGTGTGTGTGTTTGTGTTTTCCTTAGATGGAGTCATGCTCTTGTCACCCAGGCTGGAGTACAATGGCAGGATCTTGGCCCACTGCAACCTCTACTTCCAAGTTCAAGCAATTCTCCTGCCTCAGCCTCCCGAGTAGCTGGGATTACAGGCACCTTCCTCCATGCCCAGCTAATTTTTGTGTCTTTGGTAAAGACAGAGTTTCACCATGTTAGCCAGGCTGGTCTCGAACTCCTGACCTCGTGATCTGCTCGCCTCAGCCTCCCAAAGTGCTGGGATTACAGGTGTGAGCCACCGCGCCCAGCCTCAGACCTGTTTTGTTTTTGTTTTTGTGTTTTGAGATGAAGTCTCTCTCTGTGGCCCCCCAGCTGGAGTGCAGTGGTGCTTATCTTGGCTCACTGCAACCTCTGCATCCCAGGCTGAAGCGATCCTCCTGCCTCAGCGTCCCTAGTAGGTGGGACTACAGGCAGGCACCACCATACCTGACTAATTTTGGTATCTTTAGTAGAGACAGGATTTCATCATGTTGGCCAGGCTGGTCTCAAAGTCCTAACAAGTGATCCACCTGCCTTGGCCTCCCAAAGTGCTGGGATTATAGGAGCAAGCCACTGTGCCTGGCCTATAGACCTGGTTTTGTGTCCCAGCTTTGTTACTTGCTAGTTGTACTCTCCCTGGTTATATTCATTTTTCTAAATTCATTTATTATGTAAAGTGTAGTACATATTTAGAAAGCCCCTGGCTTATTACTCTTAATAAATCTGTAGGTACTTTGCTAATGGGCACAGAAACAAACATATAACTTGAGAAATTTAAAGATAGTTTTCTGGGTAATGACTGATATGGATAGATAAATGAAGTTCACTAATTTATCACTTAGAAACAGCTGTAACAATAGTTAATATAACCACAAGTGGCGCCAGAGGAGAAAGGCCCTGGAAGAGTGGCAGTGACTAGCATTATTTCTGTTGTCTTCTGGGATTTTTGAAGATTGAAGGGGATCTGCAAAACAAATTGCAAATAGCAAACAAATTGGTGGTTGACTGGAGATGGTTTTCAGATTGAACAGTAGATTGCTTTATCATCTATTTGAATCGCTAACGATGGTCCTGTGATGGCTGGGCACAGCTTTAAAATATTTTAATGCACTGTGATTTCAAGATTAGTCAAATGGGAGACAATAAAGTCTGTAGGAAATGATAACCTTTGAGTGTGGGATAGGTATAATTTCGTTAAGCAGCTCCTGCCTTGACACAGAGGTCCCAGGATTCCTGGAATCCCATTTTTGGCTACTTCCTCCCTTGCAGGGAGAAAGATAGAAAATGCACGGTTTTAACTTTGTACATCTCTTTTTATCTCGTGATTTTTTTTTGACCACAGACCTAGATTCAGGACATAAAATTGAGGTTAATAGCTACCTCCTTTAGAATTAAAATGAAATTGGAAATCCACAAATTTTTGAAAACAGAGAGTGAGAAATACAACACTTAGCAAAGCAAGAAATGATTTCATTAAGGTTTAAGAAATAGGAAATAGTTAATGACTTTTTTCCAGCTGTTTTTTCTTAAATATATGTCTATTTTTAATTCAGGTGAGCTATGCATATCTGAAAATGAAAGAAGGCTTGTTTCTAAAGAGGCTTGGAGCAAACTGCAGCAGTACTTTCCAAAGGCTCCTGAGTTTCCAAGTTACAAAGAGTGCTGTTCACAGTGCAAGGTACTGAACGATACTGACATCTGGGAAAATGGCTTGACAGCTCCCTGGGTTGACTTCCCAGGGGAATTCAACTTCTGCCGGGGGTGTAGGGAGGAGGCAAGTCATGTGCTGTCAGCAGGAGACAGTTGATTGCTTCTTTCTCTTTCAGATTTTAGAAAGAGAAGGGGAAGAAAATGAAGCCTTACATAAGATGATTGCAAACGAGCAAAAGACTTCTCTCCCAAATTTGTTCCAGGATAAAAACAGACCGTGTCTCAGTAACTGGCCAGAGGTATAATGATTCCCACAAAGGAAAGAATGCATCTTTTCTTTTTAAGCCCCTTGCCAAGTTCCCAGTGAGCTATTTCAGAACAACCCAGAACTTCTCATATTCTCATTTGTTTAGTTATCTAACCAGGGGATTTACTCCAGCCTGCTATTTTTTGGTAGAGGACTGTGTTTTCACTTTATTTATAAAACTTGAATAAGGATAACCAAAGTATATTATAAAGAATTTGTGTTAAGAAGGCAGTGAATTGACGGATACTGTTTTGTGATTTTTGTGTTCTAGGATACGGATGTCCTCTATATCGTGTCTCAGTTTTTTGTAGAAGAGTGGCGGAAATTTGTTAGGTAGAAACAAAACATGTTTTATTTTCTTTATTGTTGTTATTGTTTGGTTGACTCTGGTACTTTTTTAAGATATCGTGGATTCTGTTTGTGGTACCCTTCATAGTTACTTTCACCAGCACACACTGAAAGCTTTCTTTTCTATTAAGTTAAATGAATAGTCCTAAGAAACACATGTAATTACTAATATTTTCTTAAATATATCTCTGATTTTGAAATAATTATTTAAAATCTTCTCTTTCATCATGCAGTAATTAGGTATATTTCTCCTCCTTGTCTCATTTGAGTAGAAAGCCTACAAGATGTAGCCCTGTGTCATCTGTTGGGAACAGCGCTCTTTTGTGCCCCCATGGGGGCCTCATGTTTACATTTGCTTCCATGACCAAAGAAGATTCTAAACTGTGAGTTTCTTCTCTTCGTGTGATTTTTTTTTTCTTTCTAAACTTTTTGATGATTAATAAAGTATGTTTAGGAAATTTCTCATCTGACATAGTCTATTTTAAGAATTTAGTCCTTTGCTGAATTGTGGGGTTTTTTTTCCCTTTTAAAAGAAAAAGACTACTTCTCCAGGAAAGACAAGAGACTGCCTGAGGCCATTTGTCTTTTTGCTCATTCCCTGTCCCTCTTGGAGACAACACAGCCACCCTTTTCCCCCACCACCCCCCGCTGGTGACCAGCACTGTGACCTGACCTCTTTTCCAGAATCACAGAATCAACATGGTCTTGGTTGTAGGCTTTTTCCTGCAGCTGCCAGGCGTCAGACAATTAAAGGAGGAGGATAGCAGGGTGGCAGAGCAAAGCCACTGCACTGGCCATCTGGAATCCTAGGGTCTTAGAACCAAAGTTTTATTCCATGCTTTAAGTACTTTTAGAGGTGTTTGTTCGTCTGTGAATTTCTCCCTTGATGTTGCCAAAAATAATTATATAAGAGAATGTAGAATGCCTCCAACATTGTCAGAAAATCAGGAAAAGGGGCCGGGCATGGTGGCTGAAGCCTGTAATTCCAGCACTTTGGGAGGCTGAGGCGGGCGGATCACGAGGTCAAGAGATCGAGACCATCCTGGTCAACATGGTGAAACCCCGTCTCTACTAAAAATATAAAAATTAGCTGGGCCTGGTGGCGTGCGCCTGTAGTCCCAGCTACTCAGGAGGCTGAGGCAGGAGAATTGCTTGAACCCGGGAGGCGGAGATTGCAGTGAGCCGAGATTGTGCCACTGCACTCCAGCTTGGCGCCTGGCAACAGAGTGAGACTCTGTCTCAAAGAAAAAAAGAAAAAGAAAATCAGAAAAAGGAAATTGAAAGACATAAATAAAAATGCCCTTGGGGTTCAGCTAGAGTTTTATTATTCATATTTTAGTACTTTAACATCATTTAAGGGAGTTCAGAGTTTATCTGTTCTTCCACGTTTTCTCCCTACCTCTTTCTCTCCCTCTCTGCTTCCCTCCTTTCCTGTTGCTCACTCACTCTCTTTCTTCTCTTCCTCCCTCCCTTTCTTCCTGTCATTGTTATTGTTGCAGATGTCAGACTTTCAGGAAAATATCTACACCAATAAACAAATGTGTGTTACCAGTTTAAAAGTTAAATGGTTCAGATATGATCAAAGACCCCTCAGTGCTTATCCTTCTGTGGCTGCTTCTCTCTCTTTCTCCCTCTCCCTCTTGCAATAACCACTGTCCTGAATTTAAAATTCATCTGTCTCAGAAAGTATTCCTTAAAAAAAAAAAAAAAAGCACATAATGTCTTGCATATTTAAAACTTTTTATATAAATGGCATCATACTGTATTTATGCTTCTGCAACTAACTTATTTTACTCAATTATGTTTTTGAGATCTAACCATGTTGATTCGTGTAATTCTAGTTCATTTAGTTTCGCTGCTGTGGTAACATTCCTTTGTATCAAAAACTATTCTTTCTTCATGATATGTATCTTTTCCCTCTAATTCCTTTTGATTAAATATTAGTGTTGATGGTTATGGTTTAGCAGAGTAATGGATTATGTTAATTCTGTTAATTTCCATGTGTCTTAAGGCATGTTGTGTTTTTTTGCACAGTATAGCTCTCATATGGCCCAGTGAGTGGCAAATGATACAAAAGCTCTTTGTTGTGGATCATGTAATTAAAATCACAAGAATTGAAGTGGGAGATGTAAATCCTTCAGAAACACAGTATATTTCTGAGCCTAGTAAGTTTTCATATTGCTTTTTGTTTCTATAGTTAAGAGCTGCCATTTAAAGAAGAAAGGGTATGTCAGTGTTGTCTGCTTTAAAGTTAAAGATCATGTGGTGGTCCAAACTCTCTAGGTGGAAACTCTATTATGGTCATCTCATTATTTGTATGTTTATTTATGAACAGTAAATTGATTTCCCTATCATTTGCATGTAATAGAATATAACAATTAATTGAAAATATTATTAATAGTTTGGGCCACCACACTAGCTCATACCTATATTCCTAATACTTTGAGATGCTGAGGTGGAAGGATTGCTTAAGGCCAGGAGTTTGAGACCAGCCTGAGCAAGACCCCATCTCTACAAAATAATAAAAATGAAGCACACCTCTGTAGTCTGAGCTACTTACTGGGAGGCTGAGTCAGTAGGACAGCTTGAACCCAAAAGTTTGAGGCTACAGTGAGCTATGATTACACCACTGCATCCCAGCCTGGGTGACACACCAAGACCTTGTCTCAAAAAAAGAAAATGTTATTAAGAGTTTAATGAATATACACTAGTAACTTTGATACATGTTTTTTTCTTTCTTTTTTTTTTTTTTTTTTTTTTTTGTTAGCCACAAGATTAGAAGATATATGTTCTTAGATCTTTGATTCTTTAACAGTGGTTCCTCAGCCACTTCTGTTTTCCCTTTTGTTTTTTCCAAAGAACTCTGTCCAGAATGCAGAGAAGGCTTACTGTGCCAGCAGCAGAGGGACCTGCGCGAGTACACTCAAGCCACCATCTATGTCCATAAAGTAGTGGATAATAAAAAGGTACTGGTCCCTCTTGTGGTGATGACTAGTAATGATCAAGCATGCTCTGACTTGATTTGCTCTGTATTTGCACTAAGGGTCTGCCTAGGACTCCATTTTTCTTCCTTCAGAATGGTTTGGCATCAGAATTGAAATTGGACAGCAATTGAAAATGAACAGTTACGTGATCATATGAGAATTTAGTCTGTTATTGATTGATACATAGATCTTTATAGAATGTCAGCTGTGTGCCAGGAATGGTCCCAGTGCTGGGGGTAACAATGATAAAAGAAGGCAGGTATAATACCTGCGCTCAAAATTAGAGGTACCTAGTGAGGAAGATCAGGAATAAACTATAAATTCATATGATTTCACACAGAAATGATTGTTTTGAAGGAAGTTTAGCAGGGTAAAGTGGAAGTTAGTGTTAGGCAGGGGACAAGAGAGGAGTCTTGGAGAAGTAGTTGTTTTTACCTAAGCCGTAGCTGTCAGGGATGCAGCCTGGGAAGTGTATTCCAGGCAAAGAATGCAAAGGTCAAAAGGATAAGCCTATTGTGCTTATGCAGCAGACTGAAAACCATTGCACCTGGAACAGTGTTGTCCAATAGAGCTTTCCACGGCAATCAGCAGATTCTAGGTTCTGTATCTGTGCTGCACACTGCGGTAGTCACTGGCCATGTGTGGCTGTGGAGCGTTTGACGTAGCTAGTGTGACTGAAGAATTCAGCTTTAGTTGATTTGAAGTGACATAGCTGTATGTGGCTAATAGTTACCCTAGTGTGGCTATTGCTGGTCTAGAATAAAGTTTATTCCAAGAAGGTATCCTGATATGGAATGAGCGACCTGTACTCTATTAGGTTTTATACATCACACCAAGGATTTGGTTTTATTCCCAGTGTAGCTATAAGCCCCTGGAGAGTTTCAAGCAAGGCCATGATATGATCTGATTTATAGTTTAAAAGAAGCCACCCTGGCTATAGTGTTTGGAATTGCTGTGAGGGCATAACGGGAATGAGAGAGGCCTGTTAGAGCCTCTTGCACTGACCTGCAAGGATAGGTGAAATTGACTGGATGTGTTTGGGAAGTAGAGGTGTTAATACTTGCTTGGATTGGATTTCCAAGCATTTTTATTATACTGGGGATGGCTCTTGGGTAGATCCTGACCCAGATCTCTAGATAGTTTAATAATTTAATTCCATGGTTTTGGGATTAAAGACAAAATGGAATACATTTAATTTGATGTTGGTTTTCAAACACATTGTTTAGAAGAGTAACTTACAAATTATGCTCTGGAGGCCGAGGGTTCTGCTTTACAAGTTAAATAAGGCCTTACTTACCTAATTTGCTGAAAAAATGAAGTTAATAAGTATAAATGTCTCTGTTTCTCCCTCTAGAATTTTCTTAAAATCTTTTGTTCTCTGGTATAAAATACTATCCAATTTAGCTATAGTTTCATTGTTCAGTTTAATAGCAGTATTTCATAGTATTCTGCAAGGGAGCACTTCTTCTGTCTTTCATTTTCTCAAGTCTTAAAGAGCATATGACTCTTGCCACCTGAATAGTTTGAGAACTTGAAAAGGCTTGGCAATCAGTATGCTCGGGAAGGTGTCAGGCACCTTTGAACTTCTGCGAAATAACATTATTGTACAAGATTGATAATAATAACTGCTCTGCAGAGACCTCTTAAATGTACAGTGAGCACTTTAAATACTACAAGAGTAAGAAATAGGGTAAAAAACTAACATGTTTAAAGAGCATAGAAAACCAAGAAGGCTTAATTCTTCATCTGCTCTCCAGTCTATAGTCCTACCATGTTAAGTGTTCCTCCCCTTGATAAAGGTTGCCTGTCCCAGCCCCCACATCCTCCATAGCATGCCTTCCTAGGGTCTGACCTACTTCTCTTTGTTGTCCTGGCACATTCAGGTGATGAAGGATTCGGCTCCAGAGCTGAACGTGAGTAGTTCTGAAACAGAGGAGGACAAGGAAGAAGCTAAACCAGATGGAGAAAAAGATCCAGACTTCAATCAAGTACGAGTTGAAGCTGCTTTTCATTGTTTTACTTTCTGCTGTTCTCATAGAGCAGCTATTCGAAGCCCCTGGGCATTTCTCTGTACCCTATATGGGATATTCATTCTTAGTTCCCATCCTTGTCTTTCCTTTCTCTTTCCTTAGTTTTGGTGGCATGCTACAGCTGTCCTGATTTCTCATGAAAAGCCATGGACCACATGATTCCAGAATGAATATAGTTCTTGCTATTAAGTTTAAAAAGGCTAAAATACAATGTAATGATTAAATTTTTAGCTGAGAAAGAAGACTAAAACAAGACACATATCAAGGCTGGGCACGGTGGCTCACGCCTGTAATCCCAGCAGTTTGGGAGGCTGAGGTGGGTGGATTGCCTGAGGTCAGGAGTTTGAGACCAGTCTGGCCAACATGGTGAAACCCCATCTCTACTAAAAACACAAAAAAATTAGCCAGATGTGGTGGCACATGCCTGTAATCCCAGCTGCTTGGGAGGCTGAGGCAGGAGAATTGCTTGAACCCGGGAGGCAGAGGTTGCAGTGAGCTGAGGTTGTGCCATTGCACTACAACCTGGGTAACAAAGCAAGACTGCGCCTCAAAACAAACAAACAACAAGACATATATCTTGGTTTGTTGCTTAGTCAGAATCTTTATGAAAAACTTATTTAACTCAAATGTTCTCATTACAAATAATAACCTTAATAATGGAGTATGTAAAGTCTCTAATTAAGATGTTAATCAAGGCCGGGCGCAGTGGCTCACACCTGTAATCCCAGCACTTTGGGAGGCCGAGGCGGGTGGATCACGAGGTCAAGAGATCGAGACCATCCTGGTCAACAT
>NW_016107330.1:11865256-11881485 GCF_001604975.1 Cebus imitator | reverse complement strand
CCTCGGCCTCCCACAGTGCTGGGATTACAGGCTTGAGCCACCGCGCCCGGCCAAACTCTTGGATTTTCTACTGTAGTTAAAGTTTTATTTTTAACAGATGAGATGTTTGTTTTCTGTCTTTACTACTAAAATACTGTAGTGAAATTATGGGTAGTGTTCTCCCTAAAAGAATAAAAGTGTTATAATAGCCATCTGCTGCATCTGTGACAGAGCAGCGATATCTGGGCTTGTTGGGCTATCTGCACACTGATACTGTTACTTCATTTTTAACATGGATTAAGAGAGTCTGAAAAGCCCTCTTGATTTGAGTCTTGGTGTCCCCGAAGTAAATGTTACTTGTGGTTTCCCAACTGAAGAGATATCAGCATTTGTTTTCCATGGCTTATTGGAGCTCATAAAATAACCTCAAAACACCTATGAAGAAGCAAAATCATGCAGTTTGTGACAATGCTCAGCCACTCTTGTCCTTCCCAATCTGTATTTCAGTCAGTCAACACTGGGGGGACCTTTGCTTCAGTGCTAACCAAATCTGTACACTTTATGAGAATGCAGGTTTTCAGTTTAAAGGCAGTATTTTTCTATAATAAGTGATACCCTTACTAAACTTGGTGTGCATATATATGTCTTGTGTTCCTTGGGGTAAGGAACAGGAAAAAGAAGGGCAGCAAAATCACATCTGCAAACTCTTGTCGAGACATATTAGTCAACTCAGTACTAATATGTCTTGACAAGAGTTTGCAGACGTGACTTTGCTGCTCTTCTTTACCCTGTTGTCAACTCTGTTTTCATGTCCCCATCTCTGTGGTCTATAGAAGCCATCTTTCAAGCAACATTTGTACAAACTAGATTGTTTGCTTTTTAGTCAATAATATTAAAAGTGTGTGTGTGGCCGGGCACAGTGGCTCACTCCTGTAATAACAGCAGTTTGGGAGGCGAAGGTGGGCGGATCACTTGAGGTCAGGTGTTCGACACCAACCTGGCCAACATAGTGAAACCCTGTCTCTGCTAAAAATATAAAAATTAGCCAAGCATGGTGGAGCAGGGCGGTAATCCTAGGTATTCGGGAGGCGCAGGCAGTAGAATTGCTTGAACCCGGGAGGCAGAGGTTTAAGTGGGCCAAGATTATGCCACTGCACTGCAGCCTGGGCGACAGAGTGAGACTCCGTCTTAAAAGGAAAAAATGTAAGAGAGAGAGAGAGAGAGAGAGAGTGTGTGTATGCGCGTGCGCGCGTGCACATGCGCGCATGTGTGCAAGCACATGCATGTGGGTGTATGGGCGTACATATCCATTCTGATTCAGGACTCCGTTCTCTTTTGTCTGTTTGGCTGGTAGTACCATATGTTTTAATTATTATCATTAGTACTGTGGATTAATAATCAGTTTGGAATCAAATCATTTATTGCCTGTTGTCACTAATTCTCTGTTCTCTGGTTAACTTTGTAAACTGATTTGTTAAACTTGACATGATGTTCTTACTGTCTTTAGTTTCTGTTATTTCAAGCTTTGGTTTTTACCCTAAGAGATGTTTAGAAAAACTGTCTACATTTTCAAGTGACTTAGATTTTAGAAAGTGAACTTATTTTGAATGTCTACTTTTATTCATTGTGGTCATGACCACAGCAATTTTTTCAAAGTGGATGTGGAATCACTCTGCTCAATTGTGGATGACAACAGATTTCACATTTATAAATACGATAGAGAATGTTGGGGAATGTTGCTTTTTATACTGTAATTATTTTTTATACTTTATAGTTTTCTTCTGTCTTCCTTCTCCTTGTTTGGATGTTGTAATACTCTAGAGTGTTTCACATTTTGTTCTCACAAAAAATTTTTGGCTCACAAAAAATTCTCAAGTGTAACCTTCCTCTTTGGGAAGGAATAGATAGCCCCTGAAAAATATTCAGCATTTTCAAAATGTCACCCTCCTCATCACATAGATATCTCAGTACATAGGTACCTTCTGTAATTGCTGCTTTAAATCTCTGTAATAAAAAATGATACAATTCTGCTTGTCCATAGTGGAGATAAACAAATCCCCTTTCCTGTTTTCTCTAAGCTAGATCAACCCAGTTCCTTTGACTTCATCTAAAAATTTAGGTTAATAATATACTCAGTATTGGGTATCACTTAGGTAATTGAAAGCCTTCTAAAACCAGTGGGCTGTTTTGTTTTTTTTTTTTTATTGTCAGTTAAGTTGGATTTAAATTCTCCAGATTAAGAAAGAAATAATTCCAGGAAAAGCCTTTAGACCCATTTAAAATCAGAGTTATTAAAAAATCTATCTTGTTTGATGCTCAGGGTTTTGTTTTTTGATTGTGTTTTGTACTTCTAAAATAAAATTATATGTTGATGTAGATATTTTTCCTTATATTCCTGATTGTAGAATTTTGGTTCAATTTGACCTTTTCTTTGAGCAGTCGAGATTGAGAAAAACGTTTCATCAACTTTCATTTTATTTTTTTAACCCACACATGCACTTAACTTTTTTCTTGTGAACCTTAGAATCACCCAGTTGCCTCTGTAGATTCAGGGCTAGAGCTTAATTAGCCTCGGGCAGTGTCTCACCAGTGGTCAGCACCCTGAACAAATGCTCTTCTGTGTTTGGGTCCTGATCACCTTCTGCTTTGTAAACTGTGGAGCCCATGAGTAATGAATATGTGGCATCTGTGTCCGTAATGACTGCTAAACCACTCTGCTTATGCGCAGCTGACACTCAGTGACAACTGTGGAAACCAGAGCCAGGGCCTTGAGGTTACCTCATCCAGATTTTAATTAAACCAGAGGAAAAGATTTCCTTAAAATTCCTGCTTCTTTTATTCCCTAGCCTGGTTAGCAGAAGAATCTCCCCCGCACCTCCCACCCAACCCCGCTGGCCACCACCACCACATTTGGTAAAAAAAAAAAAAAAGCAGACTCTCGACTGTTAACCTCTTGATGAGGGATTTATAGGAGTACTGTAGAAGGACATTTGGTCGTCATCTGTGTTTTTTTTTGTTTGTTTGACTAGTACCGCATGTATCATGCACACCCGTGTGCATCCGTTTTACAGCACCGTTAGGTAGTCATGGCCATCATGACATTTCCCCTCAAAAAATAAAGACAGTGTCCTACATAATACTAATAATGTGCTCATAAATAAGAAAACTAACGAAAGCTCCCTACTGTCTTATAATACCCATCCTCAGATATGTCTTGAACATTTTTTCCCCCTCAGACCAGTATATATTCAGGATATGTGCCGTTTGTATCACTTTAGACTTAGAATTTGGAACAGTTACTTTGCCTCTCCACCCCCTTTCTTTCTCTTTTTTTTTTTTTTTAAGACAAGAGTTTTGCTCTTGTTGCCCAGGCTCAAGTGTAATGGCACAATCTCAACTCACTGCAACCTCTGCCTCCTGGGTTCAAGCGATTCTCCTGCCTCTGCCTCCCAGGTAGCTGAGATGACAGGCATTTGCCACCATACCCAGCTAATTTTGTATTTTTAATAGAGATGAAGTTTCTCCATGTTGGTCAGCCTGGTCTCGAACTCCTGACCTCAGGTGATCTGCCCACCTTGACCTCCTAAAGTGCTGGGATTACAGGTGTGAGCCACTGCACCCAGCTCTTTCCCATCTTGACATTGAACTTGGACCAATTTGATTTCTTTTAGATTGTCCCATGTTCTGTATTTGGCTGATTGCTTCCTTATGTTACTTATTTTATTTATGTATCCCCTATATTTCAATTTCTGTAAATTGAAAGATGTGTGTAAATGTTTGATTACATCCAGGTTTAACATTTTTGCAAGAATATTTTATGAATGAGACTATATATTTGCCATTAGGACAAGTGATACAGTCTTGTTTTTAGTTGAGTTTAATTTTTTTAATTAAAGTTCTATATTTTTAAATTCGCAGCAGTTTATACTTAGTTTCCATGTCATTCTCAAAAAGAGAAGAATATATTTACAGTTCAGGTTGTTTATGAACTAAATTTTGTAATCCTGAAGTTTTTTTGTTAATCATGTTTTTCTGATTTAAGGTCAGATTTAATCACTTTGATTTTAAATGTCATCTCTCTCCTTTTTCTTTTTTATAAAAGAGACGGAGTCTCATTCTGTCACTAGAGTGGAGTACAGTCGTGCAATTGTAGCTCACTGCAGCCTGGAACTATTGGGCTCAAGTGATCCTCCTGCCTCAGCCTCCAAGTAGCTGGGACTACAGGCTCATGCCACCATGCCTGACTAATTTTTGGTCAAGATGGGTCTTAATATGTTCCCCAGGCTGGTCTTGAACGCTTGGGATTATAGGTCTGAGCCCCCTTGCCAAACCTTAAATGTCTCTTGTAACAAACATTTAAACTGCTTACCTGCAATTAGAGGTGTGTGTTACTCATTCTTTTCTTTCATCAATTATATGTGAGCCTGCTAAGAAAGTCTCACTAGTCTCTACTCATTGTTCACATTGAATTTCACATGTTTAAGGGACCAATAAGTAAATAGCTTTTGTTGGCCTAAAAAACTTAATGAGCAAGGATCACACTGGGTTATTTCAGTGCTTTCTTCATTTTCAATCTTCATTATAGAGCAATGGTGGAACAAAGCGGCAAAAGATATCCCATCAAAATTATATAGCCTATCAAAAGCAAGTTATTCGCCGAAGTATGCGACATAGAAAAGTTCGTGGTGAGAAGGCACTTCTCGTTTCTGCTAACCAGACATTAAAAGAATTGAAAATTCAGGTGAGGAAAATATTTGTTCAAGTTTGCTCTGGACTTAAGAGGGCCTTCATGAATTCCTGCTTTCTACCTATATTTATATATGTGTGCGTATGTGTTTTTTTCCAAAAGACTTAAAGTTTTCAAAATAGCTAAAAATTGTTTTATGAAGATGAAAGTGAATTTTGATTCTGGAAATGTGGGCCGGTTCTGCGTGGCTTTCCAATAATGAGAAACATTAGGAACCATTTAATTCGTCACATGTTGAGGTTGTGCCAGGATAGCTGTTCTCTCACTTTATTGTGCTGTATGCTTTTCTTTGACCACTTAATAGGTATTGGAGCCTGTTACCAGAAACTGCTGTGAAATTTAATGGGAGATAAAAGGCAGTTTATTATTAGCAATTAGTGATTGCTTATTCACTAGGCTTTCACAGTGTTTTTGGTGGCAGACAAGTCTATTTGATAGAGTTTTAAAGTTATCTTTACCTTTCTTTGTGCAGTGATGTTTTCAAAATTGTACAAAGATTCATTTTAGTTGATGCCCTATCCATCCCCATCCCCGCCCGAAAGCATGCATTAGCTTTCCAGATCAGTTCGGTGGCTGTAATGCAGACATTATGAAATAGTTTAATGATATTGTTATTTCTTGGTATCAATACTGAAGTACTATAAATGAGCATTCCAGTGGTAAATCTCAAATCCTAGGCAGAAGGAACTGATAAATTCAAGATGTCCACGAAAAAATCTGGCCCCTAATCTGTTTCAGTCGCTGATGGATATCCAAAAAGTTGACCAGATTTCCTTCTTTGCTACTTTTATGTGGCATAGTTTACTGGTTACACATTTTTCTTGTTGTTGATATTTATCATTGTAATTGAGGCAAAAGTACAGGCTTCCTTTGAGGGTGTTATGTATTCCAGATTGTCCTGACAACAGTATTTCCCTTGGTTGAACTCGTGGCTCTGAAAATAAGCATGTTGGCATAATATCTTTACTCTGTTATTGTACCTTTTACATCTAAGAAACCCTGTTTCTATCACCAGCTTTCTGCCTGTCATTGGGAAACGTCGAACATTAAAAACCTTTAAATTACAAATAGAACCCCTGTGCATAAAGACATTTTTTAAAGTCTGTGCTGCTTTTATTATGGACTACCATTTTAAAGAATAAACCAGAAGTCAGCAGAAATAACCCTTCTATATGAGAGCATGTTACCTGCATGAATGAGCGGCTAGAAGACAGCAGCTGTTCACACAGCCCCCAGATGTGCTCTTCTTAAATGGCTCTCTCATTTCCCACTCTTGCTTCAGGAACCACTGCAGACCAGAGTGAAAGAAGGGGCAGTGAAATGTCACTTCCTCTTGCTACATAGTCATGGTTACTTGTAAAACTTCAACTAGATATGAGCCTATTTGCCTGGTAGCCTGGATAGCACTGGAGTTTGTGGTGGGCATGAACGTGATCCTCAGTGGTGGTGGTGGGTGATTTTCTTAAGGCATGTAATTCATGTTTTAGTGTTTGATGGAGCCTTTCCTCTGGGGATACTGCATTTCTTAGTTAATAGGATAACAGCCTTTGCAAATCTTTAAGTGTTTGTTTCTAGACATATCTACCATATATAGTTGCTTGAAACCTTTCAAAGCTTGCTGTGTCTAATTACTAATTCATCTACCTTTGATTGCATGAAGTTAATGAAGTACAATTTGTTCATCTCCTTTCTCAAAAGATGTACAGTGTTTAATTGTATTATTTCATTTTCCCAAAGATAGATCTTTAGTGGGTGGGTGGTAGTGCCTGCCTGAGAAAGTAGAACATTTTGGCACAGAAGTGAAATGGCTGGCAGCTGAGGCGATTGCTTCTGTATTTTCTTATTTCAGCCCCACCCACCATCGCAAGCAGAGGAGAGCCCCTCCCTGAGAGCAACAGGGTTTTCATGGTTCCTGTTACACTCCATAGACCAGGAATGCCACGCCTGCTTGTTAATGCAGACTCTATCATGCTCTTTATACTCAGGCATTCTCCTAGCACTTAGAGTTTATGGAGTATTTTCCCATAGGCCTCCCTGCCTTGGTTGGCCTGTTCCATCTCCTATCATCTTTCATAGTGCCTCTTCTGTGAAACCTATCTTGGCCCCTTTCATGGAACAGACTGTCCCCCAGTGCTCCCTAGATCCTGCACATACCTTCTGCTGCCATCCTCACAACTTTGATTTGACCTCACTCCTGGGAACCCCTCCAGGGTGGGATTACTCGCTTTTATATTATCAGCATCTAAAACAGTAGTTGACACATGGTACCTTTTTAATAAATGCTTCATCAGTTGTTGGCATCATCTTCAATGTCCTTGTCCCTTCTCAGAATATAATGTGTTAACGTCAGCACCTCAGTTGTGGCACTTCTATCTAGAGATACTTGTCCAGTTTCATAGGGTAGTACAAAAGCACTTAGTATTTAAGGGCATAAAGAAGCATTTCTACCGTCCAGCAGCTGTGATATTATACACATCCACTGTAGCTCTGCTTGATCGTCATGGTTGCAGAACATTTGCTGCTGTAGGGCTGGATATGCCCCTGCTTCATGTTTGCATGCTGAGCTGGCTTTCATAGAACTGTCCTGTCGGTATTTCCTGCTTATTGCTTCATGAAGACCATTGATGATGCCAGTGTACTTTTCATTGCTAGCCACCGATCTCTGCTTAGGTCATCTGGTGCTGTTAGTCTTTTGAGAAATCAGGTAAGATTTTGTCTCAGCAGTTAGGGAGGGGGCCAGTGCTGTTATCCTTGTTCTTATTTGTCTTTGGTGCCATCATTAAAATCACTTTTCTGGTCTCCAGCACCCTGGCCTGTCAAGCTCTTGGGCCCTGTTACACACACAGTTCAGGGTTGATTTGTGAGGCTCCTTTTGTCTTTCCACATCCAAAGAGTAGAGTGCAGGAAAGGGCAGAATGGTTTTCTCATGACATATGGATGTTGGCATAATATAAGATACGCGTAATAGAATACATTTTATGGGTAAGTTAAAAAGCATACTAAAGTGAATACTCTCTACCAAGTTAAGAATTGAAACAGTGTTTTTGAAGATTACCTGTGTTTGCCTCTAGCCCAACTTATGCTTACTCTTCAGAGGTAAACAGCACCCAGAAATGATAAAATTTAAAAAACGAACCTTTCTGAATTTATAAAAACATTTAAATATTATGTATACCAGTATTTCAGAATGTGTTTATTTATTTTTATTTATTTATTTATTTTTTGAGACAATGTCTTGCTTTGTTGCCCTGGCTGAAGTGCAGTGGTGCAATCTTGGCTCACTGCAACATCTGCTTCCCAGGTTCAAGTGATTCTCCCGCATTAGCCTCCCAAGTACGTGGGACCACAGGCGTGTGCCACCGTACCCAGCTAATTTTTGTATTTTTAGTAGAGATAGGGTTTCACCATGTTGGCCAGGCTGGTCTTGAGCTCCTGACCTCAGGTCATCTGCCCACCTTGGCCTCCAAAAGTGCTGGGATTACAGGCATGAGCCACCACACTCATCCTGGAATGTATTTAATTTTTAACACCTAGCCAGAACTAGGGTGGGGCATATGGTCCCTACCCTTCAGAAATTCATATTTTGTTTCCTAGAGACAAGTCTCAATCTAAGAATATGTGACAGTTCTAAGGGCTGAATTATATACCCCAGGCCATTTGCTAAAGGAATAGGAACAAAAGAGAGAATTTAAAGATGGTTTTAAGAAAGAGTTTTGGGTCAGGTCCAGTGGCAATCCCTGCACTTTGGGTGGCTGAGACAGGAGGATTGCTTGATTCTAAGAGTTTGAGACCAGCCTGGGCAACGTAGCAAGACTTCATGTCTACAAAAAAATTAAAAATCAGCCAGACATGGTGGTACACATGTGTAGTCCCAGCTACTCAGGAGGCTTAGGTGGGAGGATCAAGGCTGCAGTGAGCCATGATTGCACCACTGCACTCCAGCCTGGGTGACAGATGAGACCCTGTCCCAACAAAAAAGAAAAGAAAGGATTTTGACTTGACTTGTTTATGAAAGGGTATGGGGCCTGGGAATGGTGGTGTGAGAGTGATGATCTTGCCCAAGCCTCAGAGTAGCCATCAGCCCAGCCCCACTTTTTACTCATTTTATTTCCCCACACCTCCACCCTTGGAAAGCTGGTATGGTAAGGAACAAATACATCTATGTATATAATTGTTTCCCAGTACGCTACCAGACCTCCTAAGGATGTTTCCAGATTCGTCGGGGGATGATAGCCTCAGTGGGAGTATAAGTAGGTTGACTGTAAGCAATAGTGGTTTTGTACTCTGAAGCCTTTTTGTTTGTGTTTTAAAAATCTGTGCATAATTTATTCAAATAGGGTATAAGTCTCAGTATTTTGCATTTGTCTCTTTTATATTGGCACAGATCATGCATGCATTTTCAGTTGCTCCTTTTGACCAGAATTTGTCGATTGATGGAAAGATTTTAAGTGATGACTGTGCCACCCTAGGCACCCTTGGCGTCATTCCTGAATCTGTCATTTTATTAAAGGTAAGCAAACAGCTCCTTAGCCTCAAGGTTTTAAATGTTGCATAAGTGTGTGTAAACTGTGTGAAATGGTGGTTAAAGGATGTCTTGGGTCTTCAGCAGAGGGTAGTGGTAAATGACTGCTGTGAGTTTTTGCAGCTCAGCCCAGCTCTGGCCGAGCCCCAAGAGACTTAGAGGAGGTCAGAACATCATCAGATCTGGTTCTTATGTGTTACAGTAGGTGCTGTTAATGCCACAACATCAGCAACTGCTCGTATCCTGAGAAGGTGAAAGTGAAGGCTTTTCTTAGCCTTTCCTGGATCACCTAGTTCAGTTTCTATGCCTTTGTGGGATTTCCTGTTCCCTAGTAGGGCAGGGCAGTCGTATAAATCACACTCAGCAACTGCTAAGCCCCACACCTGATTTTTCCTGTTTGATTTTCTGTCATAAGTGCCCCAGTTCCTCTCCAGATACCAACCTAGTTTCCATTCCCCTCAGACTGGAAGGAAGGGAGTCATGTTGGGTTGTGGCCCTCTGAGCACTGAGGATTGACTGTCATTTCAAGGTGAAAAGCTGAGTGATCTGGTCTCAGGTCACCAAGTTTCTGTGATGTCCCTTCCCCAATGCCCTTCACCCCCCGCCCTTTTTTTTTTTTTTTTTCCCTTTTTTTTGACTAGATGGATCTGTTCTTAACACCACACTAATGATACTGATGTTTGCAACTTAATTTGAAATGCTGCCCCACCAAAAAAAATAATGATAAAAAGGTACAAGATAGACTTGTGACCAGTGTGAATAGTAACTTATTTTATACTTTAAAATCTATCTCTGCTGAGATTTTCATAGTTTTTGTTAAAAGTAGATTCGACCTCCTCCCTAACCTTTTCCCTAACTTCCAGTTCAGCAGAATTACTTAACCATACTTCGTAGTATTGAAGCATCTCCTCTTTTCCTTTTGGTTCAAAAGTACTAGCCAGCCAAGGTAGGAAACAAGGGTAAAACACAAGGCTCCATCGCAGCAGTCAAAATACACAACTTAATGGGGTTCTTGTCTTGGGTATGGAAATTGGTTTTGGATTTAGTAAATGTGGAAGATGATTTAGAAAGTAGGGGCTTCTAAGACATTGTCAACGAAAAGTCATTGAGGCTCGGTGCAGTGGCTCATGCCTGTAATCCCAGCACTTTGAGAGGCCAAGGCGAGTGGATCACCTGAGGTCCAGAGTTTCGGAGCAGCCTGGCCAACATGGTAAAACCCCGTCTCTAAAAATACAAAAAAATTAGCTGGGCACGGTGGCGTGCGTCTGTAGTCCCAGCTACTCAGGAGGCTAAGGCAGGAGAATTGCTTGAACCTGGGAGGTTGAGGTTGCAGTGAGCTGAGATAGCACCACTGCACTCCAGCCTAGGTGACAGAGTGAGACTCCGTCTCAAAAAAGAAGAAAAAGGCATTGAACCAGCCTCATTTGCCCAATTTGTACCCTCCCTAAAGGCCTAGTCACTTCCCATTGTCTCTTTTGTTTCTTCTTGGCCAAAAGAATCCTTACTATGCCAAATACCACCACATCGTGTGGTAGAATAATTGGTCAGGTTTTTTATTTTGAACTGTCAAAATGTGTGCTTTTCAAACCCTGGAGCCCCAGTTCTGGTGTGATAAAGTCAGGCCCTGGAATGATGAGGCAGACCCATACCTACCCCATCCATGCACACACACCCCTCTTTCCACCACCTACCCCCTCCCTCTGTTTAACGTTCTGCGTTTCCTGGAACTGTAGGTTCTGTGACATGGTTTTGAAAACATGTTGAGTTGCTAGATCCTAATGATCCTGTCTAAAATCCTAGAAACAGCCTGTATTGTTGAAGGGTTTGTACTTCACATGGGCAGCTAGAGTCTGTACTGGTCATTGGCCTTGTTATCCTTGCAGCTAACCTCATCATAAGCTCAGACATAAGCTTCCTCCTAAAAAGGAAATAGGTATCTTGTTCTTGCTGAAGTGGGACAAAATTAAAATTTTAACATAATTGGTATTCTGAGCGTACCAGTCTAACTTTATTTCTACCCTGCACTGCCACTACCAGTGGCTTAACTCACGTTGGTTAAATCAGTCTTTAGTAACCCCAGGGGGCCTAAATATTTCCATGTCTAAATGGGTCTTTAAGAGTGGGAAAACAGTCTCCCCTGCCTTTCCTCTTCTCACACACAGTATACCATTTCTGAGGTGTTGATTCTAGACCCATAGCCAACGGGGCACCTGGACATCACTGGCTGTGGCTTGAATTGAGTTCTCTGCTGGAACAGTTTGTTTGTGTCTTATAGCAATATCAGTATTTGAATCATGGGCCATACTTCCAATTTCAGACTCCCACTCCCTTGTGGTTTTGAATTGTCTTCATTTGTTTTCTAGGCTGATGAACCAATTGCAGATTATGCTGCAATGGATGATGTCATGCAAGGTAAAGATGAATTCATTTTAGGAATCTGCTGGTTAGGTGTTAGAAGGAGGTGGGATTTTACATATTGGAGCGTTAGTGTACAGTGCTTTTACTTTTAACCTTGAAAAAAGCTTCCACATGTTGTTAAGGTGGAATACATTGTTTGTCTTAAAAGATCATAGAAAGGAGGGAACGATAGCTACAAAAACTTGAGAAGCTAACCTGAGGAAGCTGAAATAAATGTCAGCCTGCTGATGGGGGAGGTCAACAAGAAGCAAAGCCAAGTCGAATTGCAGTGCACCACACAGGCACACACAAATTAGAGGCCCAGGTACCTCTGAAGGTGAGAATGAGGTGTGAGCCTAAAAACAAGATAACACGATACTTCTTTGCAAAACCGTGTAAGAAGCAGTTGGACAGCTCCCTATCCGTCTCATCCTTGTCACTTACCATCCCCACCTGGACCTCAGATGGGCACTCAGAATTATGTGTTTCCACACTTGCAAAAATTAAACTAGAAAGGTGGGAACAAAGCCTAAACCAAATAGAAGACCACCTCCCAGCCCTTTGCTCAAATTTGGGCAGCCCATTACCCTCTGGATGGGAAGGGATTTCTCTCCTGGGAAACTAGCCGAGTCAAGAAAATAACCAATGGATGTAAAAAGTCTGGTTCTGTATGATCAAGTTGGATTTCTTGCACCATAGGGATGCAAGGATGGTTCAACATATACAAATCAATATATCACATCAGCAGAATGAAAGACAAAAATAATATGATTATCTTAATAGACAAAGAAAAAGTAAAAGCATGCAATATTGGAAAAGAGCAAGTCGAATGGTCTCTCTTTGCAGATGACTTTTTTGTTTTGTTTTGTTTTGTTTTGTTTTTGAAACAGAGTCTCTCTGTTGCCCAGGCTGGAGTGCAATGTCACGATCTCAGCTCACTACAGCCACCACTTCCTGGGTTCAAGCAATTCTCATGCCTCAGCCTCCCAAGTAGCTAGGACTATTGGCACACGCCACAACGCCCAGCTACTTTTTTACTAGAGACTGGGTTTTGCCATATTGGCCAGGCTGGTCTCCAACTCCTGGCCTCAAGTGATCCGCCCACCTGGGTCTCCCAAAATGCTAGGCTTACAGGTGTAAGCCACCATGCTGGGCCAACATGATCTTATATATGTAGAAAAACTTAAAGACTCTACCAGAACACTCTTATAACAACTGATAAACATTCAGTAAAATTGTAGGATACAAAAATCAGTGTACAAAGCGAGTTTCTGTAGTGTAGTGGTTATCATGTTCGCCTAACAAAAATCAACATATAAAAATTAGCATTACTCTGTACCAATAAGGAACTAGCTGGAAAAAAAACCAAGAAAGTGGCCGGGCACAGTAGCTCACTCCTATAATCCCAACACTTTGGCAGGGGCTGAGGCAGGTGGGTCACTTGAAGGCAGGAGTTCCTGACCAGCCTGACCAACATGGCAAAACCTCATCTCTAATTAAAATAACAAAAATTAACCACGCATGGCAGCGCTCACCTGTAATCCCAGTTACTAGGGGAGACCAAGGCAGAATTGCTTGAATCTGGCAGGTGGAGGTTGCAGTGAGCCGAGATTGTACCACTGCACTCTCCAGCCTGATGACAGAGAGAGTACATCTCAAAAAAGAAAAAGAAATCAAGAAAGCAATTCTGATGATAATAGCTACCAAAATAATAAGATTAGATACCTAGGAATAAATTTAACCAAGAAGGTGAAAGACCTCCACAAGGAAAACTACAAAACACTAATGTAAGAAATTGAAGGGCTGGGCGCAATGACTCACCTGTAATCTCAGCACTTTGGGAGGCCGAGGCAGGTGGGTCACAACATGGTGAAACCCCATCTCTACTAAAAATACAAAAATTAGCCAGGCATGGTGGCATGCACCTGTAATCCCAGCTACTTGGGAGGCTGAGGCAGAAAAATTGCTTGAACCCGGGAGGCAGAGGTTGCAGTGAGCTGAGATTGCACCACTGTACTGCACTTGCAACAGTGAAATTCCATCTCAAAAAAAAAAAAATTCCCAAAATTTATATGGAGGCTGGGCGCAGTGGCTCACACCTGTAATCCAAGCACTTTGGGAGGCTGAGGCAGGCAGATTGCCTGAAGTTGGGAGTTCAAGACGAGCCTGATCAACATGGAGAAACCCCATCTCTACTAAAAATACAAAATTAGGCAGGCGTGGTGGCACATGCCTGTAATCCTAGCTACTTGAGAGGCTGAAACAGGAGAATTGCTTGAACCCAGGAGATAGAGGTTGTAGTGAGCTGAGGTTGCACCATTGCACTCCAGACTGGGCAGCAAGAGTGAAACTTCGTCTCAGAAGAAAAAAAAAAAAAAAAAAATTCGTGTCGAACCAGAAAAGACCATGAATAGCCAAATCAATTATCAGCAAAAAGAACAAAGCTGGAGACATCATGATACCTGGCTTCAAAATATACTACAAAGCTATGGTAACCTAAACAGCATGGTATTGGTATAAAACATAGGATAATGGAACAGAATAAAGAACCCCAAAATAATTTCATGTATTTACAGCCAAATGATTTATTACAAAGGCACCAAGAACATACATTGAGGAAAGGATACCTTCTTCAATAAATGATGCTGGGGAAACTGGATATCCATATGCAGAAAAATGAGACTAGACCTCTGTCTCTCACTATATATAAAAATCAACTCAAGACAGGACAAGGTGGCTCATGCCTGTAATTCCAGCACTGTGGAGGCCAAGGCAGGCAGATCACAAGGTCAGGAGATTGAAACCACCCTGGCCAACATGCTGAAACTCCGTCTTTACTAAAAATACAAAAAATAGCTGGGCATGGTGGTGAACATCTGTTATCCTAGCTACTTGGGAGGCTGAGGCAGTAGAATTGCTTGAACCCAGGAGGCGGAGTTTGCAATGAGCTGAGATTCCGCCACTGCACTCCAGCCTGGACGACAGAGCTAGACTCCGTCTCAGGAAAAAAAAAAGAAAAAATCAAAATGGATTAAAGACTTAAATGTAAGACCTTGAAACTATGAAATTGCTAGAATTAAATATGGGGGGAAATGCTTTCAAACATTGGTCTAGACAGAGATTTTGGCAAAGACCTCAAAAGCACAGGGAACAAAACCAAAAATAAACAAATGGACTATATTAAACTAAAAAGCTTCTGCACAGCAAAGGAAATAATCAGAGTTGTAGGGACAACCTGTAGAATGGGAGAAAATATAATCTCATTAAAAAGCTGGCAAAGGATCTGAATAGACATTTCTCAAAAGAAGACATACAAGTGGACAATAGTTGTATGAAAGATGTTCAGCATCACTCATCATCAGGGAAATGCAAATCAAAATCACAGTGAGGTACCATCTTCTCCCAGTCAGCATGGCTATTATCAAAAAGACAATAACATGTAACTAGGATGCAAAGAAAAGGGAAAAGGGAACTCTTATACACTGTTGGTGGAATGTAAATTAGTATAGCCATTATGGAAACATTATGGAAGTTTCTCAAGACTAAAAATACAATTACCATATGATCCAGCAATCCCTCTAGTGGTATTTATCCAAAGGAAAAGAAATCAGTGTATCAAAAGGATATCAGCACTCCCATGTTTATTGCAGTACTGTTCACAACTGCTGAGGTATGGAGTTAGCCTAAGTGTCCATCAGTAGATAAACTGATAAAATACATTATATTTATATGTACACATACAATGGGATACTATTCAGCCATTAACAAAGTGAAATCCTGTCATTTGCAGCAACGTGGATGGAACTAGGGGATATTTATGTAAAGTGAAATAAGCCAGGCTCCAAAATATAGATAATGTATTTTCTCACTCATACATAGGAGCTAAAAAAGCTAACCTTGGGCCTGTAGAATGATAGTTATGGGAAAGGGCGTATGAAGAGTGGTTGGTTAATGGGTACAAACATACAATGTGATAGAAGGAATAAGTTCTGGAGTTCGATAGCACAGTAGGGTGATATGTTGTATATTTCAAAAGAGCTAGAAGAAAAGATAATGAAATGTTCCCAACACAAATAAATGATAGGCCGAGCGCAGTGGATCACTTGAGCCCAGGAGTTCCAGACCATCCTGGGCAACATGGTGAGACCCTGACTCTACTACAAATTTTTAAAAAGCAGCCAGGCATGGTGGCTTGCACCTGTGGTCTCAGATACTTGGGAGGCTGAGGTGGGTGGATTGCTTGAGCCCAGGAGTTTGAGGCTGCAGTGAGCTGTGATCATACCACTTCACTCAAGCCTGGGTGACAGATTGAGACCCTGTCTGGAAAAAAAAAAAAAAGAAATAATAAATATTCAAGGTGATAGATATACTAAGTACCCTGATGTGATCATCATACATTGAATGCATGTATCAATATCACCAGTACCCAATATATATGTACAAATAATATGTTTGGTTTTTGTTTTTTGAGACAGAGTCTGTCACTTAGGCTGGGGTGCAGTGGCATGATCACTGCAACCTCCGCCTCCAGGGTTCACGTGATTCTCCTGGCTCGTTCTCCTGAGTAGCTAGGACTATAGGTGT